>NC_140907.1:17096809-17634309 GCF_045865225.1 Trachurus japonicus
GTACTTCACTCACACTACGGCTGAACCTAGGTTATACAAATTGCAGCACTAAAACAACAATTTACATACGTTTTTCTTTTGACATTGAATGATAAATATTTGCAAAACCCCACGTCTCTCAACAGTGGACTCAACAGAGCTGCAGTGGCAATTTAGGTTGCCAATGTTGAGATGCATTTTGGAGCCACTCCACTGACAACAGATGGAAAGCCAACTTTTTCACAGAATGTGTATTTGGGCTTTTTTTAATGCCACTAATAGGTGTGAATCAGAAAATATGCCCAGAAAATGAGGATGGATGCCATCGTATCAAGTGAACCAGCTCCAGAGTCATTCATTTTATGAAGGGAAAAAAACAATCAGCAATGACTTTCTGACCTTTCAATTTGGATTTTTCTTCCATTTTTTCAAAGTTGCGTTTGTTTGTTTCAACATCTGTGTGTTTATTCATGTCATGCTTGATGTTTTGTTCCTTGCTCTACCAAAGGTCATAGGTGATGTATGTGTGAGTTTTTTGCTGCAACTTTGCCTGTGCCATTATCCTACAGCTATGACAAATGGCACTGTGTTACCTCGCCGACATACACACACACACGGGCAAACACACACCAACGCACCTCCCACCTACACACAGTAATGTTGGTGTCATCTATCCCTTGTGTGAAGCTGGGACTTCTATCAAGCTTGCTACTGTCAGCTTTCTTTAGGAGGGCGAAAGGAGCTCTATCTCTAGGTTGATGCATGGCCCACACATACAGCCACTTGACTATGGCCATCCATATCAAAGTGCTGGCTAGGCATATGATACTATACAGTATAGTGTACTATACTACATAGTATACACACATACCTATATACATATATGACCACTTAGTGAGATGAGAAGATTTATAAGCATACACATAGCACATAGACACACACATAAATATACTGTAATTATTATATATTTTATATATATATCTGCTCTCATCTGGCTGAGTGAGGGCTGAGTGAGGAAATGAGCCCCCCGCCTACACACAATGTTAAGGAGTGTACTTGTCAATGTGGTCTGTACAGGGTAGATTTATGTACATGGCATATTTATGCATGGAATATAGAGGATATCCTTTTGTGTCTATCAGCTTCTCACTTCAGGATAAATATTAGCTTATTTCTGGTTGAAGTAGTGCCTCTCTGACACAAGGATGAGTGCTGTTGTGCTTTCACATGAGTTGATAAGTGGCCTGACTTGTTTCATGCCCTTGGTTTATTTTTCCAGGGGCCAGAGTAGTTGTCATATGTTCCCTGTGTGAGCTGTCTCTGTATATGCATAGTGATGAACTGCTGATGAACTCAACAGTACAGTATGTCAGGGTGTGGGATTTAGAGAAAAGGCATAGCAGGCAATTTTCTGGGAGAACCGCAAAATTGCGTTTAAGGTGTTCATATATATACAGTATATATACAGTATATGTATGTGTGTGTGTGTGTGTGTGTGTGTGTGTGTGTGTGTGTACAGTATGCACTGACTCGAATAGAACCAATAGCATATCGATATTGTTTGGCTGTTCTAATTTTAACCAAAACATCACTTTTTTCTACACCTAAATAAACCTTAACAATAAAACTTATTTATCTTGCAACAGTGATTTGAAAGAGTTTTGAAAGTCATAAACAATGTATGCCACCCTACTTATCGGGGCACCACATCAGAGAACACGTTTATAATACGTATTTCCCTCTGGAGGTCATTAGATCACAGAGGTCAAATAATGTATTTTGCTTTCATATTGCTGTACAACTTAAATAATTTCTGATGCATTGGGATGTGAGCAGCATTTTAATGGTGGAGTGAGTGTTCACGACTCTATATACTTTTGTGTTCAGCACAGTAACTATAGTAGAATAAATGCATTTTAATAATATAAGAATACAGTTAGTTGCATAACGTTTGAGCACCAGTACCTTAAGTACAATATTGATAATTACGTTAATTCCACTGCGAGCTATGTAAAATAAATCCCCTCACCTCAATCATAAACCTAGTCAAAGGAAACCACAGAGGGAAGCTTACAACTTGAGGCATTAACATCTGATCAATATAGGATGAAGATATTGATATATTTGACCACTAATGATTTGACTCACAGCTATGCATAACCTTTAACTCCTAAATTAAGGTAATGACATCAGGTATGGCGAAATATTGACATGCTAAATCTCCCTGGCCTCAATTTCCACTTTTCATCTGTGTTCACATGCATCATTGGTCATCATCATATCACAACAATGTTTTCTATATTGCCCCAAATTGCCTACTGTACATACTGAGCTTATGATAGAGCTCTAGTATTTAAATACCGCTAGTGCTTTATGGTCTACAGGCTTTCATAATATCCCATTTCCAGTGAGAGCACTGCAGTAGCGAGTTGAGGGGCTATTTTAAGTGCAGTCAGATAGCTATATGGCAGTGTGGCTATATTTAATAAAAGTCTCCCGAACGCTGTGCCAATCTCTCTCCCTGGGGCTATCTGGGTTTGACTGGCCATGTCTGCTCCCATTTAATGTGAAGTGGCAGACAGAAGACGTGTCATTCTCTTTCCCTCCCTCTTTCCTGGGGTCTTGTCCATAGACGGAACGAACAAGGGAGGAAGGGGGATGAGGGGAGGGCAATGTTTAGGTGTGAGATAAATGGGACAAGTTTTAGTCTGTGTTTCTTTCTCGAAATCTCTTGATCTGTCTGTCCAAATGTTGTCCCCTGTCTTACACTCTTTCCTCCACCTGTTTGACCTTCATGAGCGCTTGTGTGTACAGACATGCTGTTGCACATGAAACATTACCAATTAGTTCAGTTCCTTTAATCTTTACTTAATGTAGTTTTGTTCTTCTCTTCAGCATTTATTTCAGTATTTAACATTTTGTAAAGCATTTTTTAAAGCACATTAGTAGGTGGGGTGTTCATCACAGCACCACCTTCAGCTGTTATTTCTGTCTTAACGCTGCCGCTGCATAACCACTTCTAAGCCCAACTCACCTTCCTCCTCATACCGGCTTTCCACCCCAAGGCTATAGTCGTGGCGTAGCGATGTGTACAGCGCTGTGGTGTACTGCAGGGCAGGGCAGAGCAGATGACTCAGTTCTAGTAGATCCTGCACAGGCAACCTTAATATATATACAGAGCACTGTGGATCAGCACAGCATGGGTGTGACTCCAACTGTGCAGCTTTGGTCTGCCTACCTACAACTGTGCAATGTGGTCTGGTGCTGCTCCACGACATGAAATATCCATGAGTCAGGTTGGGCATACAGATGCCACTGTACCTGCTGAGCCCCTTAACAGGGGGAATGTGCGTGCGTGTGTGTGAGTGTGATGAGGGAGGGAGGTGGCAGAAAGAGCCAGAGACAGAGGTAAGAAGAAAATACATCTGTCACCTGTACCCCTGCAGTGTGATGTTGTGTGTGGCTTTGATGAGAAAGTGTGTTTGTGCATTAACACGAACGTATGTCTTTAGAACTTTAATCAGGTATCAGAGCTGCAGCATTTAAAAGCGAACCAACAAGGCAAGGTGGGAAGAAGACAGAAGGATACAAGGAGTGCATCTGTCAACCTATTGCTTCTCCTGCATATGTGGGTGGTTTTTGTGGTAGGAAGTGTATAGTACCAAAGTACAGAGTCAATATGTATCATATTACGTGTCAGAGAAAGACGGCAGAAAGGGGAGATCGAGGACAGCAGACGGATGGAGGAGGAGAAGGAGGGAGGAGCAAGGAGAGATATCTGGCATAGCTGAGGGGTAGACAGGAAGGGTAGAGCGAGGCAGGAGGCACAGAGAGAGTTGGTTGAAAGGAATGTGGAGAGCAGGGGCGGGGGGTGGCTGTGGTGGGGGGTTTGGTAAGGACTGCAGAGGGAGGGGAGGTCAGAGGGGAAAGCAGCAGGTAGAGTGTACATCTGTCACCTTCTGCTCCTCCAGGCCAAGAATGCCCAGGAGGAACAGGGCAGGAGGAAGAGGAGCAGGAGGAGGAGGCAAGAGGGGGCACAATGCCACCAGCGAGAGGAGCATCACTAAACAGGTCTATATTTATTTTAACGCTGAAGTCAAGAAATATAAGCACTCCTGTTATAGCTTGAAAATGCTGAAATGGATGCCTCTGAGTGAAGTGTAATTGATTTTACTTGGTATTTTCGAAAATGCATATGGTAGCTGAATATTTTTTACTTTGAAATGTTAGCCTGTCGTAAAGGAAGAGAGGCCACGGAAAGAGACAAGAGAAAAGGACCTGAAGAGAGGAGGTGACGCTGAGAGGAAAGAGGAAACGGCATCAGTGGGAATGGGAGCCGCATAGGCACCGTGTTCATAACTCTACTGAGGTTGACATTGTCCCAGAAACTTATGAATAACATCCCTGTGTGTCAGCTGGTCTCTAAATGTGTGTGTGTGTGTGTGTGTGTGTGTGTGTGTGTGTGTGTGTGTGTGTGTGATGAAGCAGAAGAAGTCATGGGCTTAGCCACTGTCTATCGTGCAGGGCCTCGTCTCTGTAAGGTCCACTGGGATTGTGAGCGAAACAGAAATGACCCAGAAAGACAAGACACACAGCTGTACAGACGTCAGAATATCAAGGAGGCAACTCAGTTCACATCAGTCTCCCCACAGCTTGACCCTGTCTGCACAAGTCATTCAAACATTCAGTACATTGAAGAGGACAGACAGTCATTTAATATTTGTCTTGTGGATTATTTCTGGTGTCTTTATTTAGATGTACACATTTTGTAATAATTGTTTAAATCTACTTTTTATTACGTGATCTACATGTATCAATGTACCGACACAGACAAATAACATATTTGCCAATTTTTCATTTTTGCTTCTTTACTGTATACACAATTATAAAAACATACTGAGAGGCTGCTCTTGTACTTTTTTGTATTTCAATGTCAACATTAATTTGATAATGACTGGCCCTAATAAATGTTGCACCACATTGCAAAGAAACATTAAACTACATGTATCACACCCAGTTAAAATGTTTTTCCCCCTCAGTATCTCTTTTCAAAGTCATTGCCACTACAGCATGTCTCTTTAATTCAGTCAAGTGTGACGGAAGTGAATGGTCGTGTGTGGTTCTTGGGGGATGGGAAATAAGGCCATCTGTGTTCAAATATGTTTGCTCATGTCTAACATAAGGTGAAACCAGAGTGTTTAAGATGCATGTTTGGCAACGTGTACATAATCTGTTACACACCATTAGGTGTAAGTGTTATGTTTGGGGTAAAGGGAGAAAGCTGAAGTATAATTAAGTGACTATCAGACTACTCAAAATATTGAAGGATGAATTCAGGCATGTATTGACTGATGCCTTCACGTCGTGGCTTATAGACTAAACAAAACTGAAACACACTTGAGATTACCGTTATTGATATTGATGATAAATTCTCTGTACTTTTATGTATTTCTCTGCATTTATTTGCAGAGAAACACTGCGCCCCTTTTCTTCACTTTCTTCATCACATTCTCGCTAAATTGGGAAAAAAACAAATGATGAAAGGGAAAGCAACGTATTGGTTTGGTGTCTCAGTGGAATATGGCTTAAAACATCAATATGCCGATTGCTTAATTGATGACAAGAGGTACAGATTCGCTTCACTAATTTTTCATTGCCCGATAATCAAGAGTCTTGAGCCACGCTGAAAAGCCAAAGATGCTGTCATAAATCACTGATGCAGTGTAATCAGATCAGAGACCTGCATTTACTACAGTGACTTGGCACCACTACTTCACACTGACATGTGCATTGATTTGGGGATGGGATATGTAAGTCAGCACTAATTTCTAACAGTATTACAGCTTAGTCTTCGCATCCCCTGCTTTGCAGTGCAGTCCTGTCTACCAAAATGCTTACAAGTGTCCAATAGCCACTGACTCGTATGGGAAAAACCTAAAATCAATACAACGGTTAATTGGTAGCATATGTGTGTGCATGTGAGCGTATGTGAAATTCTTCAGTGTAAATGTGATCCATTGATAGATTTAACTTCCCAATAACCAATACTGTGTAATAAGGGACTTTGCCACAGTTCTAGTTAGCACTTGGGAATGCATAGTGGATGACTGAACGGAAGTGTTGAGTGTGCCTCTGTGTGCATGTGGCGTGCACAGTGTGTGAGGTTGTGTGTGTCTGGGTATGTGTCAATGCCGTTTGATAAAAGGCCTAAAGGCCTAATTGAAGATGTCATTGACTTGTGCAGGTCACAATCGGTACAAACACTCATTCCATCCTAATTGATGATATCACTTAGACCCACTCTAGTGCAGCAGGAGTAGACTAGAGTAGAGTAGAATAGAATAGAATAGAATAGAATAGAATAGAATAGAATAGAAATTCTGATGAAAATCGTTCAATCATAACATAAAATCACCTCACAGAAAAAGAGCAAATCATAAAATAACTGAAGATAAAAAAATAAGATCTTTGAAGTTCATTATTGGGAGTAAAATATATACTGCACTTGAAATAAAGGATCTCATAAAAGTAGGGCTGATAGTTCTCAAAGGCACAGTGCTTTGTTCATAGCCCTGACACAGCACTGAGATGCAAGCTCATTAGTTCTAGCTGCAGAATCGAATGCAGATTAATACAACCGTCATTTTCTGCCCTCCCAACCACCCCATCCTCCTTATGTATATATAAATGGCAAATGGACAAAACATTACTGGAATGCCTCTTGCTGTAATTAATGTCTAATACAAGGCCACCATACAGAAGGACAGGAGAAAGACAGAAAAGAACCAGAGTTGAAAAACATATCTGACAGTGTTAAAAAGGAATAGATAGAGCTCACTGCAGGAATGTTATAATGGACTATATTAGATTCCATAAGTCTTTCACTAAATTGGTAACTCACTGACTTGGATAGAGAGCTACTTACAGTACAGTACTATGCTTTGAACTCTTTTGTCCCTCTCATTTGGTTGATTTCACAGGAGTGAACAAAATTATCTTAATCAAGCATGTGAACATAATGTAAAAAAAAAAAAAAAAAAGCGTAAATAATAGTCTGTCCATGATTTAAAAATGTATGTGGTGTGTGCAGCACGCAAACAATATGTTGAGAGGCAAACATCAGTCTACTGTCTGTGCCTATGGCTGCTAATACATCCCCATGACTGTGGACTTTGTTGTTCTGAATAATATGTCACTAAACTGCCTCCTTTGCTCCCATCTACTCCTTTTTTTTTTTTTTTTTTTTACAAGACAGTCTTGTATTATGCCTCCATGAATCAAAGGGAGTCACTTAGTTAATTTTTAGCATTCACTGAATTAATGAGCCAAGATAATGAGATCTCTCATCAATAGTCAAATTTGTGATAGACACATGAGTAATTATTAAGTCTTTAACACTGTAACAAAATTAAAACATTGCTTCATATGTATTCTTTTTCACCGTACCCACAAACCATTGAATTCATTCCCTGGAGGTTAACTGTGTTGCAGTAGCTTGAAAATATTCATTTTGGTCTCCTTTTTAGCACTCAAATGTGGTCTGGATCATCAGGTCCAGTGTAGTAGTATATTCAGATTTTGCCGGACCTTTACTGGATCTTTACATTTTCTTCTTTGGTGTACAATGGACATTTCAGGCAGCAGTTCAAAAGAGGTGGGGAAGACACTTACTGTAAACTACCATATACTAATGATCAAAATTCAATCTGTAATGTTTAAGAATACTTTTTAAATACATGGCTTTAGTTCTGTTGCAAAACGTAACTATGTAAGACCAAAACCAGAACAAAGATTTTAATCAAAGACAATAGAGAGACTTTTCTGTTACAGCTTGGTTGGCAAAAAAGCACAGGTGGAGATGCAACTGTGTATATCTCACCCCTATATTTTTACTACTGTTTTTTCATTGCTCCCTGCTGTCTAATATTATGCATTACCCCTGCAACCAATGTTTCTCCTGCCAAGTGCAGAATACATTTGGGTTCATGCCATACCTGTGATCTTTAAGATTACCCATTGGTCTGACAGCCTAATGCACTGAGGCCTAGTTAGAGTGTCTGCTACCCTGTTAAATATTAAGTCTGCTCAGATAACTTTTGATTCATCAAATGTTCTGTAAAAGTTTTCAGAGTGATACCATGAAATAAATGTAAATATTGTCACTGCAAGACAAGGTGTAGGCAAGGTAATGTGTAGCTAACAAACTGCTGCCTGGAGCGATCACCTCTCTCCTGCTGGCTTGTGTCCTTGTCTGCAGCAACATAAGTGTGTGTGTGTGTGTGTGTGTGTGTGTGTGTGTGTGTGTGTGTGTGTGTGTGTGTGTGTGTGTGTGTGTGTTTCAAGTATCTACAGTACATGAATCACCGGCAGCGCTTACGGTGTCACAAGAGAGGAAGAAGAGAAGGAAGGAAAGGAGCAGAGAAGCAGCATAGAAGGTAAGAAGGAGAGGAGACAGAAGGAGCACAGAGAGGGTAGCATACAAAAGGGGAAGGAGAAAATTGGATAAAGTTAGAGAATAATGCAGAGAGCATTTTCATTTTTGTTACGCACAGGCATGCCAGGGAACAGGGTATTATGAGACAAGAGAGACATCACAGGACATTTCAACCATTTGAACTTCACAACCAGAGCACAAGGTGAAATCACTTTCCACGTTTGTAATACACAGAGCTCTTCAGAAGTTTATTTCATTTCTGTTCAAGAGTCTAAACTAAAAACGTAGTTCCACAAAACAAGAGCCATGCTTTTCAAGGTCCACGCTACAACTACCATTCCACCACAAGATCCTTTTAGATACACTCAAACCATTTTACTGTATGATGAAAATCATTGAAGTGAGTTGGACATCATTTTAAAAAAGGAACAAGTGGTTTAAATCCATTTTTCACAAACATTTGGCATCTTCTTGCTTACTTATTCAATTTCATCAAGATGTTGTGACTCATTTTAATTTTCCTGCTTGTCCACTGCTTTTTTAAAATTCTGCTACTACTACGTAATACTTAATATAATAAGGCTAAACTTAGAGAAATATCAGCTATTTCAGAGTTTTAAGTTTAAGATTTATTTGTTGCAACATAACAGTTCCTGAGCAACTGTTTTGTCTTAACAAATTAAAATGTATTGTAACATTGTTATATAGGCAGTTTATCTCTGTGGCCCCCGAGTGGCCAAAAAGGGTAGTTATTGGGGGTTTATCTCAGATTACATTTAGGATTTGTAAACACTTGGTGAGAGCTTTTGCTTTGAAAATGTTGTATCTGATAGCACTAGCAGCACTACCTCAGTATTGCACAGCATTCAAACATTAGGCCTTGCTTCTGAATTCAGTCACTTTCAAATTTGACCTTGTTTGTTTGCAGAATTCCATCTGAAAATACAGTGTTCAGATGAAACCCATCCTTGATGTATTGTATTGTACAACTTGGAAGCAAAACTATAGTTTGGCAGAATGTCAGCAGCTCGATAGGGCGACGTGGTTTTCAAATTTCTCAGTGATTCCCTGCTGCTCTGTGCACATCAGTGACGTACACCGTTTCTGACTTTGTGCTCTGTGGGTCTCCTTGCACAGATCACACTGCTGATTCATTCACATGGTCAAAACAAAACACTCAGGAGGAGGCCGAAGAGGGAGAAAACAAGGAGACAAGGCAAATGGTGACAGAGTGGATAGGGTATGTTGGTGATTGATGAGACTAAAGGGAGTTAGACTCCTGACGGAGTTTGATTCTACTGATTTATATTTAAGGGAGTGCTCTATCACTCTCAGATGGGTGACGGACGGCAGAGAGGGAGGAGTGAGGTGAAAGTGAGGACATTAGATCACCCCAGCAAACATATCTGTCAGTCACATGGGCTGTTCTTCAGACTTTTGTTTCTGTGTCCTGTGTTTGCCTTTTCATTCATTCATTTTTTTTTGTATTCGGGACTTGCAGTTTGATTTTTGTTTTTTGTTTGTACCCATATTCTCTGCCAATGAGGCATGGGGTGTGTGTTACTGTGTGATTTGCTTCCTCATCTGAATGACAGTAAATATACCACTGTAAATAACCACTGTTTATTTTCCTTGGTTCCTTTATTTTCCTTTTTTTCCCCCTCTACTACAGTGCTGGTTTGTGTACTCATAATTGCGCATGTGGGTGTGTATTTGTGGGTGGGCGGGTATTTGTGTTTGTAAAAAAAAAAGTGGATTAAAAAAAGAACAGACTTTAGTGCTGAACTTTCAAAGCTACGGACATTTGTATGGTGGCAGTGCTTGCAAATTCACACACACACACACACACACACACACACACACACACACACACACACACACACACACACATGGAAAGTCCCTTGTGACCATAAGACACATGCCTTAAACCCTTCAAGCAATTAAAGCTCTTCAGCAATATCTCCGTATCCAATCATAAGTCTTAAGATTACGGCCATGACCAATGAGGATAAAATGCTTTAACTCTGTGTATCTGTCACATATTCAAACATTCATGTTTGGCTAACAGGGCATGGAAATCGCAAATCTCTGTAACCAATCGCAAAGCATTCAGGTAAACAAAATTTAAGTAATTTGCTCAGATATAAACTGACTCACTGTTTATATAATGTTTAAATCCATAAATCATTTATATTCAGAATTGGTAAATGACACAATAACTCTGTATGGGGATTAGATATAGAACCGTTTAAACCTGAAGACAAAAATACCCAAAGATAAAAGAAAACAACATATATACCGGTACTGTATATATATCCCTTCCATTAAATAATAAAATAAAAGCAATGGAACAAAAGTAATTAGCGCACAGCAACTGGCATTGACAACAGTTGTTGTTAGTGGAGATAAGCTCCTAGTTACCAGTCTGTGGTTTGGAATAAATTAGCAAATGATTTGATCACATCATGTTACTTTTATGAACCATTTTATGACACAGAATTATTGTGTGGGGCAGTATTTCACCAAAGATATTTACTATACGTGTCGTGTGCACCAGTCATACAGGCAAGCACTGCATTCACACACACACACACAAAGAGACAAGAGAGTGACAACACCAGACACAATTCAATTAACACGTGCTGAATCACACACGCACACACACACACACACACACACACACACACACACACACACACACAAATTCAAGGCAGACATCGAACAAAGAGATGCAGACAAAGGCAAAGGCACATGTAGTGATGCACACAAGGGAACCAAGCTGTGATCAGGACTGAGGTAATAGTGAAGCCACAGAGGGGAGTCGCCCCAGGCTTACCTTAACATGTATGACAGGATCAGATAGAATATATGCATGTTGTGTACAAAACAACAACAACAACAATATTAACGTGTTCACACGCGCTGCCAGACATGCGTGCGTGTCCGTGCATACATATGCAAGCACAGAGGCATTTGTGGGCATGTGTGCATGGATTGTTTTCGGATCTTTTTGCATGTCTGGCTGTGCGTCACAGACTGTGTGAGTGTTTTCTCTCTGCTATATGCCCGATGCAGGTCAATTAATAATGCAACACTTGCAGAGGTAAAGGAGGCCTGTGTGCCTGGTGGAAGCGTAGAGGGGGAGGACGAGGGAGAAGGAGTTAGACAGAGACAAAGAGTATGAGGAAATGAGCAAGAAGAAGAGAAGAGGTGGCATGAGACAGGGACAGCCACACACAGAGAGGGTTGTTGTGGTCTAGAGGGAAGAAAAGAAGCTGAGGAAACAAACATTCATCCTGCAAAATCTAAAACAGCTAATTAGATTTTTAATTTAAAAGTTTCTTAAAATTTCAACTGTGTGTCCTAGCAACTAATAATGACTGTGCAGGAAGCATATCAGTGTCTGGCTTCCTCAGTGAGATCCAGTTGTAATAGATTTGAACTTTGGCTTTGGCTTTAGCATCTTTACCCTTCCCTCTCCTCGCCCACCTATAATACATGCATTAACATTCATGCCCATGTATGTTATTTACATATATTTACCTCATATTTGTACTCTTCCTCCTTCTACAACACGGACGCAGGACGATTAATTGGAAATTGGGAGCAGCTTGTGTTTCGTTAATGTGATCATCATGTTTCCAGGAAATGATTCATTCACCGTGAAAATAAATAAAGGAGAATAATTAGCTAAAAACAAGCTCTAAGTCAGCTTATCATTAGAGAGGAGTCAGCAAAGGAAAGTGAGAATGATTGAATGTACTTTTGCAGGGAGGAGAGCGGCGGAGAAATAGAAGTAAATAAGGGACAGGCAATGTCAGCCGCAGGGATTTGCAATGGTTGAGAAGCTGATTTGAGGCGGACTGTTAGAAGAAAAGAGTCACAGTTGGTAGGTAAGTTAATATGCTATACTCAGTTCTACAGTGATTTTTTTTTTTTTGTACAAAAACCATTACAGAAAAAATGCGTTATTAAACTGTAGCCATTGTGTATAGGCTGAAGTGTTTGGGGGTGAGGTGGGGATATTGAAAGAGAGCCGTGGGTACAGACGAGCTGGAGGAGATTAAAGAGGTCAGAAGGGAGAAAAAAGGGGATAAGATTTTTTTATTATTATTGTCTGTTTGTAGGGATGCTGGAAGAATGGAGGGGGTGCGATGGGAGGAGGAGCAGGCGGAGGAGGTGGTCAGGGGGAGAAGGGAGGAAAGAGGCATGAAGGTAGAAAAAGTCTTACGGGAGATAAGAATGGAGCATTGGAGGGACGCATCAGCACATGACTGCATCGCTGGAGACGCAGTGTAACTAGTGGCCTGAGACGAAGTGTGGTGTGTAGCCAGACAGGAAGAGGTGAAGAGGACATGTCAGTGTGTGAGTGTGTATGCGTGTGTATGTGTATGTGTATGTGGGAGTGAGCATCCATGGAGCCAGTACGTGAAATATACTGTAGAGGGGGGGGAAAGTTGCAGGTTAGCGAGGTGCGAAAGGGAAGTGATGAGGATGAATGTGTGTGTGTGTGTGTGCATGTCAAAACGGGTTGTGGTGCAGATAGAGTGAGAATAATAAGAGGGGTGTTCTCTTCTGCAGACAATAGGGCCAAGGG
The DNA here is from genome assembly GCF_045865225.1 of Trachurus japonicus. NCBI lineage: Eukaryota > Metazoa > Chordata > Actinopteri > Carangiformes > Carangidae > Trachurus > Trachurus japonicus. The sequence goes on from NC_140907.1 coordinate 17,109,820, forward strand.
TGGGTGGGTAAGGTCTCGGAGGGGGTGACACTGAGAAGGCCACCGAATGGGAGGGGTGAGTGTCAGGGGAGTGAAGGGGGTGATGGGGGGTTCGGTAGGTGTGGGAGAGGACAGCTGGATGTACAGTAGAAAATAACAAACTAATGTGATTGTGGGGGAGAGGGGGAGGGTGAAAAAGAGTGGGAGGGTGATAAGAAAGGGGTGGGGGGTTGGGGGAGGGCATGCAAGGTAACGAAAGGCAGAGGGTGTGCGAGACAGACAGGGAAGAAAGGAGAGTGTGCGAGAGAGGGAGAGGAAAAATGACAATGTGTGCTGCAGTGGAGCTCCTCACCCACAAAGGAACCCCATGCAGCCTCAGCCACCGAGCCAGAACCACTGCAGCTGCGATTGCTGAAAGTTTGTGTGTGTGTGTGTGCGCGTGTGTTTATTTGAACCTGTGGTGGGAACTGCGGCTTTGAAACCCCAACCACATGAGAGCGTGAGGTCTGAATTTCTGCAACACACTGCAGAGCGGTGTGTAGGAGTGGGTTACAGAGAGAGAGAGAGGGCGAGCGGAAGTGAGAGACTTGAGCGTGAGACGGAGACGGACGGGGAGCGAGAGATTGAGATAGAGAGACAGAGAGAGAGAGAGAGAGTGAAAGAGCACGAGATCGAAAGTGCCAGAGAGGGGCCGAGAAAAAGAGAGTAAAAGATTGAGAAAAACAAAGATTAAACAAAAAGGAGATGAGGTCAAAAGGAGGAGGGAAATAGTGAAATATGGACATGGTGGAGGGCAGGAGGGAGGGGGAGGGAGGGAGGGAGGGAGGCAAGCCGTGATGGAGACAAAGAGTGATAAAGGGCGGGGGGTGGCAGAGGAGAGTCGGAGCAGAGCAGAGTTTGGAGATGTAAAGTGAAAGAAATAGATGGAGTAGCTGTGAGTGAGGGGAAAGGATAGGAGAGTTGGATTAATGAAATAAATGCAGAGGAGGGCTCTGGAGAAAAAGGAGGAGATAGGAGAAGAAGAGAGGCAGGAGGAGAAAGAGGGAAGAGATAGAAAGAGGCGGCTGAGGGGGGCAGAGGCAGAGGAAGAGATTAATAGTTTTGTAGATCTGCTCCTGTGTTGCTACCTCAAGAGTAATGCCTTTTTTTCCTCCAATCCTTTCTTCCATCCTCCTAGATTCCCTTTTAAAAGGGCTTTCTGAAATAGACACAGACGCAAGCTCACGCACACATATACGTACACAAGACGCACACACAATGAATATCTGCTGTGATTCATGTAAGCTGTCGCCATTCCAGTGAGCATTTGCCAGCTCACTAATAGGAGAAATTCTTTAATACTGCGCCACTGAGGATTTCAAAGCCACTTACTGTAGTTCACATGTCTCCGAACACATTCAAAGGCCTGGGCCCTCAATCTACTGCCATAAATAACCCACAATAGCAGGCTGTTGCATCCGTAGGGGACGTTTGTGGAAGTGTGTGTGCTTGAGTGTGCTCCTGTGTTGCAGGTGAACATATAGCTGCATGGTCATGCCACAGAAACACTAAATAGTCCCATCTGCAACAGTTTCTAGGGAGGAACTTTGATCTTGGTGCTTATGATTAATTACTTCAGCGGCGTATCTGTCAGTGCCACTGAGGCTCCCGGGCCATTCAGCTCAATATCCACCATGTACAACATCAGCATGTTCAAAGCTTATACTAGAACCTATTGTCTGGGGTTTGCCTCCTTGTGTAAGAGAAAAAAAAAAAGGGAACAGAGGTGATAAAATACTGCAATTTATGGCTTTATTGTAAAATCTGCAATGATTAAGAAAGCTTCCTTCTCTAATTTACACTGGCAAGACTTTCAGTACCACCCATCGTGCACAGACAAAAAGCCTCCATCAAATTATGTTAATGATAGTGTAAAACATTTATGGCTTATAGTTCTTAGTGCTGCAAACTCTGCATTTCTGTTCCTCTGACTCTATCTTTGGGGCCTCACCTGCGGTAGCACTGTGTTCCTACGGCTGAAGTTGAGCGCTGGCGTCATTAATATTTAGTTCCGGAATGCTAATGATCTCTGTGAATCATATCATCACGCCACAACCTCCAATTAACCTCTCCAGAACTCTAGCCCCTCCACCCGCCCGTTTCTCTTTCTCTGTCCCTCTCGCGCTCTCTCTCTCTGACTTTCTGTCTCTCTTTCGCTTAACTGTGCCTTTCCTCCTCACTCTCAATCTCTCTCTGGGACTCTCTGCCTTTGCCTCCGTCACCTCTTTTTCATCTCTAAGTCTCTTTGGCACATTTCGCCTCTCAAAGAATGTATGCCGAGGCAGTTTTCCCTCGCTTGTGTTTTGTGTGTATATGTGCGTGCATGCATATGTGTGTGTGTTTGTGCACGCCCTGGGTGCTGTCCAAACCTGAAAGACAGCTCCTGCCTTTCAGGGTTCATCTGCTCTGCTGAGAGATCCAAGGGCCTGTCCTCCATTTGTCCTTGGTACATTTTTAATAACGCTAATCGTAGATTGGTGGATGAACCTTGATACCTGCCTGTCACTCTTTCACTTTTCATTCTCTCCACAATGCACTTTATGTGTGACGGGCAGAGGTGGAGAACTCTCTCAGGTGTGGAGGCAGCTCAAAAAAAGAAAGTTTTTCTTTTTTTTAAACTTATGAAAAAGTAAAACACCATGTCCTCACCAATTACTGCAGGTTTATGTAACCTTTATGATCTAAGCATGTATGGATACTCAAGAACTATGCTCTATCAGTCACACAGTGAGCCATTCAACATCAGCATGATTGTTATCAGTGAAAGGCAGGGGATGAACTTGACATCTAATTATTTTCCATACTATTAATATTTTCACTTGACTCTGCCCTTTATTTAACTTTTACTGTATATCATCACACTTGATTTGCCACAGAACCTAATGCAATTACTTTAGTAACCTTGAGAGCAGAGTCACATTATAAATACATTGTTGTCATTAGATTTATTCAAAATGCCTCAACCTCATACACTGTGGTAGCACGTGGTCCCATTTGTGTGTTCAGCTTTCAGTGGCCAAATACATGACTCCTAACTAACAGTATAATAATACAGTAATAACAAATAAAGACAGAATAAAAAAGTTTTCAACAAAGCTTGCTCACACAACAAAGATCATCTCAAAAAAAGACAAAAGAATACCAGTTTTTAATGCTGTTCCATCTTTGTTGCTGCTATGTGGCTGCCAACACCTTCGTCTTGCTTGTTCTTACCCGTGTTCTGCCAACTGGAGAAAAACCAAGCCTTTAGTTTTATTTAAAACTATTATTACTTTTGATACAAAACAAAATACACTTTAACACTAACTAAAAAACCTTGATATCTGCACAGAGAATGAGTACAGTAATTTGCACTATGCAACTAATAATGTATAATGTATTAAACTTAAACTTAACTTAAATCTGTATTTATATTTCAACTTAGTGCTGCTGATCCCACTGAGAATAAACATCCAACTTTGCTGTTCTATTGCCACCCTCAGAAAATCTCGACCAATTTTTAAAATGCTATTTTTTTCCACTTTTGAGCTGCACTCTAAAATTGAACAATAGAAACATGTTTATAACTAAATTAATTTGGTTCAATTGTGTGCATTAAACTGCTTTTTGTTTACTAAACACTGCAAGAAAATTCTGCAAGTACAATGAGAGCAAGATATTTCAGATGTAATTAGTGTTTTCATACTCAAAACATGCAAAAAACAAAACAATAGGAAGTAGCTTGAAGTAGAAGATGACCATTTGAAAGACGGCAACTAAATATTTTCAGCCATTCTGAATATACATCTACATGGATGTGTTTCTTTCAATTACAAGGATAATTTTCCATAAAGAAATTCACTACTGGACTGGACTGTACAGTGCCAGCATTTGGCTTATATACCCTGAGTGAAAATAAGGGTGTGCGGAAGTTCAAAATAATCTGTGTCCGCCAGTGCGAGTAACAGTAGCTCTTGAGCTCCCAGGGCTGCCACTTCTTAACTGAAGCTAAATTTGTAAGAACCCAGAGCATTTTGTTGGTATTTCAAGAGACCAGTGAGAGAGATTAACAGTTAGGAAAATATGATTTGGTGTTTATGGGGCATGAGTCTTCTGCTCTCTGCTCCCTGCTCTCTGTCTGGCAGTCTGACGGAGGACGGGGCTCAGCTCCTCCACACACACAACAGACAAGCAGGGTAAGAGAGGTCGGGAGGAGTGAGTGAGGTCATCTGGGGTGAAACATATTACTCAAGTCGACAACATCTATGCACATTACTGCACTGCAATAAAACCTCAGCAAGTAAAAAGTCAATAAGAGCAATTTATCAAAACACCTGTTAAGTCACTATAAACATTTAGAAAAGATAAAGTGAACATGTAACTGCAACAGCTCTGGCACCTCACCTGTGAATCTACATCAGCGGTACTGTAAGACAGAGGTAGGTAAATGTAGATTTAATGATGCAGATACAATATTTTGGTTAGAATGAAAAATTGTCCAGAACATAAAGTATTGTGGCATGTGGTTGTGTCATTTCTTGTCTGATTCTGGGGAAAACTTGTGACAATTGGTTTCAAAGTGAGCCAGCTTGTTTTTAGCCTTCAGGGACCAAGATCATCATTACCACCATGCTGAAAGACTATAAGTTTCTCCAGTGGCAGCCAACTCAATGTAGCTCTAGTAACATGTCTTGTCCCTGCTGAACAAAAACAGTGCCCACATTATGATATTACGTCCATCATTCTGGAGAAAGTATTGTTTGAAATACACACTGCCTTGAATATTGATTTATGATTTAAAAATTTTGTCCCACTCAGTTCCTCTCGAGGAAACTGCAAACTCCCCTTCTGACATGGTTCCTCTTAAAAAGTAATGGTGCCTTTGTAGCCACACTCCCAAAAGCCACTTTTATGCAAAGCTCTGGACGTGATTGACTAATGCACCTTCACTCTCTGCTGCTGAAGTCTGCGGCTCTTTTATGTCTCTTCTAGTCACGTGTTTTCTTTCTCGCTACTCTCCCACTGAATCGAAAAGTGCTCGCAGGGATATCTAAGCACTTTGATTTCATTTTTTTTTTCACCATTTTACTTATGAGTGCATCTGTATGACTTCTTTACACCTCTTCCTTCTACTGGATGTGTTAAGATTTCATTTTCACTTTTTTCATAAAATGCTTATTTGTGATTGTGGGATTTTAACAGAACACATCTGTTACCTGTTTGCAATGATAGTTAAGTTTATTCAAGTCCTTATTTCAAAACTGACAATAGCCCTGCTGTGTAATCACCTATATTCATGGCCGTTGTATAGGGGAGAAAGGTGATGATAATTCTAGGGGCCCAGAGCCCAGTGGGGCCCACAAAAAACCCCCAGTAGTCTAATCTTTGTATGACTGAATTATTCTGCATAAGACCCTGACTAATACTCATAGTACACTGTAAAAACTCAACATCTTTCCAAGAATATTTGTCTTATTTCTTGTCCAAATGTCTCATTTCTATTCAAAGCTAATCTCTTTCCACTTAAAATAAGACTCATCACCTAAAAATTAACTTGTTTTTACATCATTTTCACTTGTTTCAAACAAATTTTCACTTGAAATAAGTAGAAAAATCTGCCAGTGAAAGCATGTTTTTTGTGCTTGTAATAAGGAAGAAAAACTTGTTCCACTATCAGATTTTTTCTACTTATTCCAAGTGAAAATCTGCTTGAAAGGAGTAAAAAGTGTCTAAAAACAAGCTACTTTTAATATGATGTGTCTTATTTTAAGTATAATGAGATTTGTTTTGACTAGAAATGACATTTTGACTAGAAATAAGACAAATATTCTTAGTAAGATACTTGAGTTTTTGCAGTGTAATGCTGCACTAGCATCAAAACAAAGTAGGCTAAATAAAAAATGATAATACATACGTAGTCTAAGAAAAAAAACTGGACAAGTTAGGGGGAGGGGCCCACCTTAGTATTCTTTAAGGGGGCCCAGAATTCCTAGCAACAGCTCTGCCTATATTGACATTTTAAAATGTACAATCACAGAGTAAGTTGCAGCCAAATACAGGTTTTCTTAACTTTACCGAAGTGGGTGGAACCCTGAGGCAGAGAAGGCAAAACACATCAGTATTTTAAATGCTGTCTGTCATTTAATAAGGATCCTCCTTTAACACAAATGTTATAATTTGCCTCTTCTTATTGCCTAACTTGCTATGAGCTGAAGAAAATATATATTAAATATAAATAATTTATCTGATTTTTAAATATTTTTTATTACCCTAGCAAGAAAAGGGTTAGCTTGCTCTCTTATTACTTAGTTAAAATAATAGGGTTGGTTGGCCGCTACTTTACAACCCACAACCTACACATGACTGACTCACTTCATTGTTACAAAAAGCTCTGTGCATGCTGAAACAAGCTTTCAGATGCTCTGGAGGCCATTTTTGATAACGGGGGAGTAAGGAATGAGATGAAGAGAAAAAGATGAGTTTACAAATTTAACCAGCTTAATGTACACTCTCACACACAGTGCCTCTTTAGCACTAATCTTAATGAGTCCCAGTGGCTGTTACTGACCTGATCATATAAATTTGGGTCAGTGTCCAGCTGCTTTCAGTGCATGAGTTCATGTGAGGGGACTGTAGACTAATATGCATTGGATGCAAAGCAGCTAGTGGCAGGCACTGAAGTTCAACCACCAAAAAAAAGACTTGGATTCTCATGAGCTGATGAACCAAACCAAACCAGAGATGAAGGGCTGCTAAAGAACTGAAGTGACAGAGAGTTTACCTGGGTCCAATTAACGTGTAGTAATATGCATAATAGGTAATTTGTATGTATATTAAGTAAAATATTTCAGTCCTTTAGTATTTCATAAATTTATTTTGCCTCACTTTATGTGTGTAATATACAACACTACATACATTTTCATTTCAAATTCACAAAATTCAAGAAATGTCAAACCCTTGTCAGGCCTGAATACCCTTTCCTGAAATAATCTCAAGGCTAAGTGTATTGTAAAACATCCTCTTACCGCAGAACACCCAAAGACTCTGAACTGACTTGCTCCTCACCTTTTAGTACGGCATTCAGAATCTTTCAGAAACTTAGAAACCTGCAGGAGAAACGTGAAACTATTAATTTTGTGTCTTTTTTTTTGGGGGGGGGGGGGGGGGGGGTGTTTTGTTTTTTAAACTTTAGCCTGTAGCTAATGTTTTGTGTGACTAAATGATGATTTTCTGGCTGCTCCAATTACTGTTAACCTATTACATAAAACATCCAAAACAAATAATGAAAAACATAAATGAAGAGTCATATGTAAAATGATTTCTTTTCTTTTTTTTAAATTTCTTGTCAATTGCTAATTTCTAAACCAGAACTAAATGTCTGTTCAAATCTGGCCTATTCAGGTTTAAATGTCTGCATTAAAATGAGAAGTTTGTTGCATTTGTCTGCTGCACTGTGTTATGATGATGATATCACATACATTGATTTTCTGCATTGGCTTATAGCACCATTAAACTTGAAGAATATAAATCAAATATAATCTGCCAAAGTCGCTGCATCTTCCCTGTGTCTCTCCAAAAATGACAACCTCCCTCCCCCAAGCAAAATCCCCCATCCCAGACCGACAGCCTTTTTATACACTTACTCCAGTCTTGCTAATGTATTGCAGTACATATCTCTCCCCTTCATCCCTCCTCCCTCCCTCTCTTTTGTAGCAGTGATTGTGATGAATTGAGTCATCTTAAGTGTTTCCTCTCTTTGTGCATCCCGGGAGGATTTCAATCCTCCTCTATTTTCCCTTGTCTCTCCCCTCCTTCTTCTGTATCCCCCCCACTTTCTGTGCGCTCATTCATCTCCCCATCCTTTACCTTATTGCAGTTCCCTCCCTGTTCAATGCCCGTCTTTCTCTCCCTCCCTCCGTCTCTGCCTCCATTCCTTTCCTTTCTTCTGAAAGCATTACTCAAATCACAATCATGCTCTCAGGGCCCTCCACCACCTCCACCACCACCACCACCCTGCAGTCAATAGATAATTTGCAGAATGGAGAGTGAATGGGTATTAATAGTAGCAAGCTACAAATTGTACGGCATATCAAATGAAAGCCACGGCAAAGGGTTAGGATTCTTTTCATGTGTGCACAAAGAAGCAGGCACACAGTCCCTCTCACACACACACACACACACAAACAAATCCACATCTACCTCTATGGCACTGCAGTCCTTCACCAAGGTCGTGACCTCCAGTTGTACTGCATCGTAACAAAAGTGCTGGCAACGCGCGAGTCAACTACAGGGAGAAAATTAGGGCAGAGTTTTAATCAGCTGCTGGGATATGGTGCAGTGTGCCATCGCTGAAATGGTGTCATTGCCACTGATGCATGACGGTTCAGTAATATCTTATATAGTCTATAAAGGAGAGGTGTTTCTTGATGGCTCTTTTGACTTCCCACTAAATAATATTCAGGGTCATCACGTCGGTAAGGATGAGATTTCAAAACTATCCGTGTGTTCTGAGTTTGTGACATCTTTGTGAGAAGTTTAGGATAAAGTATGGCAGAGTGCTTTTTTATGTAAATCCTATGACAAAAACATTTCCTCAACAGGCCCTGAGGACCTAATACCTCCCTATCACAACACTCCCATCAGGCTGTCTAAAGACATAAATGCTTCAGCCGTGTGTTTGAAATGTTTTGGAAAACTAGCAGTTGCCAAGACATCAGATGCTTAGACATGTATGGAAAATAAATAAATAAAACTACATTCTCTCAGTCCCCAGTAAAGAACAGTCAGCCGCATCCTCAGCCCCCTTTGTAAAAATTTTTGTCACACTCTTGCCTGGTGGGGTTTCGCTTAATAGAGGAGAGAACTTCCGTATGAAATGTATCTGCAGTACAGCACTTGGCGGTAGATGCCTTTGATTTGCCAATCAAGATGGTGACTTTTGAACGACCGCCACTGTATGTCAGAGACAGCCAGCCAGAGGGCTGTCAGTGTTCAAAGCCAAGGGCCCTCTCAGTTTAACAGTCTCTGTGTGTCGCAACTCCCACATATCAAGAGATGGCACATCAAGGAGGAGTTCTTGTTGGATTGTATACATCTGTAAACACACAGATCTGATCATATGCACTAAACAGTATAAACCACAGCTGGGTGGCAACGTACACGCAGTCTTAAACACACAGACACACAACTGCACACACGCACGCACAGACACACACATACCACAATGCAGTTTTATAGGCTGAATGTGTTGGCAGATGACACTGTTTAACACTGTCTCATCTGCTCTCCGCTTTGCCAGCACTGCTATGGGACACAGCCAGGTGCAGGGGGAGAGAGAGCAAGAGAGAAAGCGTGAGACAGGGAGGGAAAGAGACAGAGTAAAAATGGGGGAAGTATAGTACCTTGTGGCAGCACACCAGGGCTGGAAGGAAGTGAGCAGGGAAGGGAAGAATCAACAAAGTGTTGGTGTATGAGAGAGGTGGCTGCAGAAACAGCAGAAGTGGAAGTTTTTTCTCTGTTTTTAAAGGGCAACAAAGGAAGCAAGATACCAAGTGAGAAAAAAAATAAGGAGAGAGTCATGGCTAGGGTGATGTATAAGCAGAATGTGCAGCGCTGCTTGAGCAGGTGTTGATGACTGTGAATCACTGCCACTTCAACTGTTGAGAAAGGTGGTGTCATCATCAGCACTATTTTAAAGTACAACAGACAAAGAACAGGCAAAAGATTTGAAAGAAAAAAAGGCTACAAGCTGGGAAAAACACCGGTAGGTCGGAATGAGAGTTGTATAAAGGAGCGAAGAGAGGGAAAATACAGCAGTGAGGAAGACAAAAGAGGAAAAGACACAGGCAGATGTTAAAGAAGCATTTCAATTGCATGACTACATTACATTACTGTTCTTTAAAAGTGCTTTTGTCCATTTGATTTTAACAAATAAAGCAATGTGAGCCAGTTCCAACTGTTTTTGAGGTACATACTATTCCTTAGTGAACGCTGCCGCATCGTGTGGTTTTGACGTGCCCCCTTCATTAGGTTTGTTTACCTCCTCCAGCCTGTCAGTGAGAAAAAAGGTGAGCGAAAACTGCAGTTTCCACTTTAGCATGTATTGTAATATTTGTTATGATAGCGTGTGCAATATAATGCAATATACTGTAACATCATGCAACACAATATCATTTGTATGACATACACTGTTAACGAGTGGCCATTCTTTGTGTGGTTGGGAAGGATCAGTGGAAACAATGAACATTGCCACATTAATTGTGCCAAGCTGCCACCACTGACAGATTCACTATCTACTTTCAGTAACCATGGATACCGCAAATAGAGCTCTAATTTTTAGATGTCATTTGATTTAAAAGAAAAAACTGAAAAACATAATTACTTGCACGATAATGTGTGAATCATAAAGCAACATCATCCTCTCTAAAGGTATTTATAATGAATAAACTCATGAACAAATTAATGTAAAATCACACTCAGTGCTGTTTTACTGTAAATTGGAACACACAGAGCGGTACACAGACATGATTAAAACAATAAATTGTCTACAGCCTGGATTCATAAGTAGCTTGTTAAGGTCAAAGATCTTCTGCAAGTTTGTTCGTGCAAAGTTTGTGTCGCTTAGTAACTAAAACCTAATTAACCATGCTTTGTTTGATCTCCGGGAATAATTTGAACGCTACAGGTTTCCGATGAACTTCAAGGTGTGGAAGATGTGTAAAGGATTGTGGATTCAGTGTAGTACACGTACTCGTTACTTGTTGGTTTTTGGATGTTTCTTTTGGGTTATTTTTTGAGGAACATTTCAGGCTTCACCAGCGACAAGGGAATGCCCAAGAGCCAACAGCTTACCAGTACTGAGAAAATAGAAACATTAGTTTAACAAGATCTCTGCACCCTGCTGGATGACATATTTGACTGAGGCTGGCGGTGTGTTTCCAGAGCCAATGAGGTTGAACTCTTGAGATCTAACCATGTCAGATTTTTTTTTAATCTCCTGACAACAAAACAATGGATTTTACTTCAACAATCTGCAAAATGACATTTAAAGATAAAAGCATATTGAATAAAAATTATTTTATGGAAATAGGGGGGCTGTAATTCTTGCCTGTTTATCTATTAAGGGATGAAAAGGAAAGAAGATAAGAAGATAAAACTGACTGAATGAGTTTTACAGATTTCTGATGCTCAAAGTATATTTATCTTTGATCTTTTCATTATACCACACAGGTTGTTAAGTGTTGTCTAATTAATCGGAAACCAATTAGCGATAAAAGCACGCCAGAAAAAAGAAAAACACGGTCTTTGACAGACTGTAATTTGATTGTGGCAGTAATTCTTCATGAAGAGGATTTTTTTTTGTCTGACATAACGGATAGCATTTACCTTAAAGTTGTTAGACTGTGACTGTGGAAACATATTTAAGGTTTTACATGAGATTATTTTAGATCTTCTTGTCAGTGGGATCCAGCACCCAAAACCTAAGTAAACAAAAAGTCGGAGGAAAAAGTGCTGCATTGGGCAATATCCACTGAATCAGAGGGATTCGGCAAAAAATGAAGAAAGTTGTTGAGGCTAAAGAAAACTCAACCAGCGGGCATTTATGTGTTTTGTTCTGGTTTTGTGTTCTGTTGTTCATGTGCCAACAGCGCTGGCAGCAGTTGAAGGAGCTGTGCTTTGCCTGTCTGAGAAACTACTGATGCACAGTCCTCCAAGAAGGATGAAGAAAGCCACTGAATCCATCCTTCATACCTTGTTTCATGTCTTCATCCTGGCCCATTATCTCTCAGAGTCATACGGTTAGACTCACTTAGGTCGATTAATATTTAAAACTACAGGTATTTGACCATGGCTTCTATTGTTCTTACACACAATGCTCAGGTTTAGTATTTCATATTACAGCAAATGTCTTGTGCGCACTGAAGTAATGGGTTTGGATAAAGGGATTAAGACATCCACATTTTTTAACGTTGATGTAATTCTAATGTAAGGAGAAAATGTTGAAATACTGTTTTCAATATTGAATGAAATACTGAATAAGAGGGATTGCCTGGAGAAAGGAAGTTCATTGTGGGTTCAAACTATTACAGCTGTTTGGATTAGAGGACAGGCACAGATTTCAGTGAGTTTGTCCCACTGTTTACCTGACCCAGAATTTGACAAAAGGATCGGTAGCACAGCGAATCCTCTCTGTGTCTATGGTGGAGTGTAATCCCCTGCCTCTGGTGCCACCATGATGTTTATAAATGTGGTTTGGAGTGAAATGACTTGACAAGTAGTGGATGATGTTGCAGGGAAAGTTGGTACAGACATTCAGACCTCCCTCAGGATGAGCTAAAGTAATGTTTGTGTTGCTGCGCACACAGGATGTCACGACGCCGGAAACTTAGTATTAAGTACCAATACGAATGCAATTCCATGATTCTAAATATCTAAGTCGAGACCACAGGAAAAAACAAAAGACCTGATGCACTGACACACACGCATGCATCCCGCACACACACACACACACACACTGCATACCTCCATAGGTGTGAAAATATTCATTTAAAAGTCTTTTATATACTGCAGGGGTAAGCCTGATAATGCTGTGTGCACCAAGCTGTCACTGTCTTAGGCTAAACAACATGCATGAACATGAATGTGTTGATCACATGTTGTTAATGTAAAAATAACAACTGAAACTCACCCACCTAAATTCTGCATACAGATCTAGACTGCCTGTCTGAGCTGGTCAGATGGCTTCGAGGTGGTTACTTCATTTTGCATTTAAAGCAGAGCTGTACCTACATGTCATTGTTTACTGTCACTGTGACACTCCTAGAATTTTAATGGGATGGCATTGTTTCAGAGAGGATCTTTGTCAGGCACTGTGGCCAGTACAAGTAATGAATGAACAGTATGGAGGCTGCACAGGTGATTATGATGCTCTGATAGTGAATTGATCAGGGGGCATGCCTCTACGGAGAGAACACAAACTACTAGATAGCAAAATAAAGAGAAAACATGAGACATAGAAGAGTATACAATAATAGAACAATTAATATGTAAAAAAAAAAAAAAGGATATACAACTGTGTTTCTGTATTAGCTTGACACGCTATTGGCAGCAGGACTTTTTGGTAACACTTTACAATAAGGATTCCTTAATTAACACTAGTTAGTACATTATTAAGCATTAATTAACTGTTTAAAAGTGTATTAACAATTATTACTATGTATTACTTAGCATTAGGAAACACATTAATTAATGTAGCCTATTAGTAAGCAGTTAATTAATGTTTACTCAAAGTTAGTTCATAAATTATTAAGCATAATAATGTAATTAGTTATCATTATGTATGCATTACAGCGTTAATTATACATTAGTTAATATATTGATGCTTAATAATGTGCTAACCAACGTTAATTAGGGGGCCCTTATTTTAAAGTGTTACCGACTTTTTTAAAGGGACAACGAGGAGTTTTGGAAAAGCGAAGCGTTTTCACACTACATTTATGAGCCTCCGCGCGCACCGTAAAATTCTTTGACCGGCGCAAGACGGACTCATGTTTTCATTCATCAATAATTAAAGTCAGAGGTTCAAAGAGGTTCACATACCGTCGTAGTTCCAACCATAAACGGCGATTTGGCGGCGTTATTCTCATGACTCGCCATGAAGGAAACGCTGGTCGACTCGACCAGCATTTCCGCCACCACTAATAATAACAAAATAACGATAGAGACAGAACGATATATTTATCGAAAATGGGCCCATTAACAAGTGTGGGTAGCGGAGATTCATCCACATTAACGTGAGACTTTTTTATAACCAAATAGAAACTCCTCGTTGTCCCTTTAAGTATTTATCTTGTCACATCCCTACTTTTGTAACCCTATATGTTACAACACTATGTGGGTGTGTTACTTTCAGTCTCTCAGGACTAGAAAGTTTCCTCTAGCAACGATGCCAAAGTGTTACTGTTATATTTTATCCACTAGTTCTCAGGTCAAAACACATCCTCATTGCATTACAGTGAAATTGAATCACATCCAGTCCTGTTAGGAAATGTTGTGAGTAATGTTTTTAGCAAAGTCACCCAAAACTCCTGGAAATTCAGCAAAGTGCTTGGAGTGCATCCCTGGGCCCAGGAGCCTGGTTTGCGCGTTGTTTGTTTGTTATGCTTAACTTCCATCCATCCAATGTTGTGGTTTTTCAAATCCCCTCGCTTCAAGGCCAGTGGAGAGCACAGCAGTTAAACAAGGAGGCAGCAGCAGGCTACCTCTGTGAATGGCTTTTAGAACCGACATCCAGGAAATGGTGGCTCTACAGTCTCACACATCTCCGTGCTCACACACGCACATTCAATCGCGCACTTGGACAGACACTTGGGGCTGACATTTCAAACTGTCAGGGAGAATGCTGTCAAACTGTTCATTGTCGTGGGACATGTCTACATGTAGCTGTGTGTATGTGTGTCTGTCAGTGTGTGTGTGTGTGTAAGCTGAGTGGATATAGTGCTTGTTTTTGCTTGCCTGGAGCAAATTTATATCATAATGTTGTTGTTTTTTTAACAAATATACTTCTTGGCGACAAACACACACACACATTCAGAGTCACACTTTCTATGGATTAGTGAAACAGACACATGTACTCAGGCTCCTCCCATTATCCCCTCCCATCATCACCACTGTCGCTATGCACACATCCTCCCTCCACCACCCCTACACACACACACACACACACACACACACACACACACACACACACACACACACACACACACACACACTTATCGAATTAAATAAAGTCAGCGTTTTGCAGCCAGTCGGTTGCGGGGAAATAAAACACCATGTCATTTAGTGCTGATGGGATGGAGCCTCTATAAATAGTCATTTCCTGCTTGGCTTTAATTAAGTGGCGCTACTGTCAGCTGTCACAGAACACAATTATCAAGCAGACCCATTTAGCAAACTAACCCCTTCGCTGTGTCTCTGTCAGTTTATCCCTCTGTCGGTCTGTCACTCTGCTCTGTGTGTTGTCTGCTTTACTGCCCATCTTTTTATCCCTGTTATCCCCATTTCACTGCTTCTGTGTCTATGTGTCAGCTCACACTGGTCCGACTCACTCAGAGTGTTTACCTTGTTTAGTTCTCTTTATGTTCTCAACTCCAGTCTTTTCTCTTCGCTTTGGACCACCACTCCCTCTCTATCATTTTTTCCTGCTAATCTGCTGCAAGTTTTCCTCCCTGACAGCTTATTTCATGTTTCTGCCTCTGTACTGGCATCTTCCCTTCGTTCTAGCCCTCCCCCCCTCCTTTTTTAAAGTTCATATATGGCTGAGTTTTCCCTCGTAAAAATCCCTGGATGTGTTTGCATGGGTGTGTGTATGTGCATTTGTACATTTGACCGTGAAACTTTGTGTGTTGTGTGTAATGTGTGTGTGTGTGTGTGTGCGATAACATCACTGCTGTGTTTACTTAAAAGGTCTGGTGCAGTTCTGATTGGAGCTACACTCTCTGTCTCCATCTGAAAGCACTGAAGCATGTTATTCCCTTGGTACGGAAAGTTAGAGGGAGAGAGGGGGAGGAAGGAGAGAAAGAGCAAAACGCAAAGTGGAAGAGAGGCGAGGGGATGTGTATGATGGGTGGGGGGGGGTAAAAGAAGACATGGTAAGATAGAAAAAGCAAGGCCAGGCAGGAGATGGAGATGGCAAGAGAGCGGGATAGAGGGAGGCAAAGAGAAGGACACTGCAAGGACAGTGCAGAGGGAAGAGAGGGAAGCGGGAGGAGGGAAATGCACTCAGGGACGCACGACAGAGAGAAACACACATGCACACTTGCACGTGCCCATGCGTACACACACTCACAAATTCAGTGCACATCTCTTACATGGCCACCCACATGGTTGAATTCTTGCCAGTCTCAACTTATATCGATAGACAATCTGTCTTTATCACAAACGTTCCCAGGACACACAAGCTCTCATTTCCACTGACACACTAACACCAATTCACTATTAATCTCTTACATACACTCGCAAAGAAAATGCAGACACAAAGGAATACATAGAGCACTCTGTATAAGGCACAAACACTTATTCATGTATGTGGGCATGTCTGTGTATTTTTTTCTACACGCTGTTTGGGGGTTTGGACGCGGTGAAGCCTAAAGTGAATGTGTTTATCACAACTGCAAGCGTGGATAGATTTATCACCCTAAAAGTGTTCAAGAGGACCGGCAACTAGTTTTCTTCCCGAAAGGAAGGACATCAGATCATCAGCTACACACACACATACACACACACACAGAATCTCATGCACACGCAGAATCTCACACACACTCACAAGCATGTATAAAATCTTCTAACTTAAGATGGTGTTCATCCTTGTGTTCACATGTATGCACACATACCCTCTCTGTCTGTCTCTTTCTCTTTTACACACACACACACACACACACACACACACACACGCGCACGCACACACACACGCACACACACACACAGACACACACACACATACTAAGATGAGAAAGTCCAATTATCAGCTGGCATTCCTCTCTCAGGATAATTTAATGCATTGGGTGAGAGCTTCTCATTTATGTTTGGTAATTACACTCTCTCTGCTTTACACTCCCTTTAATAAGCTCTAACTTCACTGCATAAACCCTTAGATTACATACACGCACACAGACACACACGCACACTGACACATGCAGGCACACACACCTACGCCTGCAGATGACCATTTTAAGGCATGCTGTCTGGAAATTAGCCTTGTATTTTTGCAACACATAAAGGAATAAGTGTCGGGTGAATGCGTAAATGCATGCGGAACCTCCCCTAACCCTCGAGCATCGTCGTCACCTCTAGCTCCCGACCTCCCGTCATTTTCCTTCACATTACCATTCATTACATTATTGCACTTGTTTTGGTGCTTTGCAGTTTTTCCCCCTCTGTAATTCATTTCTTCAACTGAATTTTCATCAGGGATTATATCTTGCGTTATGGAAATGCCTGTGATTACTATTCGTTATGAGGTTTCATGATTTGGAGTCTTTTAAATATATGTGTGCGTTTGTGCTTGTGAGCGTGTGTGTGTGTGTGTATGTGCTCTTTAATTCAGAAGGCTTAAACAGTCACGAAAGTTGTGTGTGCATGTGTGAGTGTCTCTGCGAGCATGTGTGTGTGTGCGCGTCAGTGTGTGCTTGCATATTTCTTCAACTTGAGGAGTCGTGACTCTCCATCAGTGACAGAGAGGCAGAGTGTGTGCTGAGACTGTCGATGGAGCATCTGAGAGACCAAATTATAGCTGTGTCATCTGCTTCAGTTCCCATTTGAGAAACCCACTGCATAATCATGCAACTCTTTCCACTTTTTGATGAAAATATATACATAAAACTGGTCTCTAGTGACTTGGACTCTAAACAATAACAACTCATAAAAACAGATAAAGGAAAATAAGATGACATCAACAAAAAAAATGGTTCCAACAAAGGGCAATCTGCCATTTGCTCAGGAGAATTAGGTCGTTGTTTTTTTGTTGTTGTTGTATGTTTGTTTTAAATGACAACATATTAACTTATTGGCTGCATTATGTTTGCCTTTGATACTGCAAAACACTGCTCAGCATGATAGCAGTTTAAAGACACTCAGATGCAATATATATAATATACTGTACATATATTATTTTATTTTTTACTTTTCAACCACCTTTTACTTGTGAGTGGCTTAGATGACTTTTTTTTTTTTTTTTTTAAAGTAATGAGGCCAGAGAACACTCTCTAGTACAGTAAAAGTTGATTAAAAAAAAAAAATCTTATATTTATATATCAAAGAATGGTGATTTAATTCCCAGGTATCTAGTTGTAAAAAAAAAAACATGTAGATGTATTTTTGGTGGAAGCAACTTTCTTAAAACCTTATGTCTCTGGCTCATTAATTGGCCAAACTGAAATCCCAGCTCGCTCACTATCTTCACACTTAAACAGCAGCATCACAGTTGCCATTAAATGAGCAATGAGTACTGTAAGCTCTAACTCTGTTTGTAAAATTGTTCCCTGTCTCTCTAATTGTGGCTCCCACTTTCCAAAGTTATGCTTTTACATACGAGTAAAAGCATACATTTGCATGCTCCTTGGATGGTCGTATTTCCCGAGTTCATTCTTCCAACTTCAGTGCATTCTTGTGCTTTTCGGGCTGAGGAAACAACAACGCTACAAAGCAAGAGTGTAGGTTTGCATATGGACAGTAGGGATAATATTTTGGAATGACTGAATTGGAAGGAGAGCAGATCAGTGTGCAGTGATTTCATCAGTCCTGTCAGTCCAAACCTCAAACATGGGCAAACATTTAGTATATCAGGTGACTCCCACTCCTCTGCTGCCTGCGCTGCACTGCACACATAACTTCATTTCATCCATGCCAACACATTTTGTATTTTGTAGATATCAGTTCACCAAAAAAGAAAAGGATCAGGAGCTTTTTCACCACCCACGTCTCAGTCTGATAGCTACCTGACAACATCAGTTTTTCAACAATTGCAAGTTAACCATGTTAGTTAGCGTCAGTGATATCCCGGGTGCTTTTATCTGTTATCCAATCAGGTTGCAAACAGAAGGAAACATGGATGTCTCAGAGCAGGAGCTGAATTTCTCTCCAAAAATCCAATGAAAATGCCGTTATTAATGAATTATTTATAGGAAACACAACAGCAGGGTAGATAAATATCAGTTCTATGAGGAAGCATACGTTTTCAGGGTTTCAGGTGAGCTCCTCATTTCAAATTAGAATTTTTGATTATAATGAGTCCTGAGCATACAAGTCAGCTTTAGGATGTTGAAAGTCATCCTAATAAGACCCCACATTTAACCATGTATCTGTTTATATTATACGATATCGATGCATCATGCTAAGAAAAAAATAACAATCAAGTAAAGATGCAGCAGGGTAGGTTGAGACAGACGCATTACATTTCTGAACATATGACATCACACAATTTGGCAACTTGCCCCCCCTAACCCTTTCAAGTTTCAGTCTTTCTGATATGAGAGCCGTTCACATGAATTTTCGCTGCTGGAAACTCGTTTTCCCAATTATCCTGACACCACATTAATGAAAGGTTAATACCCACTACTCCAGGTTTCAGGGTTTAATGGCTGACTTAAAGTATTCATTGAAAGAGGTCCTCCAAGTTTTTTTTTTCAGCCTCATTATATGACAGTACCAGATTCATGACTCAGGTATTTCACTTTTCAAAGTTTATTACATGTTGTTCTAATACTGAAAGAAAATTAATTGTAATTGTAACAATAATTAACAGAAAATTTTAATGTTAATGCACCAGCTTGAGATCAGACATATAGTGAATAGACTTTGAGGAGCAAAAGGTGTCAGGGCAAAGTGAGGATAGATGGGATGTAAATGCAGTATGAAAATGAAAAAGGAACATGAACATTAAGGGCAAAATGTAAGCACCGTTGAAATAAAAAGAAACGAAGACAAATATCCCCTGGTTAAAAAAAGCAATTGATGCACATAGTAGTGTTTCTGTAGTCCGTCACTCAACTGTTATGCAATTCAGGGCTCTCAATCCACACCTTGGTTTGTAAGTAGCAAAGCTATCTCAGTACAACTCAAACTAGTGCTCAGGAGCCCAAAGAGTCTGCATTATGCATTATGCATTATTATTATTATTATTATTATTAGAAAAATATTTTTTCTTAGCACATACTTAGGTTATATTTTTAAGTCTATCTGTTTTTTTGTCAGTATAGGATTAAGAAAAAGGTCCTGAGCCGATTTGCACTGCACATGTTGGAAGGAAGGAGCATTGGTCTGGAGAGAAGCCATTAAAGTTTAGGGCAGATATGGATCATTTACCTTGAATTTGAGTAGTTTTCTCTTAAGTCTGGAACATGTTGTTTGACACTAGCCCTGGCAGAAGTCTGTGCTCACTGAATAGACCTCTAGTTTTTAAAAGTAGAAAGCTTGAGGGACAGTGTAACATAACCGGCTCCATCGATGGTGCCGGCAGGATTAACAGCCAGCTAAATAATGGGGATACAACACACTATTAAATATTGTGAGGGCATTTTCTTTTAACCACATACTATATTGGATATCTCAGAATTTGCAGCAAAAGCCAATATGAAGAAAAGCAAAGGAATTCTTCACTTAGCATCATCCTCCTCCCAAATGATTATCATAAAGATAACAACAATATGCACAGTAAAACATAACCAACCAATCTGAACTCCCTCAGAAAGTTCACGTTCCATTTTCTTACAATTGAGGAATATTTTTGTTTCTCATTTATGTTTATTTGCTTACTTAATCTGACAGTGCTGAAGTCAAAATGCCAGAAATGTTGATTTTACAATGACCTGTGGCTAGTGACAAATGTATTTGTGTCACATTGTAAGTGAGAAGGGGAAACCAAAAAATAAGACAATCTGTTGCCAAAATATTAGAAAATAACAAGATAGGATGCAGCAAAAAACAAAAACTGAATCACAAAACAATTAACGCACAATGTGGAAAGGATTATGGCTGCCAGTGCCTCTGTGCTTTATTATCATACTACATGTACTGTATACTGTCTTCTGAGTATGTCTGCTGGAGACAGAGAGTTGATTTTCATGCAAATCCTCTCCTCACTTGTAGTGTCTGTGACTGCTTTACCCTACTTTTGATTCATGAAATGATGGAGTTTTTATGCTTTATTAAGCAAAACATTTAGCTGAAATGTTGTAGATGCATGCTACGCTGCTCTGATTTTGCATCTCAGAAAATTGTTTTTCTGGATAGTGTTTGAAGCTGAACTGAAGTGCAATGGGGAGGGAGTTCATAAGTTACGATAACTGTTTCTTTAGTGGTATGAAATCCTCAAGAATTTTCAGGAGGGAGAAAGGGCAAACTGGGAAATAGGATTAACATTAACTGTGACCAGAATTATCCTTCACACCAAGAGGACCCATGAAAATAAAGAAAACGTTGATGAAATCGATGCTTTAGTTTTGGATATCTTTTATGAAAAATACTCTCAAGGTAAGCTCAACAATGGGTAAGCTTTTCAGATGGATTGAGAAACTGTCAACATGTTAAACACAGGCACATTTTACCAGATTTCCAAGGACAAGTGCTGACATATGAATGTGAGCTATAGACCACAGTCATCCATGTAAATTCATTTCTGTCTCCTACATTTATCCACTTGTGCACACAGTCATTCTTCTATTGCCCATTCACACAGTACATCTATCAAATTTGGGTATGCATCTGTCCAAATATGTAATCCATCCATTCATTTAGCCATCCATCCTTGGTCATAACAGCTTGTAATGTCCTTCTGTTAGAGCTAATTATAAGCTTTTATGACTGAGAGTAAAAGACAACCTATTTTAGCTTCAGAATGTGCCAATATAGACAAAGCACACACAAACACAGTCACACACCCTTATCCATTAGTTTTTGGCATTCTGTGACGCAGATGCAAAGGGAATCACCTGACTGGATTTGAATAATGGAGTAATTAAGCTCTTGCCAAAGTCGCCTTGGCTTCATGCCTCTCACCATGCACATCATCACCACAACCATAACCTCTTCTCCACCTTCCAGCACTCATTCCTGTCATCTGCTATCACCGTCTTTATCTTTGACATTTAACATTCCCCGTTTTCAAAAATATTTCATGTTTTGTGCGCTCTTTAACTCAACTGCTTGCCTCCCTCTTTGTGCACACACACACACACACACACACAGCCGCTCTTTTCATGGAAACCCAATCCTTTAATTTATGAATGTTTATTAATAAACGATGGCTTATTCATGAACACTCAGTATGATATTTAGCTCACTTAATGTGATGGCTTTTTTAACCAGTCAAAAACCTGCATGGGCGTGGAGATGGTACTCATACACACGTCCACAAATTCAGGTCTTGCACACATGCGCACACACCTACGCAGGCACAAGCACTTGTGTGCACAGTGTCTAAACGTGTGCTCCTGTGGGAGAGGGCAGCTAATTCTGTCTAATAGCATGGCTACCCTTCATCTTCCCACTGGGATTCTAGTATTCAATTACCACCAGTTTATACCTTCTGCTCCTCTGCTACATATTGCCACTAGCGCTGACAAACTAACGGAGCATCTTATGACACTATTTCTAGCGGTGACATGTGCAATGTTTTTATAACTAAGTATGAGTGAGTACAGTATTTTATTAACTCTGCACACAGATGTTTTCTATCTCGCTGCATTTGTATTGCTGTCGGAAAATTGTCTGAATGAATTCGTAATGCAACAGAATCAAAAAGTGTACATGGGAAGGACTTTCGACTGGAAACAAATTTCAGCCATGTTCAGGTTGATATGGTTGAGTGGAGTGCTGCTCAGCTGAAAAATACATACAGACAGGTAGCACACAGAGGTGGAACTTATTAGTTTCAACTGTGGGCTGTGCTGTTTCACTTCTCCAGTTCAGCCCCCCCTCCTTACTCTCCTGGGAATTCATAAATATCAGACACACACTCAAACAGATACACACACTCCCACACACACACACACACTTGTTGCAGCATACTGTGATACTGCAGTGCACAAACAAATGAGCTGGCATCTACTAGACTGTACTCAGTTTAGCTAAAGTCCAAGTGGCCTTTTGAGTACTGAGTCTTCACTCTGAGGATGTTCAAAGGTCGGCATGAAGAGCAATGTATCTGCAAGTGTGAGCGCGACTGCTCTGTTGCACGCATGGATACACTAAAAAGACCCAGTTTTAATTTAGTTAACAAAGGAAAATAGACGTCATTTGCAGAGATGCCAAGTCACATGAAATCTGTCAACACCTGATAATGAACAACCGAACCTGTGACAGCAGAGACAGTTTTAAATAGCTGTGCAACTGTCATGAACTGTACACAAAGTGTCACTCTTCAAATCCTGTCTCCTGCTAGGTGTGCTAATGCAATCAAATGACACTGTATAAGACAATAGCACCTTTATTTATAACTCAGTAATTATTTTTCCTCCAACTGTATCAAGCTCACATCACTTTGGTAATGTTTGATTATTACAATCTTGTTTGACATTACCGGGATTACACCTGCCTACAGTACAATTGTGAGTCTTCGGCACTGAAATAAAACATCACAATGACACAAACTGAAATGTACGGGAAAAAAAGTTTTGCCAGGATGTTAACTTTCACTGTTGAACAACAAGCAGCTCAGACACTCTGCCATCCTTAAAGCTTAATTTTGAACAGTCAAGTAGGATATGAAGGTAATTTACAGGAGACGGGGAGGATTGGATAGACTTGCTCCCTGTCTTGTATGATTCACAGTGAATTACTTATTTCCCTCTGGTGTTGGCGGACATCAAATGTACTGTATTTATGTCAGTGTTGTGTTTACAGCTTCAGTTCCACTGCTCCCAAGGGCCAGAAAGTCTGTTAATACAGTGTTAGAGTTGTGATGTGTAAACATTATCATCAGTGCACAGAAAGAGAAGGTACTGTAGTGTAAATTAACATAAAGAACAAATAGTTAATAAAATTAGTCATTAATGGATGATGGAACAAAGATGCCAAATCCATCCACTGATAAAGAAAGATTATGAAAAAACTAGTAACTAAATCTTAATATAATACATCTAACAATAATAACAACAGAGTAGGACATGAATAACATACATTAGAATTATTGATGGCTTGCTGTAAAACCCTATGTAATAAAGAGGTTTTTTTCTCACATTTCTCTTCTTCTAATCTATGATACAGATTTCCTGAGTTTTCCCTACAAGGGATTATCGGTGTATAAATACTTGAAATGCACTAATCATTTCACCTGCTCCTGGCTTTTCTCATATCTTTTGCAAATGGTGGAAAATTGCTTCCTGAAAAACCAAGAGTGCAGAAACACACCATTCCCTGCAAGAGTGAAAATACAAAACAGAGGAAATATGTGTTTTTCCCCTTGAAATAGACTGGTAAAGTAAATCCCACCTCAAAGCAACTGCGTATTCTATTGATTAGGTTGACCTCAACCTTAAGTGAAAAGATAAATGCGGAAACGTAAAATAAATAGAGAATCAAGGGTAGATGTAATGGCTCTTTAAACACAGTTTGTGAGTCAAGGTTTGATGTGATGTTGATGCCAAGATGCTTTTGTTATCTGACTTACTACAGCCTTCTGTCAAATACAACCATTCACCTCTGGCCTTTCTCATCAACAAGGCATTTCTATCAACAGAGCCACTGCTCACTTACTTATTTACTGCACCATTTTGATTATAAACTCTCAAGATTGTTGTGTGTTGAAATACCCAGAGATCGAAAGATTCAGAAATGCTGGGATCAACAGTCATGACATGGTCAAAGTCACTGATATCATATTTCTCCCATGTTCTCCTGTTGTTGACCTGTGCCTCTGTCACATCATCGGCTGATTACATGAATAAGCAGGTGTCCAGGGGTTCCCAATAATGTGCTCAATAAGATAATGAGTAAAGCTACAGTACCTTCACAGCAAAAGAAGACCACCTTAAAGCATAAAGTTTGAGAACCAATCTGTCCTCTTTGAGTTCGATTTTAACTGTCCAGGCACAAAGAGTAGTTCAACCTTAATTTCCTAGATTGGAAAAGGTTTTAACATACAGAGTTCATTCAGAGTGTATTCCACTGCAGGGCACCCAGGTGCTCCGTTCTACTTCCTGCAGAGCCATAATTACAAACACAGAGGCAATTAAATCCATGCAGGGAGATGTGTGTGTGTGTGTGTGTGTGTGTGTGTGTGTGTGTGTGTGTGTGTGTGTGTGTGTGTGTGTGTGTGTGTGTGTGTGTGTGTGTGTACTTGGCTTCATATCTTTGTATATTTAATTGTTTTTAATTTTTAATTCACAGATTGAGTCCATATATGTTTATGAAGATATGGTAAGTGAGTGAGTGAGTGAGTGAGTGAGTGAGTGAGTGAGTGAGTGAGTGAGTGAGTGAGTGAGTGAGTGAGTGAGTGAGTGAGTGAGTGAGTGAGTGAGTGAGTGAGTATCAATACACAAATTTCAAAAATTGATTCTCATACTGCAATAACGGTAAGACTTAGAATTAGATGTGCAGAGTCAACAGAACAGAAAAGAGAGAGTTTTGCAGACTCCTGCTGGGTGCTGCATGTACTAAGCAGTCAAGTGTACCTGCTGCCTATGATACTATACAGGAGGAGAAAAATCTATTCAGTTTCCCTGATCTCCAATGAAGGAGAGATTTCTGTATTGTCAGGTCCTTGGTAACAACACCTCACTAATGCAAGGTGGATTTTTTTTCTTGGCAGAATATAAAATGTAATTAGTTTTCTTGTTTTTCTTTTTCTTTTTTCATTTAAAGCACCTACACTTTCTTTAAACAGGCAGCAAACACAACACTGACATATTAGATTATTATTCTATATCCCTTTATCAGCTTTAAAAGGTTTACAATTCTAGGAGACAAATCTATAAATTAAAATGGTAATTTACATTTCTGGTCTCCAGCAACTCCTGCAGGCTATATCTGTCTCTGTAGTGGCTAAATACCCCATGTTATCCACGTACAGTAGATGCTAACTTGCCTGTCAGTATGAAGCTGGTTTATCAGAGCTCCTGTCTGCTGCTTCTGGAAACAAAGCTGATGAGAGTGTGGGAGTTGTGGAACATAAAACAAAAGAGATGGGCTTGGACTTAACATCACTAAGGAGCCGAGTCAGGTGATTATTGTCTATTTCACCATGACCGTGACACCTTTTACATTTTATGCTGTCATTTTTAATAGAAAAATGATTGTTAGAGCTTTGAATGAATAATGCATATTAGTATATATAACACTAAGAGAAATGGAAATATATATTTTTAGATATAAAACTTGGAGATAAAACTGGTAACATGAGCTTTATTGACCCTTTTCAAACTGTAGTTCCAAGGACAAAAATCAATTCATATTACTCAATTTCCCACACCTAAGACATAATGATTCAATACCTAATATTAAGGGCAGAGCTCACTCTTCATCCATGTATTGACTAAGAGTTAGACGGTGAAGATCTCACAGAAATATTGTCTGTTATCTCAAATGGATTTGTCTTTGTCTCTGCAGCTGAGAAAGGTGTGTTGGCCCTGACAGTTTAGCGGAATGAGCACAAGACCTTGGAGGCAGAGATGGGGATGCAGGGAGCATGAAAGACAGAGGAGTGACTGCATGAGAGGAAAGAAGAGATGTCAGTCCTTTCTGTGGTAAGCAGACCTATAGTTGTTGTACAAAGACAGCCAAGTGCTATATGAATGTTTTTGCTCCCAGTCAAGAAGATATGTTGTGAATGTGTAATCAAACCTTGTTCCTTGACTCATTAAGAGCTGTCCCCAGCAGTGGAAAGCAAGGCCAATGTTAACTCTTGTTGTTGCTTATCTCTATCTGGTTTTTACCTCCCCTCCCTGTCCGACCGTCAGATTAAGTAACATGTTGTATTACAGGTAAAGCCATTAAAAGGTGTTCCCATGGAGAAAACACAGTGTGAGAGCAATATATTAACATGGTGTTCCTTATTAGCAGTGTGACACCTCTGCTGAAGCGGTGCTGCAGTGCTGCTATTGCTTAGAATTTAAAGTTAAGTCTTAAGCCTCAGCGTGACATAACAAATACTATGTGTAGTTACATTGGCGGCTAGCTGCTTTGAACCTTATCTAAACCCTTCTCTGTAACTGAGTGCATTTTTAAAGTGACCAGAAATGATTACAAATTTTTCAGTGTGCAATCACAACTTCAACAACAGACACATTTTAGTTGGAGACTTGCTCTCTTCCCTTCTCTGCCTCCCTCTCCTTAGAGTCCTTGAGACACTCTGAAGGAGGGCATGTTATCTCCTGCAAAATGAGAGGGGGAGATGCTTCTCGCTACACAAGTTCTCACGTACCTGCCCTGTTTGTAGATAGATAGAGGAGTGTGTATTTGGTGTGTGAGTGTGTCTGTGAGAGAACGTGCATGTGTGTGTGATGTGCACAGGCATGTCTATCTGACTTTCAGTGTATTTAAAGATTGAGAATGAATAGTCGCTTTGAGGAATGTCTCCAAGGGTGAATGTGCAAGTGGGCAGGCGCACACATAAGATAATTCAGTCTTCTACAGCAGGAAAAGTGTCATAACAAATTAAATTCACCAGAGGCAGAAACTCCTGGGCTCAATTTCAACTCAATCCCAAATCCATGAAGGAATATGTAAATATATGCACCACACTCAATATTACAATGCCACACTGTGCCATCTAGTTGCAAAATCTACTCAAATCCAGTATCACAGTTCTTTGAACACAGCAAACCAATTAGTGTGTGATTCAAATAATCTACAGTACCGCCACTGCAGCAGTGTTGAGTTTTCCTCACCATACACAACTTTGTACTTACAAATTCAGCCATCACAGAAGCTGTTTTACGCCCTTTTTGTACTTGTTAGCTGCACAAGTGCTGCACTTTGAACGGTATCAGCCAAGCAGACTAATGCTGGAGACAAAATCCTTGAGATGCAAGAGGTGGAATAACCTTCATAACAGCAACCTCATGCTGCTTTGTTGTCAGCTGGATGTCTAAACATAGGTATGATAAAATAAATTATGGAGAGAGGCTCCCATGATTAAAAAGAACGGGTTTCAAAAGTAAGCTCAGCCGCTGCATGTTGTAATATGCCACCTTTGGCGTAGTAAATCAGGGGGGCTGTCAATTTTCCCTCCGGTTTAAAAAGACAAGATGTTAGCCCGTCCCCTTATTATGTGGTAGCTGTGCATTGTTGGGTTTTGAATGCATTAAGCACAATTCCAATGAAGTCTTAAATCATTGCCGTATCATGTTTTCCTAATGACATGAAAAGCTGTCCGCAACCCAACTCCATTAATGGAGCAGGCGTGCTTAGATAAAACGTGACAGCATTCACAATGATAAATCCCAGTGTAGGTGAGCAGTCACACTGATGCTACAAACCCCATTCAACTGATTAAGCTCACACTCAATCAGGCACATATACACATATGCAGAGCACATGTTCCAGAATGAAAATACTGTAAAAAAACAAAAACAAAAAAACAAAACAAATATGCACACACACACACGCACACACACACACACACACACACACGGGCATAAATCCTTTCAAATTTTCATGTGTCCTTGTGTTGTGCTCACTGCCTCTGCTCACATTTTAATCTTCTAGCCGTCTGCTGTAAATTGTCAGTTAATCATTCATAGGTAATTGCTAATTAAGCACTAAGATAACACTTGTGGTCTTGATATAATTGATGGGCATGCGTCAGAAAAGTTTTGCACCCTTTCTCATGGAGGAAGAAAAGACAAATACATAAATAATAATTAAGCGGATATTAATGTTAAATACAAAGACAAAATAGTGACAAATTCAGACACTAATAGGAGTGTTAAAATTCATTCAATTCAATTAAAGAGAGAGGGCAGTGAGGAGATAGGTGGTTTCAGGACAAAAAGAAGTGGTGATAACAAAGAAAAGGGATAGAAGGACAAGAGCAGAGAGGAGATGGACGAGAATTTAGTTAAAGCTGAAGTGTGATATTTTAACATATAAATGAACATCACATTCAAGCCCTTGCCAGACAAGTTCACACAGTGCTGATTAAGCCTATCAGCGTCACATATATCTCTCTGTATTCTGCGCTGTAGCAGAATTTCAAATCTGGCTGGAAGCAGAAGCGATGTGTTTTACATTAACCATTGATGATTGGTTTACCATTAGATGAGGAGGGGAGCAAGTGTAGCGAATAAGCAGGCGACAGCAACAACAACTGGGAGTATGGTGGAGCCTATAGAGGAAAAACTTGACGGCAGCCAAGAAAAGTTTCTGATTCTCCGGATAAAAAAGGAACTAGGCGTTCAGAGGAAGGATTACAGTCTGAAAAAGAAAGCAATCGATGGCGAGGACCTGGATTACCACGGGTGAGACAAAAGTTCTGCAATGTAGGTTTAAGGATGAAAAGACCACTTTAAAGAGTTCTGCCACATGTATCTTAGCTGTATTCATTTTTACACAAATAAATGTATGTCATGTGTTCAGAAATGAATAACTTATGATATTTCCTGTCATCACAGTGAAGGGTGTTTTATTTTACATTTGCAACAGCCACAGGCTTGTTTGGAGTATGCAAAAGAAAAAGTGGGTAATTTAAATTAGTAATGACACCCAGCAGGACTGAACAGATACAATAGAAACAGAAAATCTAAAGAGCGGATTTAGTAATCTAGAGGCTGTTCTGTATAATTGACAAGTGTCTGGCACTGCTGTGTAGCACAAAATTCCACTGCTGCATGCAGTCTACTTAGGAGACAGTAGTTAATGGTGACTCCAAGAGATTTCCCCAAAGAGAGGGGGGCAGGCATTGTCAGAAATAATAAATAATCCCAACCAAGAGGCTTTGCTAAGTCAAGCAAGGCTGGGTAATTGGTGTGATGTTAATATTTGATAAGGCAGTAAAGGCATCTAAAGTGACCAATGATACCCACAAGCCCTATTCAAACAGATGGGTCAAATGCATTCTGCATATGAAAATGGGATAAAAGCTCTATTTGGGTGTAAAATGTGTACGGACTGATTTAACATAAATGAGAGAACCTTGATTTACTAACACACACTCTTCAGATTCAACTTTACTGTCATTGCACATGTCCTGGGAACAAGGCAACAAAATGCAGATGGCATCTGACCGAAAGTGCATAAGCAGAAGGGAACATGATATATGACAATATGACAATGACAATAATTATAAATATTTACAGTATGTACAGAATGTGCAATATGGATGAATAAAGGTGTAAAAATCAGTATATGTGTGTAGATATGAAGCGATGTGATTTAAATTTCTAATTTTTTCCAGGTACAAATGCAAACAATGAGCCCCACAGGAAAAATGTTACCAAGGTTGAGAGAGAGAAAAGAATGCTCAACAAACCACCTAAGGTACTTTCCAAGAGACAAAATACACATCTTACATTACATTATATTAACTGTATGTTAGAAAGAATGTGAATAAGCACTCCTCTTTCTTATGAACAGTAATCTCTCCAACAAATTGAAATGTCATTGAGATTTGCCCTCAGCGAGTGTTCAAATTGTTATAATTAGTGGAGAAACTGATTCGGTGTACAAGTTCTTATTTATACTACTGTTTTAATGGCAATTTAACCAACTTTGCTAAGCTTGCTAGCATGAAACACACAAACATCCTGAGGTATTTGATTTTATGTCTACAAAAGCAGTTGCTAATTGGGCAGATACAAAGAGCACCACCTCTGCACACCCCGCAGGAGACGATGAGGCTGTTAAATGAAATGAGTAAGTATCTCACTGATGGAGCTCTGAACCCTCTGCAGTGATAGATGCCTGTTAAGCAGTTGTAGTCAAACATGCACCCACAACAGTGCCCACACACACACATAGAGATACACACAGCACACACACTTTTTCATCTCCTGACACTCAAAACACTCATCTGACACTCAAACGTTGCCGACTGACAGCTAAGACACGCTTCTCTGACAGATCAAACCTGATTTACAATGCATGCGTGCTACGTGCGCGTGTGTATGCCTTTCTGTGTGGAGGAGACGAGCAGAGGGAGTTGGGGGTCAGAATTGTAAATTTGAAAGTGTCACATATCATGTCATTCAGCACTCCCTCCTCCACTCCAAACACACACACACACACACACACACACACACATACACAGAGTACCCACCTCTAACCCTCCCACACATTCATTTCAATCTTGAGGATAATCAATCAGCTCACTCTGTCTTGTTTTGCTTCTTTTCTCTTGTTCCTTTCCATTTGTGGACTGCATCACTGTCAACCTCTCATTGTTAAGCAGTGGAGTCAGTCCCGCAGACAATCTGTCCCCACGACCAGATGGGTAACAATAGCTGACACCTTTGTGCTTCAGTCTAGTCCCCAGACAAAGAGTGACAACCTCGTCTTTTATACATGATGTTCATGTTCATATAATTTGCATTAGCAAGTATGGTTTGTATGAAATATAATGCTGCCTGGATTCATTTATTATCATCATGAGATGATGTTTGTAATGAAAGAATATGTAAAATATTCATTTCTCTGTCCTGCATAATTAAGATTAATGTTGTAATTGTTTGGTTCAGGGAACTGAAAGCACACACTGAAGTACAGGAAAGGTCATTATCTTGGTAAATACTGAAAAGGGGTAAATGTGGCATTAAGGGAAAAGTACTGATTCACTTTCTACTCACTGGTTAGATGAGACGACTGATAGAACAGATCGGATGTATTTCTACATCTTTTTTATTCTATGCATTTGTCCGTCCAGCCAAGTCTGACACTGCATTGCCCAGAATGCAATTCAACCGCTGCTCTCAAGCTGGGATGATGAGAAGGTTCGGGAGGTCGGCTAATGCCTTATTCCCAGATTTTTCTCAATTTCACACAAGTAGCTTTCAGACGCAACTGAGGCTGACTCGTTTGGCATACAGTAGTATGTCAGCGCACTTAATCTTTAAGTATGAAGCTACAGCCAAGAGGTGCTTGGCCTTGCTTAGCGCAAAGACTGGGGAAAAAAGGTAGGAGGTCTTTCCAAGTCCAAAGCTCACTAATTACAGTATTATGTTGCTTATTTAGGATGTGCTGGCGACACACAGGGTGGAGGATGTAAAATGCAAAAAAAAAAAGTTAAAACCCTGTGGTTTGTGCACACACCTATCCATCCCCTTCTGTGACTTGAATGAACAATAGAAATGTAACACTGAAACATTGTGAAAATGTTTCCAGGGAAAATAATACAGGCAGCAATTATGTTCTCCCCTAGAATATATAACAGGCAGAATATAAACGTATGCTGTATGAGCAATGATTGAGCATGATGACTCATGTTAAAAATTCTACCCACAAACAATTTGACTCAGATTAGCACGTTGAGTCTTGTGCTTGTGTGCGTGAGAGGGAGAGAACTGTCACAGAGGTCGGCTGTCAAAGAATGCCAAGTT
Source organism: Trachurus japonicus (assembly GCF_045865225.1). Lineage (NCBI taxonomy): Eukaryota > Metazoa > Chordata > Actinopteri > Carangiformes > Carangidae > Trachurus > Trachurus japonicus. The sequence goes on from NC_140907.1 coordinate 17,141,841, forward strand.
TGACACCTGCCTGTCACATGCCTGATGCTTAGCGTGTCTCCAGAATAATAAGGAATAGATTAAAGTTTTGTTTTTTGTCGTGCGAACACACCCTGGTTCTCTCTTTCCTTCTATCCTTTATTGTGTTTCCTTGTATCAGGACCAAACAGACTTTGAAAAGTATGACTGCATAGTATGTGCTTAGGTTTTAGAGTCTATGTTTGAAAATATACACACCCCGACTTATGTGTGTGTTTGCTATATGAACAGACTGTGATTGTGTGTGTGGGTGTTTGTAACATGGCCTCGGGACTTCTACAAGGGGGTACTGCTGAGGGAATTCCCCTAAAGGCGGAGATCCTCAGCCAAAAAGGAAAACATGCATCACTCTTGCCTCTCATTTTTGCTTTGCATGCCGCAGACACACACACACATGCGTCGAACATTTCTGCCTCACCGCAGCCAAGCCAATTCACACACACTTGCACATTCATACATTCACTCAGCACAGTCTTCCTACCCCTATAAATTCAAACACAAACATACTGTAAGTGTTCCTGCAGGCATTAAGCATAGAAAGTAAAGTGCTGTTGCCAGATGATGAGCTGTGAAATATCATAAAAGACTCAAGGGAACGGGCCCAACATACCTTTTGAACATTTAACATCCCATTTACCACGGTGTGTTTGTGCACAGTGAATGATTCACATATGGCCAATACTTCATCCTGTATATGCAAATCACTAATTCTATCCTTTAATCATCTATTTGAACGTCACCATTGCTCATATTTTAGTCATAGACATCACCCACGGATTACATCTTTATAAGAACAAGCATGGCTGATGATGAATCACATTTAAATAGATATGACTCTCTCTGAAATGCGGCCTGATATGAGGTTAAGCCACAACAGTCCCACAGTCATGTGTAACAATCATTAGCTTACACTGGTGTTGTGTATGTGTGACTGTAGGGGTCTTCTGAGGTATCATAACGATTTTCTTTAAACTATAGCTTCTGGCCAAGATGCAGTTAATTGTTCTCGCACTTTAGTTGCCCATTTAAGCCAAATTGTGGAAATATTTAATGAGGGCAACAAAGGCAGGGGGAAAAAAAGAATAAAAAGATAGCGACGTGTTAATAATAGGGTGTTTAGATTATAGCACAAACAAGACTTTTGTGCTGCAAATCACACTCTGCCCAGTACAGAACTTGCGCAGGGGAATTTGTGTGTATGTGTTGTTCCTCTAAATGTAACATCTAAATGCAACTCAGAAGTGTGCTTTCTAACAACTCTACTCTTTGTAATATACCCGACTCTATAGAATCCAATAAGTTTCCAGTTGAAATACATGAGTTTAAAAGTTGTGCTGACTGCCACAAAAAATGGGAAATTCCTTGTCCTTGAACAGAAAATCAATAGATTATTTTGTGACAGAAACTGGCAAACTGGAACAACAGGCTCAAACAGCATTGTTGTAACAAACCTAGACGCTGCATTAGGATTGTGTTTTTCCTCCTCCAGAGCAGTCTTAATTACATTTATAATGATGAGTGCTAATTGTTTCTTTTGTTTCAGACACTCCATAAAACATTTATTCATTACTTCCCTATCTGTACTCGCAGCCCTGACGGCAGCCTACATCCATTGGCTTTGCTCACCAAGGTCAGCGTGTGCAAAGCTGCATTTCCACGACAAAGATGAAAATGGTAGGCTGTAGAAGAGAGCAAAAATATATAACACCAGCAACACAAAAACAAAATTGTTGATAGAGATTGAGGAAACAATTTTGCAATTCTCACATCCTTACCATTTGTCCTAATTGTGGTGCAAGAAGAAAATCCATGTTATTACGTAAATAAAATAAGTTTTCTGAGAACCTCCACACAACAACAACCCCACACAAACCCCACTTGTCATACTTGTCTTGTTTGTCCCCACTCTTTCCTGCTCTTAAGCCATGGTCAGATTTTCAAGTTCAAAGCAATCAGCTTATTCATTCAGACTGGGCACTAAGCAAAACCAAAATGCATCACAACATAAGTCTGCTCTTCTCTAACCAATACTGAAGAACCACAACTACAGCTATAAACCACAGAGCCTAAACCCCTTACAGAAATAACCAGAGAAAAGTAAAACAAAAGAGGCTTTTCACACCTCCAGAAACACTACACTCCTACACAACAACAATTTTCTATCATACAAGGAGTTCTAGTTGCAAGTTTTCTATTTACCAATATTTACAACTGTCAGGATTACAGCCTCAAGCAGTGTAGTACCTACACACATATCACAGAACTCCCAACTACAGCTTCAAGCTGTGATTCACCGCCACAATCTCCTCTGTCAAACTAGTTCACAACGCTGAAGAGCAAGTGGCATTCGCTGGCAGCTGGGATGAGGAGTGAAGCCTCAGTGGGGTATCTGTCATCTGGTCTTTATAGAGGGTGCGAGGTGTTTTTTTTTTCACGTGATACAGTCTTGCCTCATCACCTACAAATGAGAGCAGCTGCGACACCAGAGGGAAAACCAAAAAATATCTTGGAAAAAGTTTACAGCTTTTGATCTATCAATGATCTGAATGTCAGTTATCTGCTGATGCTTGAGGTCCTTGGCATATATATATCATACTGTACATGAAACTGGATCTACTTACGGCTGCCATAGTGGTGTATTGGTTAGCACTGTTGCCTCTGCCGGGTTCGATTCTCAGGCTTGAGGTCTGGGTGGAGTGTGTGTGCTCCCTGTGCCTCCGAGGGTTCTCTCTGCATACTCCAGCTTTCTCTTACAGTCTCTTAAGATGTCTTTAGACTGTAAGACTGGTGATTCTGTATTGCAGCCCTGTGACTAACTGGCGACCTGTCCAGGGTGAAGTCCACACTCACTCTTTGTCAGCTGGGCCCTGCAAGGATAAGGCAAAAACATCAAATGGATGGTTTTACTTGTATGCCTAACATTGTCTGGAAAATGATCCCTCTAAGCAGTTTTACGAAAAATATTATGTCACCTTGCTCATCCTTTTTCCTGCCTTTAGTGGCTGTAAAGTCACATCCAATTAGCCTGTGTGGTCACCTCCTTCATATTTTAGCCATGTTTCTGCATTTCTATGTGAATGCATGATAGCTGTTGCTACAGTAACTGTTGCGTGTTTGCCACTCGGAGGGTAACTGTGAGTTTGCCAGCTTCTGCCTAGGCTGACATTGTGTGCACCATATGAATCGTCTATATCTCAGGAGCTGTCACCCATATAGCCAGCTCTGCAGTATCTTGAATCAGCCAGACAAAAAACAAGCAATCGATCATATAGACACACACGTACACTCACAAACAAGGCTATGACAGAGTAAGATTGATGCGCTAACAGCAACTATATGCTATAGTATACATGTTATATTAGTTATATTACATGCTAAATTAGATGTACTAATGACAACGTAGAGCTGAGGCTGATTCGATCCTGTCATGACATTGAATGTGATTGTAATTATAACCAGGGGGCACCAGATTTAAAGTCACTAAAGATGAATGCACTGAATTTCATGGCAGTCAGTTCAATAGTTGGATCAAAGTTTGGATGAAAGTGGGTGGACAGACTTTGAGCCTTGCTTCAGTGCAGCCAGAAAAGAGGAAGTGTAATTTCAAATAGTGATCTGCTTGCGATAAGCATTAAAAACATGCTGTTAATGCCACTGTTAGGACTGTTGGTGTGCACATTTGAAAAATGCAAGATGAAAGAGGGACAAATATTTTGGGGCTCACTCAGCTTTTCTTTCCTATTCAGTCACCAGTTTATGTATATAGTATCTGTATGTACTGTATGTACATATCATTTTTCAGATGAACTGAAGTTAACCAGACACATAGATTCACTACATGATAACATGTTACTAATGTTTTTGTCAGTAAGTTACCATGGCTTAGAAGCATCTTAGAGCGACTGATAACCTCACAAATGTTCAGCTAAGGGGTAGAATAACATGGTTAAGAAATATGTTTTTTTTTAATTACTAATGTGACCTTGATTCGTTGCTGTTACTAATTTTGTTATGTCTTACAAGATTTTTACCAGCTGACCTGAGGATGAGGATGAGGATGAGGATAAGGCTGTCGCTGTCATGTTCCAGTGCTTTTTCCTGCAAGTCACTGTCCCAGACACCGTGGTTCAATGAGTGTAACTAAAATGAAGATATTTTCAAATGGGGAAAAAAAACACAGATTTGGTGTCAGACAGAACTCTATACATAATAATCAAGAAGAATCAGCAACATTACTCACTAATTAGTTGCTTGGATGTGAGATGAGAAATAGATGCAGGGTAACACAGACTGCAAACTCTGTTGACACAGAACACAGAGCCAAGCAATCCATGGTGTTTTGTGTTGTGGTTGTTAGAATATTCATCAGCATCTTCTGTAGAGAAAAATAGCCTCTATGCATGTTACCCATCTAGTGAAACAGTTCGACGTGACTTGTTTGTGCTATAAGGGAATTGTTCAGTGAATATTTTTCATTTTTCTCTAGTTTGTAAACACATTAAATATAGGCCTATTATGGATGTTTTAAACCATTGGTTTGGGATGTGCTTTGTAATATGAATGTGAATATGCATTGTGCGTGTGTGTGTATGCATCGGAGCATGTCTGCATGTGTATGCAAGTATGTATTATTGTAGTGTATTTGCATGTGTGTGTTCACTTGGAGATCAGCCTATATTTCTGTCTTTGTATATCCCCAGAGCTCTGAACAAAGACTTTTTGCAGAGCCCAGATCAAAACAGGCGTCAATACTTTTAGCCTGCATTGCATGTGTGCACACATCTTTCTCTGTATGTGTGTGTCTGTGTTTCTGTGTGTTGTTTTGGTTGCACAGGCACATGTTTGTGTGAAGGCATGTGTGTGCACCGATGTCCATGCATGTTGTGCCGTCATGCCTAACTGGCTGACTGGCCACGCTCTGCTCAGATTACATATTCAGCACTTTGCTCTTTTTTCTTTTCCATCTTTTTTCCTCTCTCTCCCATTCTCTCCATTTTAGGGTGTTATTAGATAGGACAACTCTTGCCGCCGGCAATTCTCCTCTCAGCACTCTACATCCAAAGGCATGTGGGTTTTGGAAACCAGTGTGTATGTGTGTGTGAGTAGGTGCTCCTCACACACACAGTAGGTGCCTCCTGTGAATGCGCAAATACCTTTGTGTCTGTGTGTGTGGTTGCACATATGCTCTTGTCTACAGTATACAGCAGGCATACAGTGCGGAAAAAGTAGAGGTATGTTTTCTAAGATCCATTTATTAAATTTCAGATCAATATCCTTCTTCTTCTCCTTCTCCATAGACATCTCTATTCATCCCTCTCTCCCTGATCAAATCAAAATGACAGGAACCCCCCCCCCCCCCCAACACACATGAACCCGTACACCTCACACATATAGGGACCCAGACTCACATGCACATGGCATAAGAGCCCATCTATTAAAGGTCCATCCATCATCACATTTAATTTTAATATGGTAGGGCAGAAAAAAAAGATGCTTACGCGACTAAATGAGGAATTTCTGAGACCTGCATGCTGGAGTCTAAGCGTGCCTAGAAACCTATATAAGCACTAAAATGCATGCACACTCAGACACAAACGCACTAAACAAGGTCAATGTGCTCAGCCAATTACAGCTCATGAGATGCTGTCACATAAGTGTGTGTGTGTATGTGTGTGTGTGTGCGCGTGTGTCTTTGCAGTGTATGGCATGATTACATGAGTATGTAAGGTTTTCTACAGTTCCCTCGAGGCATATGCCATAATGCATGCATTCATTGTGTTTTGATCCTACATTTATCTTTTCACTAACTGTTCTCTGGGACTCTGTCACCCTTTGTGTCCTCTTGAAATCCTGCTTGTGCTTAGCAAACTGCCTCTTACTCTGTACTTTGCAGCACAGGATGAGGCAAGGCCAGACAGGGTCATTACATATTTATGTAGTTCAATTTAAATCAGTCCAGGTCAAGATCAATAAAACATTTAATGCTCAAACTAGAATTACTGCCTCGTTGTTGTATGCCTCTACCAACCAGCCCATTTTTAGTTTACATCCATATCTGTGCAGATTCTTATAATATAGTGAAGACTATAGTGAAGAAATGTAATAAAATATATTAAGTGTGTTTTGGATACAAAATGTCATTTTAAACTACTAGACATTTTATGAAATTTGATTATAATTCGGGACTTATAGACAAAAACATATTTGTGAGATCACAGTGACCTTGACCTTTGAAATTAAATCAACTCATCCTTGACTCCGAGTGAATGTTTTTGTAAATTCTGCAGAAATTGCTAATTGCAATATTGAGACTTTGTAAAGACGAGATGGGCAGACAAATGGATGGACAGACAAACATCAATGTCACCAGATAGTACCTAACTATACATCTAACTATGTTTCACAACTAAAACATTTTCAGTCAGATCTACATCAGTAAATCTTCAGTTTCCATCTGAAGTAGAACTACTTTTCATAAATTAATGCTTCAAAGTAAAAACATGCCAAACAGAATGACACTGCTCAACTCAGTGCAGAAGCCTTGTGCTTTCTGTATCAAGGATGTTTTGCCAAAGTTAGTGATGAATGCCACTGAAATGATAAACCCTTTTTAAGACCCAATAAGAGCTCACTTGACAACACTGCTAACAAACCACAGTCTTTTTGACTGTCAGTCAGTTGTCATTGATTGTAACTATGGAAAGACAGCTTTGAGATCCTGGGGTATGGCGAGCTGTAACCTTTTGGATTGCGTGCGTTTTGCGGCTAGAAATTGCCTAAGTGACTACAGGTGCAAACAGCAGTATTTAAATGAGGAGCTTGCATGCTGCCGCCCTTTCCACCATAGAAATCTACATATCACCAAAATAAATCTGAGATGGAGCAACATCTGTGCCAAAGTAAACGCTGTTGGAAAAACAAAGAGAACAGTGGAGAAAGTAAAAAGAAGGGGGCAAGACCTGAGGTGCAAAACAAAAGAAAAACTCTCTTTTAATAAAAGTTCTGTAAATAAGACAGGTGGAGGGCCGGCAGAAGAAATTGCTCTCACTAATGTTGAGCAGCAGGTCCAGATATCTCACTGTGTGAAGAACAGATTAGTGGTAGCCCAGGAAATGACACACTCGAGTTTACAGCAGAACCAGGTTGGCGCACATCCCTATTGTATTAGGAGTAGATTCGTTACCTTTAACTGTCGGTGCAAGCTATTTTTAGAACGGCGGAGCAGAGCCGCAAGCTGCTCAGAGCTAAGCTATGGAGGCTAATGGGATTTCTTGGTTTCCCTCATCAAACTCAACAAATACACAATCCAACACCATGCTATGAGATAATAACGTAACGTTACGAAACTGAGTTGTTTTCAAGGTAAATTCATGCAAAACAGCTGATGGGCGTTCCCGTCTGGGGCAGTTTTTCTGCAAGCATGCAGCCTCTACAATTACATCTAAAACAACTCCGTCTCGTAACGTTTCGTTATTATCTCATAGTTCGTTAAAGGTAACAAACCTACTCCTAAAACTATAGGGATTATGCCAATGGGCCAATTTGCCAAAATGTTGAACTATCCATTTAACCCCGGATTTCCACTGGGACCGTCAGCGCCGCGGAACGTCAGCACCGCGGTCACCGGAGCTAAATGCTGCCACACTAATGGTACAGACACACCAACTCCGGCAACGGACGTCAAGTCAACGGATCCCATTCATTGTCTATGTAGAGCAGGAGCTCCGGCCGCGCGGTGCATGATGGACACAGCACGTCGAGTTGACGGCCCAGTCACCGTATGTGAATTTGCATAAAGTTCGATAAATTGAACTTTATGCAAATGACGTCCGTCCAACGCAATGCGGCCCGCTCAGAAACTCCGTTAAAACTATCAAACTAGGCAGTGTTGATCAAATATGAATCAAGATTCTGTTACTGCACTACACATTTCCCGCCTCAAATGTTTTCAGAAACATACTTTAGTGTGTTGTTTAACTGTAAAATGAGATCATTTGTGACCCGGCCGCCATGTTGGAAACGGCAGAGCGAAGCTCAAGCTCCGCACCACGTCACACAGACCCGCCCACTCGCCGGTGCGCTCGGCGATTCGTTGCGTCGGGATCCGTCGCCGCCGGAGTTGGTGTGTCTGTACCATAAATCAATGTTAGTTTTACCACCCGGCGCACAGCGCTATCAATCCGTAGCAGTTCTATTTTTGACGGAGCCGTTGCTAAATCGCGTCAAGCTCAACAGAGCAGATCACACCAGACAGGAAGTCCGACATAGTTTCAAAGTAAAACACTTCAGCCCCCTTTCAAAATAAAACCCAATACAAAGTTCATATAGATTATCACAACTTGCGTGATCTCACGTGAATACGGCCGGCTTGCAAGGAAGCGCTATGTGCTGCCGTGACACGCCCGGTGGGGATTGACGCCGGGCAGCGGACAAAGCAAAACCGCAGCGCTGACGGGGCCGATGGAAATCCGGGGTAAGGCCAAGGTTCGAAATGGACAGCGCGTGTTGTTTTGCTCACTTCAAAGAGTCCTCAGTGCACACCGTTAGTAGACGGGCTTGCACATTCTTTTGCAGGTGACATCAAGTTTGCACATGTTTTTATACAAGCAAACCTTTAGTAGATCAGGCCCTCAGTGTATTGATTAGGTCCGACTAGACTGAATCTCTCTGTAGGGCTCCTCTGTCAGAAACAGAGTAGGTTCTTCCAGACCATACAATTTTAGCCAGGATACTATCAATGGTGCAGTAGTAAAGATTTATAACTTACTCTGGGCAGAGTTTGCTCAGCTTCCTTATGAAGCAGAGTCACCATCCTGTCTGCCTCTTTACACATTGGCCCTGGAAGCTTGCTGGCCTCAGCATCAGAGCTCAATACAGCAGTGGTGACCTCATTTTTCAAAAGGACAGTTTGGAACATTGAGGGCTTGTTTCAGGGACTGTGAATATTCAAACTATTTGACATCATAACGTGCACATAAGAGTATTTCACAAGCTAAGATGCATGATTTCAAAGACATGACTGAGCTAGTTTTGTAATGGATAAATTATTAATTGGAAGTAGTTGCTACTGTAAGTTAGAAAAGTATATGTATTGTTTTCTCCCAATAAACAATACCTAAGTCAGTGTTAAGCTATCTGAGCTGAGAGGGATGTGGAATCAAGATGAGCACAGACTGCAGTGTGAAACATACCCAAACAGATCTATTATAAGCCATATTGATCCATACCCAAAGATGGACACCTCAGAGCAGTATGCTGTGTTTCAGCATCACAGTCTGAAAATGGAATTTCCCAAGAGAAGTTAAATGTAGCTAAGCCAGCAAAATGTTTTCACCAGCCTGGTCGCTGCCGATGACAAAACCTCTCTTTCTCTCTTTCTACTGTGATATTGTGCTGTACCACTGATGTAAAACAAAACAGTGATTCCCTTGCTGCATTTCCTTTTCCACTGTGTCCACTTAATGAAACAAGTTAACTAAGGTCATGCTGTTCATCAGAGCAAAAAAGGTCTAGGAGTATCTGCAGGAAAAGCCAGGGTTAGTAGCTACACAAACTGAAACAAACTGGCTGTTGTACAAATAGCCATTGAGCCGGTAACTCACAGTCCATTGCTGGGTTAAACCTTGACAGCACTGAGATTTCTCAAGGTTTATCATCAGTACTTCCTCAAAGAGGCAGGAATAGCAGCCATTTGCCTAACCCACCCGAGTATTTTATATCAGATTTGGGTATTCAAAGCAGTAGCTCCACAGCATTGAAAGCTCAACAAAAGAAATAATGTAAATGAAAAACTTCCAATGAGTGACGAGATAGGCTAGATTTCATTATGACCTTTAGTCTAAGAAGAAAACTAAAATGTAAAATGACACCTATATAGTGCACAAATATTAAATAACATGTTATCTGAAAACCAGACACCCTGGATGCATGGATTAGTATTTTTCAGGTACACACAAAGCTCACACAAAGCTACCTGAGTCTACTTTCCAATAGTTCCCTGAATTAGTACCCCATTTGAAAAGCATTATGAATGGGACAAAGGTTTTCCCTCAGCAGGTGCCAGTGAACAACTTGACCTCAACATTTTTCATTAAAAAGACTCTTGACTGATCACAAATTGACAGTTAAGTGTCTAAATTTGTTGTGCATAGCCACACACTATCCAATGAAAAAGAAAAACCCAAGGACGTATTCCTCTTTGTAGGTACCTGGTGTTTTTGAATTGCATTTACACATTTGCATGAATAGCAGCAGGATTGTTCTCGTAAATACAGCATGTACAGTATGCATACACATGTGTAAATGCAACAGAAGATGACATGGCTTGGTCATCATGAGCCCTGCCTGTAGGAATAACAAGAAACTTATTTTCACAATCACATCATCAGATATGATGAACTTGCAGGTTGGTTGTCTAATTCCAGCTGAATGAAAACCCCTGGCTGCCTCTTTCACAGTATCGGAGACATGTAAAATGCATTTGATACCACCTCTGTATGGCCCATTACCCTTACTACCTTGCACCTTTTGTTTGTATGGGGTTTCTGGTAGGGATGACAAGGGAGTGCAAAGTGTGTTTGTGTGTGTGTGCATGGACCATCAAGTCCCATTGAGTTGCACTTTGAATCAATTTCCTGCTTTAAAAAGGAGAGAGAAGCAACTTCCTCCACCTAACTGTTGGCTATTGGTCTGCAGTCAATAGAAGCCTGGCATGGTCAGAGTTACCTCAAGAAATGCTTTTGCCTTTTCACTTGGAAGGGCTTTTTGTATTTGTCTGAACAAGGGTCATGGACTTACGTTCATTTAACTTCCAAATTGTCCTGATTACAATAATTTGCATCTTCTTTGGAGGCCAGATTTCTTCTCTGTGACCACTAGTCTTGACTTTGGCCAAATCTGCAATTTGTCTACTGTTCTGTTTGCATGTGATACCAGGAAGGGGGATAAATTAAATTTAAATGTGTAAATGTGCCTCCTTTTTGTTGCTAATAGATTAATCTTCCTTGCTCTGCCCAGCAAAGTTGGTCAGAATTGTTACAGTGTTAACAGTTGATGATGGTATGCAGCACAAGGCTTTACAATTGGATGAGCTGATTGTACTGTAGTGCTATAATGTTAAAATCATGTTGTAACATTCCTAAGACTCCTGTGGAAACAACACATTCAACATTCTGAGCATATGAGTGACCTGAACGTTGGATTTGTTTTGCCAATTACCTGTGATAATGCTCTTAACCATGGCATGATCTTCATCACCGTTTGTTATCTGTTACAGCTGGCCTGAGGCCTTTAGGGCAAGATGACTCCAGAGCACCTACTGTTTCACAAGAAAGAAACATAAGGTAACCAGAGGTCAATGCTGTCTTTCAGGAAAGCTGCAGTAGAGATGTTCATACAAAAAAGTAATTTAATATAAAACATTATCCTTTTGTTTTTAATTTGATATTGTCATTGTTATTTTTCTTATAATATTCAGTTCTGTTTCTGTGTGAATTATATTGCAGTAGAAAAACTCCCCAGACTGACACAGAGGTCATGATTGCATGCTGTCAGTTTTATGCAGATCTCAATGAGGTTTTAGGAACCAGGCCTTCAGCTAAGCTGTTACACTGATATTGTTTGCGGCAAATACTGATGCAACATTACTGATGCACCAATCACATTTCCCAAAAAGGTCATTAATATTTCACTCAAGTAGGTTTAGTCCAAAAGATACTATTGCACATATATTTCTCAGTCCTTTATGCAATAGGCAGCAGATGCGTAGATGTCAAAGAAGCCAAAGCTTCACTTTGAGAAGACCTGCAAGTCCATGGTTGCAGCTATGCCTTTTCTGTTTGACAGGACATTCTCTTAACACATTTTTTATTGCAGTGTTTGGGTATTAATGTGCATCCAGCAGAACACTTCTTTTCTTTTCTTTTCTTTTTTTTTTACAAGACATAATAATAATAAGAAGAACCACATAAACTAACCTTATTGAACCTGTTCAGTTCACTGAATGGCATCTGCCTTCACTGCACCTAAAAAAAAAGGAAGACCTGTGACATGTCAGTCACGAAGGGAGCAAGGCCAGAACTGAACATTTCATTGGCCATAGACAAGATGACATGCAAGTGCAGCTTTGGAATTATAAAGCTATTTCTGGTTCAAACAGTCATAATAATGTCTTGTTTGTGAGCATGTATGCAGATTCTCCTTAATACACTGTATTTTCATACAAATATACAGTATATTTCCACAAATTAAATGATATAATTCTTGAGATATACAAGCTTATAAATATTTAATAACAACAGATACAAACTCTGGTTTGTGCAAACTATAAACCATTTTAAAGCAGGATCAGTGAATCACACAAGAGAGTACCATCAAACAATAAAAAACAGCTATTCCTCAAAGTGTTTGGGAGCTGTTTGCAGGTTGTGAGTTCAAGCTGCATCCCTGCTGTGGGGCCTGCATAAAACCATAGGGCAAGGGAGTGAGCCTGTTCCCTGTGGGTTTGCTTGGCCTCTTGTTTTGTGTAAGGTGGTGGTCGTATTGAGGGTGTCCTGTGGCACATGGATGGGGGTTTAGTCTCCATTATCTATGCACACATTGTGTAAAAAGGCACAATGCTGGGCATGTTCTTGCAGCTGTACTGTAGACCTAACCTCCATGACTGTGAAAAGGGTCAACCTTCAACTTGTCTTTGTGATTCCAAAGATTATATTTTAATCACCAAAAGCCCCATGGTATGATGTTCCTGTAAACTGCATTCAATGGTTCCAATATCAATAGGTACCAAGTGGGAACTATAGCTTTGTAAAGCAAGTTTTTTTTTAAAAATGTGTGTCATTGACTGACCATGAGTACACACAAGTATGTCAAGGAAGGAACTTTCTCTTTCAAAAATGGCATGGATATTGATGGAAAACAAATAGAAAATATTGGGATGGAGGTTTGATCATTTCAATGTGGCAGCTATATACAGCTCTGTTGAAGTCTGGGTTCCCAAATCCAAACATTTTTAGCTCTGTGCTAGAGGTCAACTGCCTTAGACAGGCCAAGAGGAAAATTGAGGATGGGCCTTTGACTGCCTTGTTTCATGATAGAGAATAAGCCTCAGATTAGTGTAGCTGGTGGCAGACTGCTGCACAGTCTGGCATGACAAGCTACCGAGGTGGCACCTGAAGTGTCGCATAAATGCCATTGTCTGTTTTTTTTTTGTTCTGGCTACTGATTCTTTGCACATCTTACTGCCCTTGGCTTTACTGCAGAAAGATATCAGCCAAGCAATTTCATACTGAACAATGGAAAATATTCCACCACTACTGCCTCTACTGCCAGCCAGTGCAACACTACAAATAGCACTGTCAGCACAGCAACATTCAATCACATTCCAATTTCCCACAAAAAGCAAAGTTTTGAAACTTTTTTTGTTTGTATTTTACTTTTGTGGCCAGTTTCATTGTCCACTGATTACAGTGTAACCTTTGCTGAACAGGTAGCCTAGCTAGTAAGGCTTCCAGATAGTAACTTTCCAATGCATTACACTGACAAAGTCATCACATGACCCTTGCCTTGCACCTGATAGTGACACATGAGAGTCTCCCAGAGAGGCACTTATATTCAAGGAAATGCTCTTCAGGACCGCTAGTGGACCAAGACTGCACAAAGTTCTTCATGTAAAGCACAAAGTGGAAGAACTGTGCTGTCTGAGGTGATTTGCAAATAAGCATTTAATATTTGAAGGCTGCTGCTGTGTGTATTCTTCTACACTGCATGCACTGTGTACCTGTGTGGGAGTGTGCAGAAGCTGGTAAATTCTAAAGTGTTGTATTTTTCTCTGCTTTTCTCATCAAAACTAAATTAATAACTAAAAACAAGCTTTTCACACTAGTCTCATTAGCGTTAGATGGTGTTAGTATTAAAAACTGACGAAATATTTGCCTCTGCTGTTCATGTGTATAAAATGGGCCAGCAACCTTGTAACCTGCTGTTTGACACCTTCCTGTAACCAAATTTTCAAATCGTGCAAGCCATGTGGAGGATCAGTGCAAGATCTGTTGTGATCAACTTCTCACTTTATTATCATTGTTATTCACTCAAAGCATCATTTTATTCACTTTGTAAGCCTCCAGCTCCTTTCACAGTTCTTTTGTGGGTATTCCTTATTGATTTCACATTTGTTTGCCAAAGTGCATGATTGTTAGAAAAAAATAACCTTTTCCCCCTTTCTTGTTTTCCTTTGAAAAGATTTATTTATCTCATTTAAGCTCTGGGCGCTTGGAAACCCCAGTCAAGAAGTGGGTACTCGATGTGCATGCACAGTAGGCCTGTAAAAGAAGGTGAAAGGCAGAACAGAGAAAAGTCACATGACGGTAGCCTGTCATAGTCCCTCTCCTTCCCCCCTCCCTCCCTGACTCTCTCACCGTGCCTCCATGCTTCAGAGTTGCTGAGTAGGGATTCTATAATGAGAGAATGGTGACGTTGAGGGGGAGAAAAAGAGAAAACTAAGCAGAGTGGGTTGTGTGGGGGTGGGTTGGTGGGGGGTAGCGGGGAGGGGGGGAGGGCAGTGGAGGAGGAAAGAGGAGGAGCGGAGTCAGGAGATCAGGATGTAGAGAGAAAATTCTCGGTCAAGGTCTTTCCTAATGAACAAATTATCATGCAAAGGTCTCACTCTCCCTACCCTCCTCCCCCACAGCCCTCCTCTCTTTCCTTCCTCTCTCTTTTTCATTGTCAGTCACTCTCTCTGTCCCTCCTTTCTTTTCCTTTCTCACCTCTCTCTCTCTGCTTCGCCAGCTTGACCTTGGTTCCCACCTCGCTAAAATCCCTTGCTCGATGCCTCCCTCCCTATTTCTGTAACCTTGTTTATTTTCTGCCGCATTCCTGTTTTCTTTATCTCTGTTGCTTCTCCTCCTTTCCACTGTTTGCCCCCCCGCCCCACACCCCATTTTCCGAGTTCCTCTAGGCCTTAGGCGGTAGTGCGCTGCTCTAAAACCTCTCTATCAGCACATCCCTGCAATAGTTGGGTCTGACAGTCACTTTCACTGCGGAATTGCCCGATTTACCACACGCACGCACATGCACATACACACACCATTTTATGTATGGTGCCAAAAAAAAGTGCAGCCTTGAGTGTGTGTGTGTCTCTGTGTGTGTGAGGTGGGGGGTGGGGGGATATGCGGCTGTACTTATGAGTATCTTACGCATCACTAATAACAACATCAAATTGCTATGCATTAATGCCTCATTTTAAAATGTAATCTTTTGTACAGCTATGACTGTACGAGTGAGCGTGTATATATGTGTATGTGTGTGTGTGTGTGTGTGTGTGTGTGTGTGTGTTCATTGGGGTGTGTCTGCTTCCCCAATTCTCTCTCCTCCACCTCTTTTCATTTCTGTATTAGCCCACCAGCAATGTAAAGGTCACACGTTGCAGCGGCGTTTGACTCTGCAGTCTGTTAAATAATAGCATTGCTATTTACTGTTCTCAACCCCGGCCTGACGTCTATGTGTGGCCTGGGGGCTACATCATCTCCACAGCATCTCCTCAGCGACAGCTCAGCATCATGTCAGAGCACACTGGGCAGGCACATAGTCTGGTACATGCTTTGAACTTGTCTAGCCCCCCACCCCCACCTCCACCCCTGTACACCCTCAGTAGATAGTATTTGAGAGGAAGTAAGGGTACAGAGGAGGCAAAAAAGGAGCAATAAGGAAACAAAGACAGAAATAAATAAAGAAATGATAGTGACATTAGACTGTGCATAAACAACTTAAAAACAAATCTTATTGCTGACATCACTTTTTCTACATAGAGTTTCAATGCTGTCAAGACAATATTGACTTTCTTTGTTATGTATTGATGCTGACTTTTATTTATACTTCTCCTAGTGGCCCCAACAGTCAACTCCAACCGCCAGATGACAGCTTTGTCCTCTATGTCAGTAACATCTGAAGGAATAGAGTTGAGATGAGTTCAGTCAAAGTTTGAGCCGAGTTTGAGTGTGATTTCATTTCATTCCGTTATTTGAAAAGTCGACAGGATTAAGAAAAATAATAAATAAAGACTGAATCACTGTTAAAAATACTTTTATGTTATGAAGCTGGGTTGAAGTTTCTGAATTTGTCACTTTTATACTGTTTATGTTCATGTTTGTTAGTTTGTGCGACTAACTGCTGGGAATCAGTGCAGTCTGTCCTTGTTTTGCCATGTGTTGTCATGGTTTTTATTCAATTTGGGAACAAAGTTGGGCACTTTTGAGCTCATTAGTTCTCTGATGTTGCTTCTAAACCACACAGCTGGTAAATTACTGCTAATTGCCTCTCAACCTAATATGACCCACCTGTGTAGCATTGATTGTGATTATGATTTAATCTACTTCAAGGCAGGTCCTTCTTTGTGTGTGTGTGTGTGTGTGTGTGTGTGTGTGTGTGTGTGTGTGTGTGTGTGTGTGTGTGTGTCAGCATTTCTCCCCAGTGTTTTTGTTATTTTAGCTCCCTCCTGTAAGATATTTATCATAGGTTACTAAAATTTGTACAGGGAATTGACTGAAACTGTTGCACTCTCAGGTACGTCGCTCACTGCACTTTAAAGTGCACAGTGAGTAGATTTGTACCAACACAAAGGACACAGTGCGAGAATACAAGTTGATATTGGTGATATCAAATTAGCTTAATGCTGTTACATTTTATGTGGCTCAGTAAAAAGTATGTTTATCATGCAGTTCATAGAACATGCTATACAAATACCTCTTTATTTGTTCTTCCATGGACAGACTGCACACAGCATTTGATCACATCCTTTTTTGTGCACTGCCTCTCTTTCACTGAGCGACTCTTTCAAAACTACTGCAGATGTTTCAGGGCTTCCAGGCCTCATTTAATGAGCCTTCCACAGAATTGAGGAAAATAATTTAGCTGTGATTAATCACACTGTGTGAGCTCAACACTGGCATCATCTGTGCTCAAGGTCTAGGACATCCATGCTGGTTGTCACATTTGTAATGACACCAGTGCTCTCCACCTCTTCTATATAAGTGTGTGTGTGTGTGTGTGTGTGTGTGTGTGTGTGTGTGTGTGTGTGTGTGTGTGTGTGTGTGTGTGTGTGTGTGTGTGTGTGTGTGTGTGTGTGTGTGTGTGTGTGTGCGTGTGCGTGTGCGTGTGCGTGTGCATATGAGTGTGTGTTTTCTTTAATAAACTGAACTGACCTGAAAAATGTTGTATAGATCATGGCTTTTCCATGCAAGATGAAAAACAAAAAAATAAATCTGTCAGGTTGGTAGGACAGTAAAAACCGTTCAGTCTTGGCTAAGCTTCTGGAAACAAGCAATCTGTGCTACTCACACATAGATACAGCAATGCCTCGGCTTGTTCAGTTTTTCAACATGTGCAGCACTGCATCCACTCCATATACACCATAAGGTTTCAATTAAATCATTCTCTGTTTTTCCACCAAGTCTAAATTGATATCGCAGTGGGTTGCCTAAGATTAGACACAGATATTATGATTTTTTATATTTCATAGTGCCAAGCATATACACTCCGCGCTAAATTGAAATAGAGGTCAACTGACGTCACGCACGCCAAAATTACTCATTACTTTGGTGTTTGCTTTTTCTTAATTCTCATTCGTTACAGACATTTGACAGAGTGGGAATTGCTTAAATGGCAGAACAAAGGGGATTTCCTTATTAAAGTGAAAGTCATTACTGCCAAACTTGGGAGGGGGACAACAATGTAAATACAGCGCGTGCTAAACTCTCCCAATCCAGACCGAGCCTCTAGGCTCTTGTCATTTACCAGTCAAGAGGTATTTTATCTTTGTTTGAATAGAACTCACTTGTTCCCCCTCGCCTCTGCTTCCGTGTGTCTCAGCAGCAGCTCCGGTTCAACATGTGTTGTGTCTGTGTTATCTTAAGTGCCTTTTCTCCCTGGGGCTTACGAAAGCGAAGACTGAGAGAAAGGGAGAGAGAGAGAGAGAGAGAACCTTTTCCCCTCTAGCCAGGGAGAAAAAGAGGAATAAATCAAGGTAACTGTACTGAGTGTGTGAGTGAGAGAGATCATCTGCATCATTGTGTGTTTATGTGTCACTCTGTATGTACTTGTGCTTTGCTATCACAGTATCGGAGCGTGCGCGTTCGTCTGTGTCTGCGTGCGTGCCTGTGTTGCTGCTACCTGAGTGTCTGTGTGTCTGTGCGAGCCTTTGCCGTATGCTCCCTGGCCCAGATGACTCTGGGTAATTGCTCCTTATCTGGTGGCCTGTCAGTTCACATCACTATGACAAAGGGAGGGGGCTAGAGAAGCAATTTATTCCACCTACCTAACCCCCCCCTCTCTCCTTTTAATGATCATTATGAATGATTTATGCTCTTCTGATTTGTGTGCGTATGTGTCTGCATGTCACAATGAGAAAATAATGTGCATGTGAATGCGTGCTGCAGACTTAGTGAGTCACCACGGGAAGTATTGTGTGTGCACATGAGCTTGCACGCCCCCCGCCCGCCCGCTCGCTCACCTCTCACTGTCCTTGGTTTATTCTGAATTCACAGAATCAACTTTTTTTGGTAAATATTGTTCAGTTGGGGAGCATTTGGTATGTGGGTCCCTGTGAGTGTTACTGTGAAGCCTTTTGGGATTTGGTGGAGCTGCAAAAGACAGAAGGATTATTGTGTTTGTTTAGAAACGGAGAAATAAGGATGAAGGGACACACAAGCAGAGCTGGTGAGAGAGATGGAAGAAAAGAAAAAAGAGGAGAGTATGCCTAAGTGTGACACGAGTGCTTAGTTGGACAGGCATGTGCCTGCTGTATACTTGAGTTCATGCACTACAAACACGGTCTTGTGCACATGGGTCACATGAGTTCATGGACGTGCACAGCCTCTCCGTATATTGTTTCCCTTGATCGAGCCTTTCATCCGTGGCTCAGCAGCAGTCATAATTGGTCTCTGACGGGACGGACCCACTGTGTACCGAGTGAGTGAAACAGGCTTTGGATGGCTTCTTTAAACACTGTTCTCCAGCCAAACGTAAGGGTCTCCCTGCTCTCGCCTCAGGCTCAGCCAGCGCCACCACTTAGCTGGCTGCCCTTCACCTCTGACACACAGTGCCACAGAGAAAGAGAGTCTGATGGACCTAAAGAGAGTGCCATGATGAGGGTGAGCGGTTAATATGCGTGCATGACGTTCACACACCTATGAGGGTGTGAATGTGAGTGAGAGAGCGCTGGTAGCACCCATCTATGGAAAGCGGCGTATCATAATGACAGGCTGTCATTACACCACTGTCGCGCAGCTCGCAGGTTTCACTGCATCTCAGAGTTATGGAGTAGCCTGTGTGCGACAATGAGCAACCACCTCATTATAGCATCTCATGTCTACACCTTGTTACGCAGACATCTAATTCCACACCACAGCAGTGAAACTGCATTAAACCAAATATCTGGCTTCTTTCTTAACCAGTAGCTTTGCTCCCCCAGCTCCTTGTTCTACCCCTCTCTCTTCCCAGTGTGTCTCACTCTCTTGCTTCCTGTCTGACTGTCACTCTTCCTCTTTCAGCCAGTCTTTCTCCCTCTGCCAACGAACTCACTCTCAGTTTTCTCTGTCCCCATCTTCCACTGTGTTTGTGCGTGGGGGAGAGTGAATGTGTGCGTGTATGTGTCATTTTCCCCTCTTTTCTTTCCCTTTCTCTCCGTCCTATTCACGCGCCTTCCAGAGATCCAAGGCAAAGTGAAAAAGATAATTCCCTGGTTCTCTGCAGAGAGACAGCGAGCAAAAAATAGAGAAGGTTACCTTTCATGTTCAATTTTAAAGGAATGTTTGAGATTTCCCAGAGATGATTAAATAGGAACACTCCTGACAAGGTCACACAGACACACACACATATAGACACGTGGAGACACACACACATGCACATGCATGGAGACACACACGCAGGGAGCTTGGTCAAAACACCTTTGGGATGTGTTGCTGTTTCTGAAACATAAAACTGGGAAGCAGAAACTGAAGGAAAGAAGAAAACATTTCATCCCTGAGCAAAAAGCCGCAGCAGAGCCAGGACAGAGCACCATGTGCTTTCACTGCTCCTCTTACCTGAGAGGCTAAATGGCAAAGGCAGCAGAATTGATTGACTTGTCTCTATTACACTGGCATTTATCACCTCTTTTATTTTGTTGTAACAACACACACTTCAATTATTTATATCCATTTGTGTGTGCGTGCATCTTTTTTTGCACGCCTCAGCCTTGCATACGTCCGTTAAATTTATTTTTGCGTTTGCGTGCGCTCGTGTTTACAGCCTTATTAAGGTTTAACTTTTAGCTTCAAGCAGCATTGTACCCCTGGAGACCAATTATCTGACAGGGTAAAGGAAACTCTCTGGTGCCAGTGAAGGGAGATTGTGAGGTTGTGACAACACTCCAGCAGATTTCCTCAGGCATGCTGAGCGTGTTTGTGTGTCGTGTGTGCACGGCTGTAGTATTTATCATCAGAATCCCCATTAGCTCACGCATCAGTAACAAACATGGCTTTTCAGGGTTGTTGCTCTGATCATGTTTATTTCCCCTTAAACAACACTGAAAGGGAAGCATGCACCGCGTGTTGTGTGGCGTTCATGTGTGCGCATGGAGGTGTAGGGGTGTCGGTGTCACATCCTGCAAATTGCTATCTGTCATGGGGTTAAGGTATTCTGGATGTGTCCCTGCCACTTGGTAACTATAGCAGAGACTGACAGAGGTGCTGTGGGACAAAGTGGAGTTGGCGTTTTGAATGAGTTATCCTGAATTCAGACTGTGTCCCTCTCCAGAGGCATGGATGAATGGCCTGATTCTCTCTCCACCTCCCCTTTTCTCTCTGACTTTCCAGCCCTCTTTCCTCCTCTCCACTCTCTCTCCTCCTCTTTCAAACTTTCTCACTCTGCCCGTTCCCAAAAATCCTTACATTGTGTCTTTTTTTAATCTCTCTCTCTCTCTCTCCCTCCAGCCTCCCATTTTGGCTGTCCTCTTCTCCCATCTTCTGTACTCTCCCAACTTCTTTCTTTTACTCCGTCATCTCTCTCTGCTCTCCATCCCCTCATTTCCCCTCTCATCTATTTAAAGGTCTTTTTTTCAACAATGAGCTGCACTCACTGAGCTCCAACCCTGTTTCCATAGTGAGAGGAGGTCCACTTATGCTCTTCGCGATCCCAACTTTCATCCGTGACGGAGTTTTCCTTTACCCAGGGCCCCTCTCTCTTTCTTTATTGTCCTTTTTTCCTGCTACCCTCTTTCTCTCTCTTCTAAAGGTGTGCTTTATGCTATTTGCGCAAATATTACCACAAGAGCTTTTTGAAATCTGTATTTATCCCAAATAGCCACTGCACCTACACAGATTCACCATTTTTTCATGGTTTTTTCACTGTACAGTAGTGGCTCAACTTGACTCTACTCACGGTCCTTGGCTTTCTATCAGGCAAAAGTTGTGGCTAATACCTGGTACCTGGTACTGTTTGCTCAGCCACAAATCGTGATCAGCTGGTTTCCATTAAAATGCTTGATCAGTGGATAAGAATAAATTCTTCTAGTTACTAGTGACCCGTTTTCAGGTTTTAAATGCATACAAGTTAAATTTGTTTATAGCATCAAGGCTTTTTGACTTCGTCAGGAATCAAAATAAAACAAAAACAAAAAATTCACAAAATTCTAAAATGCTCTGATTAAAATTATGACATGTGGTGTAGTGTTAGCGTCAGGGACGGACTGGCCATAAGGCAATATGGGCAAATGCCACAACGGCAGCGTAATGATGCGGCCGCCACATGCAGTTTTGGTGAACAATGCATTTTCTTTTCTCATCATCATTATGATCACTGATATATACATATGTTAGTGTAATGTGTGGCCCTCTCTCTCAAAAATGCCAAGGCCTCTTTTTGGTGCCAGTACGCCACTGGTTAGGGTTAATTTCAACCTCGAAAATCAACCACTTCATGGATAAGGAAGCCTAACAACATAACCAAGAGATGAGAAACAAATTGAATGATAAATAATTGTTTTTAGTATGTTTTACAGCTGATTTAACACTCTGGTCAAAGCTGATCCTAACACAAGAGATGGTAGCAGAAAGCTGACAAGAGGAGGATAAAATTGAAGACAAGGGGTATACTGACAAAAAAAAAAGGCCCAGGGGCCCACACCAAAAATATCAAAACCAATATTTTCATGGATGTAACCAAGAAAAACTAATAGGATGAAAAAAAATGTTTTTAGAGTATTTTACAGCTGATTTAAGACGCGCGTCAAAACTGACCGTAACACCATAGCCGAAAGCTAACACAAGACCTATTGTTAATATTGTGGTGTCTAGGAGAAGCGCCCCTAGTGTATGCCTGTCTCCTACCTTGTTCAATACACCAACAACACCAAAAGAAAACAGGACGGCCATGAATTTTTACAAGATGTGCGAGTCATAGCATTCCAAAGATGGTCAATATTGGCAGTGGATTGGCCAATCACAGTCATAGATAATCAGTATCGGTCACACACCAAAAAAATCGCAGCGTCCCTACAGTAATCTCCACCACTGCTCCCAGGGAGCTGAGGTGATACGAAAAGGACGTAAAAACACTGCAGACTATGACTACAGACTAACTGGTCACAGAGAATCATCACTACTGAATAAACATTTATATTGGTTATTTTGGACCAGTTTAGGAGATTTAAATGTTTCTCTGTTTGGTATCATTTCAATATTGATGACAACATACAGTAATAGCTCTGTGCATCATATATGCACAGGAAAAATAAACACCTGGTATTGAGTGTGTAGAGTCAGAGCCCAGTCAATACAATGAAAGAAAAAAAAAAAACATTTTATACTTTGTATAGCAGATGATGTTATGTTGCTAGTGCCATAGTGTTGTAGTGGTTAGCACTGTGGCCTTACAACAAGAGGGTTCTCTTCTTTTCACTGTGCCTTTGTGCTCACAGTTTGTCTCTATATTTTGGCTCTGTGATAAACTGAAAAGAAAGAAGCAGTATAGCCAACGGATGGTTGCTAGCTGACAATAAATTCTCCCACCATCTGTGAGGAGAGTGGTGGTCTCCTCTGCTTTGCAGACTGTTCAGGAACTGCAGTTCTTTCTGTTGTTTTCTTCCATGACCTGTTATTCCTTTTCTCCCTGTCTCTTTTTCATGTGGCATCCCAAGCCTTGGAAAGAGTTGAGCTGAAGCATTTTCAAACTATGCACGCTTCCATTAATTTGCATATTTACACTGGCCTCACGTATAATTGCACTGCACTAAAATTTGCTTGCATTCTGTCTGAACACACCTCAGGGGCTGATTTATAGCCCCGCAGAACAAGCTTTTAAAAAATACTATCTGACCACTTTGGAAATCAAATTTGTTTCAAATTGAATTGTTTCAAATAGCCACAGTAGAGGGTGGAGGGAAATTTAAAAAATGGAAATAAGAATGCATATTTTCTGACAGTCTCCACAGGGAGACACTGATAATGTAATGCCACAATGAAATGCAAAAAAGTAAAAAAGTAAAATAAAATAAAATAAAAAAGGCCAGAGAGTGAAGCACAATGCGGGTCTCCTTTAACTATGCATAGCTGATCAATCTGGTGCAAAGTGGTGGTGAATGTTGGAGTCTGCAGTTTAAGAAAGTTACATTTTCTTTCGTTCCGACCTCTCAATTTTAAGTCACACAATTCTTGTAACTGAAAAACCCTAGTGACATCACAATGGCAGGGGCTGGGTGTTCTTTCTGGAACTATATCTGTCAATCCAGCCCACTTTGCATGGCAACTAGCCAGGTGTGTGGTGAATGATGCTGAAGAACCATGAAATTATACTGTAGCTTTTTTCAGTGCTTTCTTTTTTCATATTTCACACATTTCCTTGCTTTATTTTTTATAAATTCAGCCAAGTAGAACATAATGAATGCCTTTGCACTATTATTCCTATTTGAATGATTATTGCATCTGGCTTCTCTCTGTGACAGCAGGTTTTTCGCCTCGCCTTCAAATGGGGCCATTTGGGGAGGCCACATTAACACTTTGTCCTCGAGACATGGTCAGAAAACAGTTTGTACCAAGTTTGTTTCAAGCTCGATGCAGCCTGAACACCTCAGTTGATCTCCTTAAGTCCCCCAGTGCTGCTGCTGCTGCTGCTGCTTCTTCCTCCCCCCCTCTCCTCCCTCAACGTGAGTCACTCCCTCTCTTTGCGCTTTTCTTCTCACCTCTCCCTCTGCCTTCAGCTAAATGACCCCCTAGAGTCCCACTTCCTCCCCTCTCTTCCTTCCGTCCTCCAGTTTCCTTTAAGTCTCATTTCATCCCTCTTCACTCCCCTCACGTACTGTCCTCCCTCTTCTCTTCCCCCTTCCCCCCCTGTTCTTCCCAAATTTCCCATGGATAAAGATGGTGCAGTCTGTATTTTTGGCCAGAGACAGGGATTAACAAAATAAATAAATAAATAAATAAAATGGTCAGGCCCCAAGTGAGTCATCCGTATCCACAGAGATACATGCACAGGAAGCAGCCGGATGCTGACGTACATGAAAATAAAAAAAGTCAAATGTGTATGAGGAAAGCATGTATTACACCTGTGAGCTGCATACATACAGAGCTGATATGTGTGCATATATGTGCGGATGTCCACGGCCACACTTGTTTTAAAACTCTCGAGGGAGTAGAAACGTATGCAGGACAGGACACACACAATCACATCGTATTCAAACGTGTTCACATGAGGTCTATAATTAGAACTTTGGTCAATGTAAAGCTCTGCAGAGTCAGCAGCTTAGATACACACACACACACACACACACACACAGAGGCAGAGGTACTGTAGGGAGGCAGGCACAGGAGGAGGGAGGGAGCATTATTAAGTTACCATTATGCGACTTCTCTGTTTTCTTCCCTCTCTGCTACTAGCAAATAGAGACAAAGAGATCATATTAGGCTGCTATCATGTGACCCCTCTGGTTTCTGTGAGTCATTCTCCCTTTCCACAAGAGGCAAAGAGGGAGCTACTGTATCTACTACATTATTGTCTTTATGTGTCATTGAAATCACTGAAGACTCAAAAAGTGCAGTGAGAGTTGTTCGTGTATCCCATTTGTATGGTGGATGAGAATATCTGGAGACAAAATGTAGCTGTTGTGTGAGCCAAAATGACCAACTTGATATCTATATGTTGTGTTTATATGAATATGAGCGGTAATAACCTTGTTTACTCCTGATGTTTTCATGGAAAGGGACATGTTTTCTTAAATAACTAATACATTTTGTGCTTAATAAATGTTAATGTTTCATGATACTGAAATGTTTTAAGTATAATGTCACAAAGTCTCTTCCTTTTCTTGTGTAGCAGAAGTTAATGATATCCTACAGAGGTAGAAGCGACATTTCTCCCTATTAGATAAATTATGACTTAATGGCAAAGAAATTACACCAAGTAAAAGGGGTCATTCAAAAAAAAAAGAACAAATACAATGCCCTTAAGGAGTAAAACATTTGGATAAAAATGGTAGGGTTTAATTGGAAAGTACTAGACTATGTAGTACAATAATTCATGGATAAGGACGAAGGTTCCTTCAAAGGGAAATATATTCAGCAAGAACAACCCACTGTATTTGTTAGTTTTCTTGTTAAAAATTACTTTGCAAATAATGCATTGGATTTGGAGGTAAAACATAATAATCCCTGTGAAAGCTATATAAAAGCTGACGCATCCAAAAGTTAAACCCCACCTTCATGCAGTGATTTCTTTTCTAACAGTCATATAGTCCTCTGACACTCTTGTAGTTAAGATGAGAAATGACAGGGCATATTACTTTCTCGAGGCGGAACCATACCCATTTCTCTGGTTTTTATCAACTGAAAGAACATAACAGTGGAGTGACAATGGTAAAATGTGTGCAGGTCCAAAACAACCCTCCAACTTTAAATGACTTGACACCTGACCATCTGAAGTACCTGATCCAAATTTATGGTGCAAGAGCCCAAACTTGAGCCTTTAAAACCTTCTGCCAAAATCTGTTGGACACCTATAAAGTAAACATAAAAAAGAAATGAATCTACTGCTTTTATGGGACTCTTTTATTAAGTAACAATAAATGTGTAAAACAAAATCTCACATGCTTGTACTGCACAGTATTGTGTGTTGTCAAAGGTGACCTATTTTTGTACTTTTGTTGTTATTTTTATTTTAACAAGTAAAATATAAGACTGCTTTTAGAGTTGCCCAGTGAATAAAACTCAGGAAACTATCAATAATTCCATGTGTGCTAATTCAGTTAGTTTGAAAAGCAACTTTACCCAGAAATACTGAGGTGCCAGGGTAAATGTTGAAGTGTCAGTCTGTCAGTCTATAGCCTGTGACATCTGTGACTATTTTTTTCTCACTTTTGACTGAGATGAGCTCCCGAAACTCTCTGTCTCAGCATTTTAGCCCGAAACTCTGTCTGGCAGAAGCACAAACTCTGAGTGGGAACATGATCTATAATTTATCTCTACTTATGAGCAGACGGTCTGTCAGGGTGTGTGCTGTGTGTTTGTGCATATGTTTTTGTGAGAGGATGTGGGTGTGTATGTGTGCACATGATTTTCACATGATTCGGCCAAAACAAAGTGGTAAAGTGGTGTTATCAGTCTCACTCTATATGTCGCCTGAAAGGAATCTTTCTTTAGTGTTATTTTTTGACATTACTTTGCCAATATGCAGTCTGTTGCCAGCGGTTTAACGTGGTCATGGCAACGTTGTTACCATGGCTTTTGTAGATATCATAGAGAGAGAGGAAGACGGGCCTGAAGTGGATAATGTGTGGCATATTCCTTGGGAACATGATGCATTATTGTTTAGTGTTGAGAGCACTGTCCCCTGGTATTGTCTTTCTTACAATAACATTAGGAGCACAAGGGCTCTTGCAAAAACACAATATAAAAAAGATAAATTAAAAGATGCTTCAGTGTTGCTATTGATATTATTATTATTATATTATTGACTGTGCAGTTGAGCTGTAATTGCAGCCCCAAAAAAAGCAAATTTGGAAAAGCCATACCCTCACCTTACTGTACACTATAAATCCAGTTGGTTTGAAATTCAATTCAAATTCAACACACAAATCCAGCCCATACCAGTCTGTCATGATGGATTTTATCCCATTTTAAAAAATTTTCAATTGATTACAAAAGTTGTATAAAGCTCTTTTTTTACTTTAGCCTACAAGATCTGAACAATACATTTCAAGGATTGAATTTAAATATTTGGCCAGGTATTATGAGCCGGTTCAGACTATGTTTAGATGTAGGTCTACTAATGTATTTAGAATCTGACCCGTAGGGGCACAAAAAAGCAAAAACAACAAAAAGCATAAAGAATTTCACTAGGTAATTTTGTATGCTCTGGAAGGCAAACTTAACCAAAATCTTAAGTGTTATATTAATTGGTGACAGTGGGCTTGGCTTTGACCAGTCTTGTAGACATTCTGCACCATTTCTGGAATAAATGCACCAAGATTTTTTCCCCCACAAATCTGATGAAAGGTGAACAATGGCAGAGTTGAGCAATTATTCAAATGTCAGAAACTTTTTGAATGTGTGTGATTGGCCCAGCTCATTTAAAAAGAATAAAGAAATAAGAAAAAGAATAAAAGTAAGGATTTATTGAGCCTAAAATGCACCCGTTGCTGCCTGTGGCTTACACTTGCCTGATTGGACTATTTCCTATTGTTGAGTGCAAAATGGGCTTGAACATGGAATTACAGCTTGTGGGTACATTCGTACATTTGTTTGTATGTAGATACGTATTTATGTGAACATCGGTATCTGAGCCTGTGCATCAGTATGCAAATTTGTATATTCCCTTGGGTTTGTACACGTGCCTGCGTACATGTTTTGTGTGCTGTATGTGTAAAGAGACAGAGAAAGAGACCAAAACTCCTTTGATGCCGAAACAGGGACAGAAACTGTATTGATTATCAATAGCATGGTAACATGTCCAGAGGGCCTGAAAGAACATAGTTTCACTAAAATTATCATCCACATGCTGAGATAAACAAAGCCCACACTCAATGCAAAAAAAAAAAGAAAAACGCATTTTTAAATATTAATTTTATCATGAATTTATAATATCAATGCATAAATAAAAAACAATTAGACAATAATCGCAGAAGCATAAATAAACTTTTTTGTTATAACTCAGATTTACTCTTTTCTTACACTTTCTTGTTATCCACACCGTTCAGTCACCCCTCTCTCTATTTCCACCCGGGCCGCAGCCTATATGGCACACACACACATACACACACACAGATGCACACACGCATGTGCACACACGGGCTCAGACTCATGATGCATTACCACCCCCCCTGCGCACACAAAATACACACTTATGCACAAACAATAGCATGCACGTGTTCACTGACAACGATCAAACCTACTCGCTCGCGCTCGCGCTCACACACACACACACACACAGAGACACAGGGCTATAGGGCTATTCATCTGTCTGGAGCAGTGGCTTATGAAAGGTCAGGCTTTGAGTTATGACAGAATCTCCTGGCCACAACAACCTAAGCGTGGGTGGCAGAGCAGGGACTGTGTGTGTGTGTGTTCACTGTTGAAAGGCAGTGGGAGTGGATAACGAAGAAAATGAGCATGGCACCGAGAAGTGGGTCTACAGAAAGTTTACCTTTATACATGTGATAGTAAAGGACAGCTTAAAGAAAGGACAAATAGAGCGGAGAGCTGGTGAATTGAATATGAGACTGAGTGAGGGACAAAGCTGTGGTAGAGATGGACAAGAAGAGACTGCGAGGGGTCAGTAGACTGAGAGAATGCCAGATGAGTGCCAGGAGAGAAGATGGATTGGCACAAGGGGCAGGGGGCTGGGGCTAAGTGAGAGATTGTGAATTATCTAGTGTGTGTCAATACATGTATGTCCTATCTGGTTAAGTGTTTATGCAAATCCATCTATGTGTGTAAGTGTGTGTGTGTATGTCTTGGCAGCGACGGAGGGGCAGATGCTGCCTGCGCTCCAGGCCTACTGCTTTACGGCCTTCTGCGGAAATGTTGTTGTGCCAACCGTAGCTCTCATCCGCAGCCAATCACACGCCTGGGCCCACGATGGACCAGAGTTAATGCATACACACAGACACACGTATCCATACAGCAGCAGCAGCAGCGACACACACACACACACACAAACACACGCCACAGCACACACACAGATATTCCATAATGAGAGACAAGGGTAATAAATGGAAAGTGTGTGTGTCTGTGGTGATTCTGTTCATTAAGGTTCAAGGAACAGTGTGTGCCTGTTATCAGCAGGAGGCTTGGAACACACACACACACACACACACACACACACGCTCTCTCACAACTCACACACACATCACTAGAAGTGCTGCCTAAAGAGACATTTAAGGATGCTTTACGACAGGCAATATATAGCTGTTCCAACCTCTGAACTTTTCTGGGCTGCAGCAGCGTTTTACAGGAGAACTTTGCATAAGAAATTGAGCAGCTCCACATCTTTCCAACCACACTCGCAGACTAGTCTAAAAAACTCTGTCCCCTCTCATTTGCCGGAGAGGTCGAACCTGATCCTACATATCACTCCTGTTCAATATCAGCCTGTCACTCGACTGCTGCCGCTGCTTTGCTCTCCTTGCAGAACTCCATCTAAGACTTGGACAGAGACTGCTGTCACGCAACGGCCCATAACAGAAGAGCGACATCCAGTCAAAGATTTTTTCATCACATCCATCACAAATCGCCACTTTTATATTCCTGTCTATGGTATAAATTTTCACAGTCCGACTTAGTCAAGAGTAAAAAGAGAGAGAGAGAGGAATGGAGGAAAAATATAAAAAAAAGTTTTGAATAAACAGCCATTAAATATATTTCATTGGAATAATAGTTTGGCTAATGTTCTGTCATATTTTGTTTGTGGCTACTGTGTATCTGCGTCTTTCTCAAGTTAGAGGCAAAATTTGGAAAGAGAAGAAAAAAAATTGAAAATGGATTTAAAAATGAATGGCAGAGAGGTGAAAAAAGCCAGACTGAGGGAAGTAAAGCAAGAGAAAAAAGGGGGAGCGAGGGTTGGAATAACACAGAGGGATGAATGGAAAGGGCATCAAGGGAGAGAGGCAGGAAGATGTCATAGAAGAAAAAACCAGGGAAGCAGTGAAGAACAGAAGATAAAAAGAGGGAGCGGCAGAGGGATGGAGAACAGAGGGATACAGATGAAAAACTCACAAGGAAGGAAGAAAGAGTGTGAAACAGAAGGAGAGGTTGAAGGTTGAGAGGTAGACAGGCAGATCACAACCAAGCTGAGACTAGCCGACAGCTGTGAGAGCAGAATTTGATACTGCGGCACAGACACACAAACATAGACGTGCACGAACACACATGCAGACGCAGACATGCACGTGTGTGTGTGTGTGTGTGTGTGTGTGTGTGTGTGTGTGTACACATGCACACGCACACAAACACAGACACACAGGGGCACATACACATGCTCACACTATCCAAAAGAGCCACATTACACATGAAATATTAATGGTGCAAAGCAATCAGCAAAAATGGAGATGGGGAGACAGAGGGAAGAAGAGAGGGGGAGACAGAAAGGAGGAAAGTCAGAAAGAAAGAAAGAAAGAAAGAAAGAAAGAGAGAGAGAGAGAGAAGAATGAGAGGGATATGTCTTTATTACGAGTCCTGGACTGGTGCATGTTTATGATCAGCAAAATGATATGCATTTTGAATCATCACATTTTACCAGGAGCATGATCAACCCACAGAAACAACTTATTTTTTTCCTCAGTGGTGTTGTATTTATTCCATCACATAATAAAGCAAGGTCATCCCCAGTGCTAAAACACCATAATGTAGATCCACTCTGGCAACAGTATGTATATATATATATATATATATATATAAATGCTTGTGTGTATGTGTGTGTGTTTATCTGTACTTAATGCTGTGTTAGAAATGCAAAGCTTATTTCAGCTTCTCAAGCATGGATGGCTTGTGTGAGTCTCAATAAATCATTAATGAATAATTTTCACAGGTGAGAGAGTGTGCACAAGGAAAAAGCTGAAAACAAAATTGGGTGAGAACATACTGTCTTCCTGCGGTAAATACTAATGTTTTCAAAGAATGTTGGGATATATTGGATTTGTGTGAGTGCGGGTGTCTGTCCAGGCTCAAGTGTGTGTGTGTGTGTGTGTGTGTGTGTGTCTGCATCTCAGTGTTAATTCCTGATGATAAAGCACAAACAGTCAGGTGTGTTTGCTCTCTTAAGCACCTTTCTGCCCCTTAAAAGCTTCAGGTAATAACACCATCCATCACCAGCTTGTGTGGACATGTGTGCATGTGATGTTGCGTGCGCGTTTGTGTGTGTGTGTTGTGCGTTGTGCGTGTTCACACGTTCGACAGAAAGGTCAAAAACAGGAGGAGTTTGCAAAGACACAGGAGGTATCGCTTCACCACGGGAGTTTAATCAGAAGGAAAAAATATGCCAGCATGTACACACACGCGCGCACACACACACGTGCACAGACATTGAGCTGCACAAACACAACACAAACAGACACAAACGCACAGGACATGAACATCAGCCGAGTACATGCATTAGTGCACAGCAGTAGCTCCTTACTAATGAAGAGGGGAAACATTGTGGAACGGCGTGTCTAGGCAGGTGTGAGGAGAAATAAACAAATAATGAGATCAACACTGCCAAGATTACAGCACATTCATTACAGCATTTAATCTGTTCCCTTCAACCACTGTCTCTTTTCTTATCCTCTTTATCAGACAACACCATCTCCTTCTGACGCGTTTCCTCTGCATCTATCTCTTCAACTTCCATGCATTGTGAAGCAGATGTTTTTCATGGCACCACTCCTTTTCCTCTCCGGCAAAGTCAACCTGGAAGCACAACTGATGTTCAAGTGCAATAAGAGGGTCACTCAGGCTAAATTATAAAAGCTGACACCAAAGCCTAAACCCTTAATATATCATCAAACTGTTTAACAAGTGCAGAGTTACTTTTCTCACAAGTACGTTGTAAATTGAAGTCAAATCAAAGCATCATCAAGGCCAAATGTATGACACTGCTGGTTTCCCTCATGATCTATTAAGACTCTGCTACTGAAGTCAGTGTCTTTTCTCAAACACTGTCCGAGATTAATGCTGCTTGCTTGACAGCCATACTTAGACACACTTAGCCTCTGCATGACGCAGTGACTGCACCCATGACATATATCACCGTTTTCTACAATAAGAGTCTAACTGCCAGGTGCTTTCATGACTGAGATCATATTTACACAGATGTCTATAGCTACATAATATTTGCTGCCAAGTACACACAGTTTCCTCTTCCCTCAGGGGCCTGTGGCTACAGTAAACTATGATTTCTGTTGCAAGGGACATCTGTTACAAAAGACTCAGAGCCTGCTGATTGTGTAATGGAGATTTTTTTTTCTTTGTTATTTCCCCCCTGGTATTACATTTGTGGTCACTTTGCGGCTGACCTGAATGTTTTGACTCAACAGTACTCAACAATGCAAATCAAGCACTGACACCCGTAAAAAGGAAAACCTGTTATGACAAATAAAGGTGAAGTGTGGAAAATAAAAATTTGTTCTGGTCCTGCCTTATATTCGCCGAAGGCCTGTAACTTTTTGACAGCTAGTGCTGTAGCAGTAAATTTCCAGTGAGGTAAGCCTATGCTGTCTGTGCCAGCATGCTTGTTATTCTGATGATGGAGGGAAAGGAGGAGAGGAGGAAAAGCTTCCTGATCTTCATTAAGAATGACTCAGCTGCTTTTTCAGTCTGTCAGCATTTCCAAAGCTGATGACGTTCCAGGCGTGCTGCTGGGAGAGCTATTCAACACAGGAATTGAGAGTTTAAGACTAAGGCTGCTGCTGCTTAAATTAAACTATTATTGGCAAGTGTGAGAGTTGCTGTATATAGTCTGCGTGTGTGTGTGTGTGTGTGTGTGTGTGTGTGTGTGTGTGTGTGTGTGTGTGTGTGTGTGTGTGTGTGTGTGTGTGTAATGTTGTGGGGATATAGTCTCCCAAGGTCTTTATATTAATATTCTTAAAGTGATTAAAAGAGATGAGTTGAGAAATTTAATTCTTCTTCAGCAGGGTTAAGGTTACAGTTGTTGACTTCTGTGAGTTTTAAGGATTTGTTGCAGCTAAGTTTTGTTTTTCAAATAAAGACAAATTATTGATGTTTAATTTAATTATTTATGAAAAAAAGAAGAGACCTCATAAAATCTCTTACTTTTCTCTGGAATCATGGACTCACAATGTATTTTCTGAGCTGAGGCAGGAGCTTGTCTCCTGTAAAATGGTTTTGACCAAAAACTTCCTGCAACAGGAAACATAATGCTGGGATGAGTGGGGTGTAATATACTGTAGGAATTAATTATGGGTATTTCACTTGTCATATACAAAACAGGACACCTATACCAGGTCTAATTCTTAAGGTTTTCATTAAATCATTTTCATGTTTTCACTGCTGGTTACTTGCAATTAAATATCTGTTGTTCCTTAATTTCTTTAGTTTCCAAGCACTGAGATGTTGTAGAACTGCAGGCATACAGGCTACATATTGATATACTGTACAGTATATATACTATACAGTGGGTCTCACTATAGCATCATCTGGATTTTTACCATAGACTAATGCTAACAGTTATGTTCAGTGTTATAGATGCTTTTTTTGCTCCCTGCTGCAGCAAAGCCAGCTGAATTGCAACGCATTAACAAAGCAAATGGCCACTATGTTGGATAAAGAGGGGTCTCTTTTATCTATTCATTTATTTATTTATTTTCAAAACAGACATAAGACTTACACTATGCTGCCCGTGTAAGCTTTAATGCAAAGCATGAAAAAGATCTATGGAACCTTCCTCAATATCCTGTCAGTGACAGGATGAAGGGAAAAAAAGAATTTGAAACATCTTTATAGACTATAAGAGCAGGTTAGGAGGGAGGCCTTGGAGAAGGATTTACAGAGATGAAGGATCACCAGTACATAAAGCAGTAAGGGACTTTGGTGTTTGTGTGTGTGCACGTGTATTGTGTATATACTGCTCTGTCAAGACGTATCGGCTCTGATACCTTTCTTCCAGACCTGACAGGTGGGAAGTATAAAGTAGTAATGGAGGAGTGTGCGTGTGTTTATGTGCACATGCATGTGTGCGTGTGCATGCCTGCATGTTAAGTAAGTAAGTAAGCGACAAAGAGGATATGAGAAGAGCACATGTGCACTTATGTATGTTGTGGGTCTACATTTGATACCAACTTTGTCTTGTATGCATGTGAGATGACTAGAATCTCCATCTCCTGCATCATTATTTGCCTGTGTGTGGTTGGATGGGTGGGTGGATGCATGCATGCGTGTGAAGGTGAGAATGGCTGAAAGGGGAAAGTATAACTATCTCTCTCAGTTTAGACTCACTTCTGAGCTTTATCCTCTGCATTTCTTTCCCCAGATCCATTAAGCAGCTACAAAAATCCCAAAACACACATGTTGTAGTGAATCAGAATTGCAATACACATCAATGAATTACTGAATACAGTTGATGGGATTTTTGGCGTGTTTTCCAAACACTTAAGTGAAATATCCCTATGTGAATAAAAGAGTTAATTTGAAAACTTATGAAGGAGGATTTTTCATTTCTAACAACACTGATGTGCTGCTCCAATACTGATAGGGCCTTGTGTAAAGGTCCAAAAGATAATTTATTAAAGAATTAAATCAAGAATTATTTAAAAAGCTGAAATTTATTCCTCAGTAAATACAGAGGGCAGAAGAAATTATTCAGCCCTTTGGAAACCAATAAATAATATGATGAAGTCATGCAGAACAGAGACAGCAGTGGTCGAATTTAGCAGTTAATGTTCTAAAACGTGCCAATAATAATTTCAAACGCTTTTGATCATGAAAGTGCTCCTTTCTTTGTATGACATCAAACTAACAGATAAGTTTATTACACGCAACACATCTACTTTTTTCCTGCTGGAATCTGTATTCTTATCATTTTAAAAGTATTCTATGGGTCTATAGCCAACCATAAAGAGATGAGAGGGCAATAACATGCAATAAATGTCCTTGGTCACATGGTTACACTATGTGCAGGGTCTTTGACCCTGTATGTTTATGTTTCATTGGCAGATATAATCAGTATTATCATGTGTGAGAACGAAGTCACTGTGATGAAACTACAGTTCTCTCAAACCTTCAACCTGGAATTTCTGCTTAACTGTTTTGGTTCAACTTGCAGCAGACATTCGTATCCAAGAATGAAGACAAAGACAACGATCTTCTCCACACTGCCAGCCCAGAACCAAGTATTGAGAAGTTCAACAGCAAGACATTCTCTTAAAAATTGGTGGAGAACAAACGCAGAGCTGATAGAAAAGGGAATATTTTAATTTCCACCAGTGTAAAAGGTAGCCTTACCATCACAACAAGCAGCACAGCTGTGTTCCCAAACTAACAGCACTTGCATTAGCTGCCAACCTTGCAAACAAGCCTCTGGTGGTAAAGTTAGTTCAAACTCAGCAGCAGTCGCTTTTATATCATCACTGATATGGTAGGAGCTCCACCTGGGACACAGCAAGAGCAATTTTATATTTCATGGCAAAAGAGAGGATGTCAGTGGGAAAAGTGGGAAGACTGGGTAGGCTAATAGATGTGGTTGACTCTGGATATAAAGTCATAGGACAGAAACGTATTGTTTAAAAAAAACAAAAAACCTTACAGTTGGCAAACAGCCAATTTACAGGAAATATGGTCACAATCTTTCCGTCCTGAGTTACAGCATTCAAACTTTGTTTCCGCTAAACAACATGTCACAGCAAAGCAGGTCTTCTCTGTGAAGATCACAATAGAATTATCTTTCACTCAACTTAACACTAGAACCGCCAAGACGGTCTCACAGACCGTTTGTGTTTTTCTTATGTAAATTACTTTGTTTACATTAAAACTATAGGTCTCTCAGTCCGCGATTTTTCCTAAATATATGTGTTTGATGATTTCTGAAGCTTACAACTTATTAAAATGAAACACACTCGATTTCTGAGCAATTATACCTCGGACCGCCAATAGCGGTCCCACAGACCGCTGCATATAAACGGCAGTTATTAGACCACTGTGCCCAGCTGTGATCACACAGCAATTATTACAATGTTTCCATTTTGCAGTTTTTGTGCTTCTTTTTTTCACTTATTGTTTTCCTATATGGCTATATTTATTTGTATATGCCAATCGGGAGAGAGAGTCTGAGTCTGAGACAGAGAGAGGAGACCCCGGGTGTACGGGGGGCTCCGCGCAGCACTGCATTGCCATATGACGGTCGCGAACGGGGCTCACTTTTCTTCGTCCAAAAAGACACACCAAAAACCATCCAAATACCTCCATACTGCTCGTCTGTAATGTCCCTCTTGTATTGAAGCCCCGACATGAGAAATTGTTCCAAAAAAAATCAAATAAGTCTATATTTTAAGCTTGTTTGTAGCGGAAGCTCCCAGTGTCTCAGTTCACAGCTCTGCCAGTGTCAGTGCAAATCGGCAGAGCCGTGAACTGGGTGTCGCACTGACACCGGCAGAGCATGAACTAACTTTTTTAACTAACTTTTTTTTGTGGAATCCCTGATGCGGCCCAGCCCCACCCAAACTCTGCCTTTAGCGGCCCCCAGGTAAAATGAGTTTGAGACCCCTGATATACAGCTTTCCACACACTCTCTCTTTTCTCTTCTTGGCCTTATCCTGTAAAGAGCCTTGAGATAATGTATGTTATGATTTGGCACTATACAAATAATATTGATTTTCTGCACAATCCCAATAAGCATAAATGTTATACTGTGTTGGTTGCAGAGAACATCAAATTATTGATTCAAAAATAAACTACTGTTTAGGGCCATAAAACATTTTGTGGTTTATGTAGTATATATTCAGTCTTACACTCAGTATAGTCCATTTAATACCCATAAATAAATTAAAAGGTGCCCTGGAGGTTTCATGTAAAAATCACCCAGCCATATACAACTTCTATCCTAATCATTCTGCAGACAGAGCCAGTTCTGTTTGTGGGGTTCAAATCTAATTTTTGCAGCCATACCATATGTGTTATAATTAAGAAGACATAAGCTTTCATAGAGATTAAAGCAAGAATCTCACAGGGTTTCACAACCTTCTTCCCTTAACAGTACATCTAAGTGCAATTAAACTCATGCCTGTAATTAAGGCACATACACAACATCTGTATCTTTCAGTGTGTACTGGTGTGCGACCACTTTCACATCCATCAGTTACCTTACCAGCCAACAGTGTCGACAGCGACGAGAACCTGTGCAGATACACCAGGTTAAGCTAGAGGCACTACATATCCCACCTGACCTAGAAAGCTGCCCTGTGGGAATTGGAGTCTTTGCAGTCATTCCATGCAGGTGTAGAAAATAAATCCCGAAGGGAAATTCCTCATAAACATTCACAGTGGTCTACAGCTACTATAGATGTGTTCTGTGGCCCAGTGCAGATTGTTTCTGATTTGTCCACTGGGAGAAAAAAAATTATACGTATGTGATGTTACCAGCTACAGCACAGCAGCAAAGCTAAGATATACCTATTGGAATACAGATGGGAAAGAGAAGTGCTGCATTGTATTGCCCTACAAGGTCATCTCAGGTGCATTTACTGGCAACTCAACAATAATGTTATCCTTCCTCTTTCCGTATTTGTACTGTAATAACAGGCTGGTGAATGCCTACTCACAGGAAAGAGTCTAATGAGAAATCCAGCACCGATTATGATGTCTGTCACTCTCCTGTCTACCACAACAGATACGTTTCCATTTTATCAAATCTATAAATCGACACTGAGTCTGAGACACGCACATTGCCTCAGGACCCCCTGCATTTTTTACGCTCTGAGTCTGTTTTCCTTCTCCTGGCACACTCAGCCATGCATAATATCTACAGACAGCACATTAAATCACACAAATCTCCCACTGTTTGTATGTTCTGTACATATTAACAATATCTGTAATGAGTGATCAAGGATTCCACTGTCAGCATGGGCTTTCCAGTTTCCCTGAAGGCAGATTCCCTCCCTTTGCAGCAGTGGAAATAAAATCTGTGAATCAATAAATAAAGACTTCTTCCTGTACAACCCTCATGCAGCCTACTTAAAAACAATTTTTGTCAATCTGGTAAGGACAGTTTGGCTGGTTGCCGTCCTTTCAACACCTCAGGAGCTGTGCTGCTGACAGACAGCTGGTTCTGACGGCAGAGACAGCCAAACAGAGGTCGGAGTTGAGGTGGACTGAATAAACCAAATGCTTCAGTTGTGCTTACACCCACTCACATCTCACTTTTCATGTGGATTCTCAGCAAGAGTCTGCATGGTTTCACTTTTGTTGTACCTTTAACCACATCAACCTCACCTAGCTGAGTAAAAATTAAAACTGAATTCTAGCCGTAGCTAGTAGTAGGCGTAGTAAGCAGTTCCTCACAGATAAACAGAATCTCAGTGCTCCAATGCTGAAATGTGGGCAGATTTTGCTCAAACTCAAGTAGCTGAAATACTCAAGTGTTCTAAATGTTCAGATATCATCTCCAGCTTCTCAACCACTTAAATACCTTAAATACTAAGTACTACTCCAAAAACGATATTTTCAATGGTGTGTGTGTGTGTGTGTGTGTTTGTGTGTTTGTGTGTGTGTGCGTGCGTGCGTGCGTGCGTGCGTGCGTGCGTGACTGGTCACGATAGGATCAAGATACAATCATGAAGCCTAACAGTCGCCAGTTAAGATCAAAACGAAGGGCAAGTTCGAAGATGGTTGTGGGCTGACCCATGAAGGCTGAGTGGGCGGCACTCACAGATTAATGTAGTAATGACTACTTCATTAGATCAGAATGCCAACATGTTGACAGTTTGTTGTGATCCTATCACAAGATGGTCTCTAGATATTGAATTGAATTCTGGAGACAAATTCTACAGGGGTGTGAGTGATACCACAATAATGTCATAAACATGCACTAAAGCAGCCAGTGTAAAACATCAAATACCAAGTGGATGCAGCAGTAAGGTCAGTTTAAATGGATGGATAGAATACAGGACAGAGCAAGATATGATATAAAAGCATAGCATAAGACAGGGTGGGACAGGAGAGGATTGGATAGGAGATAGGAAAGGACAGAATATGACACAGTGCAATCCAAAAGCTTAGGATGATCCCCATGGGTAAAGTTAGATATCAGTGTGTCTGTGTTGTCATATGGCATATGCAACCTCTTCCTCTGGACGTTTCAACAGTTTTGTGACTGATATTCCTGCAGTTAGAGAGCAAATGGCTCAGCCTCTTTAGAGTCCTGTTACTGCAGCTGTTTCATGTTACTTGGAAAGGACATCATACTGTTGATTACCAGGCTTCATCCAGCTGACAAAAGCTACTAATTCACATTCCACCTAATACAGCCCACCTACAGTATGTAGCAGTGCTTGCAGTAGTGATTAGGGTATTCCAAGTTTCCACCTTTATGAGGTGTTCTCACAACCTCTTACAAATGCATGTGTCCGATGAATATACATCAAAATTAACTGAAATACATTCAAGGGGGTTGAAAAGTCTGGGAACATTTTCACATTCACATTCATTTTAAGATTAATTTTAAGTAAAGTATTGGATATTGTACATATACATCACAACAGTGCAGTGTACAGTCAAGGGAGTACTATGGACCAGATGTGTGTGGGAAAAACTGAGGCCCACGTTGGTGTTGCTTAGTCACTTCTTTTGTCGTCATAGAGAGATAGGCATCATGCATGCAGGATATATTCAGTTGCTGCTGGTCCTCATCCAGCTACACTGACTATACACACAGCCAATCTGGACTCTGGCCTACAACAGAGTGCTCATTGAGCAATTTAGCTATACCAACATTGATGTTACCACGCTACCACATCTCAAAGAGAGTACATCAGCTATTAAGTGTCCTGCACAAAAGTAATGTACATAGTGAAGGATGTGAGTTTCCTTCCTACTCTTATCTGTCTTGAATAAACTGACACTGTACCGTTACATCAAGGTAATTGTGTAGAGGCAAAATGGTGAGGAAGTAAAGACAACAATAAATCTCACTGAGATTTATAGAATTTATTACAGAATAGCATATCAGATTAGTATGAACAACCGGCAATAGTCAGCAATGATCATCAAGGAGATTCTGAGTCTCGCTATTCGGCCAAATAGGGTGCAGTGTCTTTCAACCACGGGGGTCTCAAGAGACTGGACCCAGAATGATGATAGGATCAATAGGATAGGATCAAATTAATCATGACGTTAAGCATTATTTGCACAAGGGGTTCATGCTTATTTGTTTAATAGGAACAGTTTGAGCTCAAGGTACTGAATCGATTAGGAAACTTGTTTCATAACACATCAAAGCAAAAACCCAGTTTTCCATTACAGTAATTCTTAACAAATTGACAGCATGTGCAACACAACTGTTCTAATGGCTGACTGTTCTGATCTCCCTTGATCTGAAGCACCAGACAGGGTGAAGGACAGAATTATTGCGGCCTTGGGATTGACCCCAATTGTTTTTTCCCCACACTTTGTAAATCTGCCCCCTCACTTTTATTTCCCTGTAAATCCATCTTTTCCTAAGAAATTTGGCCCAACTACTTTTACCAAAGACATAACCCCCAACACTGCATGACAACCTGACCTGATGATTGCCATAGTCCAGTCATAAATACATCAACACAAAGTCTTAGGTCTTAGACACAGTGACTATGTGGGAGTCTCCTGGTGTGTCAACTGTTTCGGTTCATGTAGACTATAGGTGCAGCAGTGCTAAATGCAAAAGGGCTTTCTGAGGTGGAATATAAATGAGAAGGTGTGCTTATTAATAAATGCACTCTGAGTGAGTCACATCAGTGGTCTCTTTGCTCTGAAACAGCTGTGCCGATCACACTGACACATGATGACTAGCAGCATGAACAGCTCAGCAAA
Organism: Trachurus japonicus; assembly: GCF_045865225.1. Classification (NCBI taxonomy): domain Eukaryota; kingdom Metazoa; phylum Chordata; class Actinopteri; order Carangiformes; family Carangidae; genus Trachurus; species Trachurus japonicus. The sequence goes on from NC_140907.1 coordinate 17,182,868, forward strand.
TGGAATGAAACTTCCATCGGAAACTAGGTTGTTGGATGGTGTAATGGGGCACGACCTGAACGCAAAACAGCTCAACTCCACAGCCAGAGGCAAATTATTTTTATTTAACTTAGGCAATGATGAAAATAAATAGACTGAATTTTTAAAAAATGAGGATGTTTAAATGATGGCATCAGTCCAAATCTTTAATCTCTGCTGTATTGGTGACATAAATGCTTACATCATCATCAGCATTTGCACCATAATGTAGTTGGACAATAAAACGTGAAATGCTACATTTGCTAAAAGGGTAGGAAAGGAGGAAGTGATGCACAGGACTGATGAGCCGCTCTAATCCGATGTCTCCCTGAGGTTCTGATGCATGTGGTATTGTTTGGAGTTACCTTCTAGCAGGTGGGTGTAAGATTTGAAGTAGATGCTTTTCCATATAATACAACAGCCATCGAAAGAATTACTCCTACAAATTAATAGGTGAATCCATGAATTTAGTAAGAGTTTAAAATCACCATAATCAAAGAGGCAACAGATTGTAGTTGCACCTTAATCTGATATACTAGTAGTTCTGTGAAGTCTATTTTCAAAACCAAGTTAATTCAGTCAAAGTCAAACAAAAGTCCCATTTTCTACCAAAATACTTGACATTAGTTTGAACCTCTTCATGCTTTTGCACTTGGCACCAAAATAGTAATTTGAATTTCAAGGTCAGGAAAACCAACCCCTAATAGGACCACGATCTTTTTTGTTTTGTTTTTGAATTTCTACATGTTTTCTCCAAAACTGATAGAAGGCTTTTAGTGTCTCCCATGGTGAAAGAAATGGTCAGGGCAGACTCAGTATTAGACATTGGTTGTATTTCCTCCTCTTCTCCACCTTGTACAATACAGTATATGAGTTCTTACTTTAATGTTGACTGTCATATAGATGCGAGGAGCTCCCTCTCAAGTCAGCCCTCCTCTTCACTATTTTGAGCATGCTGCTGATGCTGTTAACTTGTTACTGGTATACAGACGTTCTATAACATCCTGAAGTGTCCTTGCAGGTTGCAGTGGTTAGAGTAAAGCAAGAAGAGCAGTGGACAGAGTGTTGAAAAATCCTACGGTTTCACCAGGGCTGATTATCAGGGGACTGGATTTAACTTTGCCCTGCCTCATTTGCTTTCCCCTACCTATCAGAGAGCTGCTGATCCCCTGAAGGTTGGAGACGGGCATGGTGAGTTGGTAGAGCTTAGTGTGAAGCAGTCCGTGGATCAAAGCAGTGGAGCTGAGCTAAAGTTCACCACCAGACAGGATCCTTCCACATACCCCTGGGCTTGCATCTGCTGGTCTGTGTAGGAGGTGAACTGCAGACGGTCCGGTAGGTGGTCTATGATGTGATTCAGGTGAGTCAACATAAGACTGTCAGGGGGGTTTATGACTATTGAGGTCACTCAGATTGGTTTTGCAGTCATTAAAGCCTTTGAGGCTGAGTTTTCTGTGGATGGGACAGGTACATTTAAAAGAAGCTAATTAGAGGTTCTATCATTACCGTTAATGCTCTACCAAACAAATCTCACACAAGCATGCTACAATTAGTGACGTGGCACCGGACAGCCCCTCAAATTTAAGACCAGATATTCATGCATGTGCCTGCACCAAAACCGAAATAGACAACAATCAATAATCATCAATGCTCATTTGAGCTCCAGTCTGTGAGGGAACCAAGAGGAAAAAACACATTTTACAAAAAAAAGGAGAGGCAATGCAACTGTAGTGAACTTTGAAAGATCTGTTTCAGATGAAGCTGGGCAAAGTCTCTGTAGAGAATTCTGGATGATGTACATTAAGAAATAATAACAATCCTGAAATTGCAATGAAATTATTTATAAAACTGTAGTTTTTCATTTATGCTACACCCCATCATATCTCTATTTACCCACTATTTTCTGTCACTATCTGTTTCTTCTGCTCACAAATCTAATGTTGGCAGTCCTGAGTTGAGTTGAAATCCAGATGAATGAGAATAGACATAGGATGGATTGAGAAGGATTTCACTTTAAGTTTGGTAAGCCCACAGAGCAGCCTTCAGACTCAAAAGTTTTATCTGGATACTCCTGAAATTGTGCTTTAAAAACAAACAAATAAGGTAATTAAATGAATAATAAACAAATACATTAAGGATAATGCTAGCCATGTCCTCCAATTTACTCCAAGGGTTAACAAGTACTTCCTACTGTATTTTGCAAAAGACCTGTTATATTTTATTCCTTACCCCAAAAGCTCTTAAAACATGGAAGTAATCATGGAAGTTCCTTTAGTGTCATCAACCTGGCCACTGTATTTTATTTTGTCAGTCAGTCAGTCAGTCAGTCAAACACACACACACGCGTTAATTTGTGGCAGAAAGGAAGAAAAGAATCATTACATTTGCAGAACACTGCAGAAATGACTCTTTTTTAAGTGAAACTATTTATGTGGCCTATTTCTTATTGGTCATAGTGTTTAGTGACAGTAACAAAAATAGAGATCATTGCCAATCTTAATGATATAACTGGGATTCATCCGATGAACTTGAAATCGATGGCAACACTGAATGGCATTCATCGGTTGCTAAATGACTGTGATGATTAGTAGTTTATTGAATGATCAGATGTGAACATGATTTCCTACATCAGCAGTCTCTGAGTGTTGAAATCTACTATGGTGGATGCTGCTACAGAAAAGCGCTCATTTGAGATGTGTTGATTTGTATTTTTGCAATTGCAACCCTGACCCAATAAGATGTTATAAATGAATGGATGGCTGAATGAATGGTTACTTATTCACAAGTGAATAACTAAGCAAAATTCTGTTAAAGAGCATGCCAAATGAGCACAAAATGTCTTCAGGATATCTGGCAAAGTTGATCCCCGACATTTTTCTTAAATATCAGTTGCTATTGCCTGATGCTGTCAAATATATGTCAAGATTGTCTTTATTTTCTCCTCAGTTATCATTGGATGGACCATGTGCTGAAGCTGTGATCCTCTTTTGGGATGGTACAAAGAGTAGGTTAGGCCTTTAGGCTATAACGGATGTCAACCCAGGTTGTGTTTCTCCAGAACATCCTGTCTTTAAGTATAATAAACACAAGTGGGTGCGCACAGACACACAAGCACCCACACAAACACACACTCACACACATGTTTCATTCAATATGCAAATTGAAACTGCAGTTCATTTGCTGATGAAAGAGGATTCATGTTCAATTATATCTTAATGGGTTGGATAGGCCTACAACAGCATGCTCCAGCCAACAGATTTTTATAGGGTGTTTATTTTTTCATTGGGTCAACCCCAACCCCCCCCCCCCACAACTTTTCTGAATCAACTTATAGTCTCAAAGTGAACTGGGCTGACTCAGGCATCAGCATACCACACTCTCTCTCTCTCTACCCTCCTCTCCGGATTCAAGCTCAAGCACGCACTCACGCACCACGGGGTAAATTCCACAATGGGTTTTGAGGAAAATAAAAGCGCGCGTGTTTCGAGCGACAGAGGGCGTGGATGCTCTCGGAGTTGGCGCGTGCCGACTGCACCTGGTGTGCACTGCAAAGCATATTGGCCCCGTGCAGACAGGCGCGGGCAGGTGCCTGCTGGTCCAGCTCAGGGTGCGAGATGGTTAAAGAAAGAGAGGAAAAAATAAATTGAAAGTCAGCGAAGGAGAGAAGGAGAGAAGGAAAGAGGGAGGGGGTTGAGGGGGTTGGGGTTGGGGTGGGGGGGTTGAAAAAACTGGAGAGGCAAAGATATGTGAGCTCTCTCTGCAGTTTGTCAGTCTTTGTTTACCCACTGCCAGCCATAAACTGCACCCTAATAGCTGGTACACAGAGCTCTATAACCCCAGCCAATAACATTATGTTTGGGGAACTCCCTGCCTTCCAGCCAGGCCGGGCAGCACGGTCGGCCTGACTGGCTTGGAAATTAGAAATGCAGAGCGGGTTTAACAGAGCAGCAGCAGCGTGGAAGCCCCGGCAGTGTTCAATAGCAGCAGACCGATGCTGCATTGCGCTCCTCGCGGAGCAGGTCGGTCCGCCGAGACACAACATCCTCACAACAGTGCGTGCATGTTTGTGTGTATGTGTGAGGAAGAAGATACTGCCGATAAAAGAAAAAACAGAAAGTGCGAGTATTATGCAAATAAATAAAAGTCAAGAAAAAAAAATACAAATGAAACACAAAGCTTCAATCAACTTCAACTACTTTGTCGTATTTATTTATGTGACACTCATAATGTTGGTTGCAGAAGATGTGAACTACTGCAATACATTTCTGGCGTACAGTAGCCTATACGTGACTGCAGGTCATGAATATTAAAGCAACTTCCCATTGTGTACTCCGATGGTAAGCCTTGTGTGACAATTTCTGTCTCTTTCTGAGAAGAATGAATGAAGTCTTCTATGCTTGCCCCGGCAAAATAGCTGCACCAGCAGAAATTATGACCGAGCACCGGGCTGACTTGTGTTAAAGGCAGATCACTCTCTCTTGCTTCCGTCTTCTCTTTGTCCTTTTGTGTGAATAAAGATATTTTCCCACCAGGAGCTGTCAGCGGCCGGGACACCAAACCATTTAATCTTCCCCATATGACAGGGAGAAGGGGAGGGGGGGGAAAGGGGGGGGGGGGGTGTTGGTGATGGTGACGGCGGGGTATGAGGTCTGTCCCCGGTAACCGACATACACACACACGGCGACCCAACACCGCCTCTGCTGCCTCTCCCGTTACAGCTCAGCGATCGAGTTACGCGGCCGGGGAAAATGTTGCAGTAGCAGAGAGAGAGAGAGAGAGAGAGAGAGACTGCAGCATCGCTGGAGACCGGCAGCAGCAGCAGTCCCAAGCAGTGCAGGTGAGAGAGGAAAAAAAGCAAGAGGAGTAGGAGGCGCATGTGGTGGAGAGAGAGAGAGAGAGAGAGAGAGAGAGAGAGAGAGAGAGAGAGAGAGAGAGAATGCGGGACTCCTGGAAAAAAGACGCATCTACACTCAGTCCATCACCCGAAACATCCATCCCAGACACGGAGCTCCACGGGATTACGCTAAACTGATGCTGATGTCGGGATCTCGTCTTTGAGCTCACTAACAGAAGCTCTCGTTTTTTTGTTTTAGGTCAATAAAAGAAATAATGAGGAGAAACTCGCTCTGAAAAGCACTCTTGTCTCCTCATAACTTGCGTGAAGGAATCCGACAGCTTGGCACGTTGCTCCACTGCGGGGAAAAAAAAAAGACGAAAACGCAGCTGGATCTGAAGGTAAGCAAAGATCCAGCAGCAGCATCCCAAAGACTTTTTTTTTCTCAAACTGATTTTTATTCCTCTTCGGAGGGATGTGAATTCATCTTCCTCAGCGTCCGAAGAGGCTGTTTCTTTTTTTCTCTCTTCTTTTGTGTAGAGGTGCTGCATTGCAGTTTCTAATTGTGAAAAACGCGAGAAAAGCCGCTGTCCCAAATGTGACTGGAATAAAAAGCACTTACAAATGGCATTATGAACCGATAAGCGTCCTCCCGTGACAACGGGATAGTTCTCCTGTTTTTAGGACTTAAAGGAGTGAGAAGAGTGAAGTGGATTAATCAGAGGCTGGTGAATTAGTTTTCCTCTTTTTTCGCAGCAGGATGGATTTTTTCATATTTTTGTGGCATGAGCAGCTCAGCAAGACGGGATTATTATTATTATTATAGAAGTTGCAAAAGCGCTAGGTTGCCGAGGAGGAGAATACAAGAAAGGAGCCTGCACCGCAGAAGTGAACTAGTAAGAGTGTGCTGAAGCTTTTCCCCGGACCTCAGGCGGCAGTCCGCAGAGAGCTATAGGGAGAAGGTAAGAGACGATAAATCAAACACCCACGCTGTGAGGGTTACCAGACCACAAAACACCAATAAAGAAGAGACAAGCCGCAGCTCCGAGGCAAACAGAGCGAGGAAGCAGAGGCGAGAGGAACAAGGAGCCATGCAGAGGCTTGGTGCAGTGCACTCCTCCGCGGCGCAGGCTCTCAGCCTCGTGGTCTTAGTGCTGCAGCTGCTGACTCAGCCGCCGGGTGCCGACTCAGCTCTCCGGTACCGGGTAGCGGAGGAGGGCCCACCTGACGTAAAGATTGGAAACGTGGCCGCAGACCTGGGCCTCACAGCAGGGACAGGTAGCGGGGATGTCACCTTCGCCCTGGAGAGCGGCTCAGAGTACTTCAAGATTGACAATGTGACAGGTGAGCTGACAACCGGCCCAAGGCGCATTGACAGAGAGAAACTTCCACAGTGCCAAATGATATTTGACGAAAATGAGTGTTTCTTGGACTTTGAGGTGTCAGTGATAGGGCCACTGCAGAGCTGGGTAGATCTGTTTGAAGGGCGTGTTGTCATAACAGACATCAATGACAACACACCTTCCTTCCCCTCACCTGTGCTCCAGCTCTCAGTTGAGGAAAATCGACCAATAGGAACCCTTTATCTGCTGCCCACAGCTACAGACAGGGATTTTGGGCGAAATGGCATCGACCGCTATGAGCTGATCCAGGATGGTGGAGCTGGATCAAGTCCAACAAGGCGCACAGCAGGAGGAAACCCCATCACTAGAGTAGATGGACTTGGTGATCGGAGGGGAAGAAGTGGAGACAATGGAGGTGGGGCCAGGAGCAGTGTGTTTGAACTACAAGTTGCAGATATACCAGATGGTGAAAAACAACCACAGCTCATTGTGAAAGGCACACTGGACCGTGAGCTGAAAGACTCATATGAACTCGTCCTCAGGGTTCGAGATGGAGGGAACCCGCCACGTTCCTCCCAAGCCCTGCTTCGTGTTTCCATCACTGATGTGAATGACAATAGCCCACAGTTTGAGAGGTCGACATATGAGGCAGAGATGGCAGAAAATGCTCCTCCAGGTACACCTGTCCTCCAGGTCAGAGCTTCAGACCGTGACATTGGAGTCAATGGACAGGTGGAGTACGTCTTTGGAGCTGCCACTGAGTCTGTCAGACGACTCCTGCGCCTGGACGAAGCGACTGGCTGGCTGAGTGTTCTTCACAGGATCGACAGGGAAGAGGTGGCCCAGCTGAGGTTCTCAGTCATGGCCAGGGACAGGGGTCAGCCTCCCCGAACTGACCGGACGACTGTGGTTTTGGCCGTCCGGGATGAAAATGACAACGTCCCAGTCGTAGAGATCAGAAAGATTGGGCGGATCCCTGTTCGCGATGGTGCAGCATTAGTACCAGAGAATGTTCTGGTGGACACACCAGTGGCTCTGGTACAGGTGTCGGACAGAGACCAGGGAGAGAATGGGGCTGTGACGTGCACAGTAGTAGGAGACGTCCCATTCACACTGAAGCCTGCAGGTGAAACAGCACTCCCACCCCTACCAGCAGATGAAGCGTTCGACAGGTAAGCAAATCAAAGGTAACGCTTTAAAGCTGATTGCACCAAATCCTGAGTGAGTCGAGAGTCACCTAACTGTTTATCGATAAATAATTCCTGAGTAATTATGATTCAGGGACTGCATAACAGATAATAAGTTACTTACACCCCAAGATATTGTAATAAGAAACAACAATCAAATAATAACTTTCCATGATGGGTGATTGGAGGGATGATGTATTGTTTTTTCTTCGGGGACAATAAAGTGGTAATGCTAGTGTAATTATAAAGTAATGATGCATTTCAAATATTAGTGAAATATGATAGACCACTTTCTCTACCCACAGGGGAACAAAAACATTAAGTAACTTCTTTAAAATTAGCAAATAATATTTGGGATATGTGCCATTAACTACCTGATGTTACCAGGAGCAATTCATTTAAAAATGGTCATTATTCATTAAAAACCCATAATGGCATTGGAGTATGTAGGTTTCTGATAGAAAATAGTTCCTGACTGACTGTTTCCTTTCTACCTTCCAACTTAGAAAGTTAGTAGTAGTTAAGTTTAAAATGTAATATTTAACGTGATTAATAGATTAACAGTATAAATGCATTTTGTCTGTTTTTAACCTTTTCGTTTTTTAATCTTGAAAACACCATATGCACCCTGAAGTTTCTATATTAATCAGTTAATCTAATGATCCAGGAGGTATTTCCACAATTTATATTTTCCACAAGGAAATCAGAGAACAGTGGCTCATGTGCTGTTACATGCATATTTTATTTAAGCTTAGTTCAAGTGCTGCCACCCATTCACTAAGATCACAGTGTATCAGTAAAGTTTGAGCATAAATTTTCATTATTGTCGAGGGTTTTAGATTTTTTTTAATATCATTTCAGTACGGCAGGCTGCAAATATCATTGCTCTTAAGCAGAGGTGGGTAGTAACGCGCTACATTTACTCCGTTACATTTACTTGAGTAACTTTTTGGATAAATTGTACTTCTAAGAGTAGTTTCAATACAGCATACTTGTTACTTTTACTTGAGTATATTTCTTCAGAAGAAGCGGTACTTTTACTCCGTTACATTGAGCTGCATTCCGGTCGCTACTCGCTACTTTTTCTTATCGATCCAATGTGCAAATTGTTTATTTTTTAATGGAGATACGTCCGAGCCTCTGTCACATGACTGCGTTTCACTAATCAGATGTAACCACTCGCGACGTTTGCCTCCATGTAACCAATCAGACAGAGCCAGGCAGTCACATGCGGTAAACAGGGCGGCCACTCCGCCTCAAATTTGAGAAACTGCGGCTAGTAAATGATTAGGATGACGTCAGCCCTGGTATGTCGTGGATAATGTCCGTGAAGGCAAAGATATTCAATATAAACCGTCTTTGGTGAAGGTTCTCAGTCATCCAGGTCATCTTATTCTTCTTCCTCCCCAGGAAGTTTAAACCCCATACACACCTGGAGACATGTGACTCCTAGTCACATGACCACCCCTCCAGTTTCGGGGTGTGGTCATGTGACTCGAGTCTCGGGGGTGTGGTCATGTGACTTTGGTTTCACTAGAAACCAATCATAGGACCACTCACTCTGGGTTTAAACACCCGGGTTTCTGGCATTAGTCTCAGACAGTTCATATCATAGATAGGCCTATGTAAGTTATTGTGGCTGAATTTGTCTTAATTTATGTTAGGCTACTTTGTAAAAAATGTAATTTAGGCTATTTTCCTAGTTGTTAAATGTTGTTCTTTGGCAATATCTGAATTTTTTCATTGCTATTATATTTTTGTGTATTTGATTAGGCCTACATTTACGCGCTGATCATTAAACGAACAAATCAGAGGTTACTCAGCAGTTACTCAGTACTTGAGTAGCTTTTTCATCAAGTACTTTCTACTCTTACTCAAGTAAATATTTGAATGGCTACTTTTTACTTTTACTTGAGTTAAATTATTCTAAAGTAACTATACTCTTACTTGAGTACAATTTTTGGCTACTCTACCCACCTCTGCTCTTAAGCCAGTTGTAAAGATATTTTATGAAGTTTCTAAATAGAGGGAGCATGGGAAATAGAGAAGGCCGACCTTGTATATTACTGTAACTTCTTTAGATCTCTATACGGTAAGGTAGGTAATTGTATTGAATGCAGAGCTGTCCTTGGCAAAATTCTGAGTAATAAGAGATGTCGACAGCAAATAAGAGTTGCTAAAAAAATATATATATTAATAAATCACCTTCAGTTTCTTCAGTAACATTCCTCTGCAGATGACTGCAGATATGAAGAGAGATCTCTTACAGGATAGAGTGGCAAAGATTAGATTTGAAACTGTTAGTTGATTACTCCAGCAGTCCTCGAAACACAGTTTTGAAATGTCAGTGCAGCTTTTCCTGTTGTTTTCAAACCATTATAAATAATCTTTGGGCTTTGGACTGCTGCTTGGACAACACAAAACATCTGGGGATGTCACTATTTACTGATATTTTTAGGATATAATACAACAATCCCCCCCCAAAAGCCCAACAATGACTACTGACAAAATATTTTTAGTCAGCCAGCACCCTGGTGACAAATCAGCTTAAGAGGGAGCAGCATTAGTATTTTATTTGACTGCTTCAGGGACAAGACCTATATTATTTCCATGCACTGTAGCAGCTACATTCATCAAATGTATTAATGTATTTTCTTATTATTTTCACAGGAACAGGAAAAAATACTTCTTACATACTTCTGCCTTGCTGGACTATGAAGCCACCAAAGAGTACAGTGTTACCATTGTGGCAGTAGACTCTGGAAGCCCCAGTCTGTCCAGCAACAGTTCACTGATGGTTCGAGTGGTAGATATCAATGACCATGCTCCAACATTTGCCCAGAGTGTTGTTGAGGTCCACTTTGCAGAAAACAACTCACCTCGTGAGAGGGTGGTCACTGTGGTAGCTTCAGATGCAGACAGCGGCAAGAACGCAGAGATTGCATACTCCTTGGATCCTGCTGGCAATGGGCCATTTTACATAGATGCAGATAATGGAGATATCCGCGCCACTGGGGTCCTGGACCGTGAGCAGCGAGAGAGGTATGAACTGCGCGTAATTGCCAAGGACAAGGGGACCCCGTCTCTGCAAGGCTCCGCAACTGTTGTTGTTCAGGTGACCGACCGAAATGACAATGCACCCAAGTTTGTTCAGGAAATCTTTACATTCTACGTCAAAGAGAACCTGCTTGCCAACAGCCCAGTTGGCATGGTCACTGTGACTGATGCTGATGAAGGTGAGAATGCAGAACTTAGTCTGTTTGTAGAGATGGATGGAGTTGAAGAGAAGAAGGCAGGGGAGAAGGTCGAGGGTGAAGATGGAGAGAAAGAACAAGGCGAAGAAGTGTTTTCCATTGAGAACAACACCGGAACAATCTTCTCCTCTGCATCATTTGACCGTGAAAAGCTCTCCACCTACACCTTCCGTGTCCGGGCTGTGGATGGAGGGGAGCCTCGCAAAACTGCCACTGCCACCGTCTCGCTCTTTGTGACGGATGAAAATGACAACGCCCCCTCAATCACCTCTCCAGCCAATGAGTCCTACACCCTTCTTCCACCTGCCAGCAGTGCCCGCACCATAGTCAGAACTGTAACAGCGTTAGACTCTGACACAGGCCCAAATGCAGACCTTCGCTACGCCCTAGTGGGGGGGAATCCCTTCAGACTGTTTGAGATTGGACACACCAGCGGGGTGATCACCCTGGCAGAACCCCTTGAGCGGCGCCACAGGGGTCTGCATCGCCTAGTCGTCCGGGTCAACGATAGCGGGATCCCCTCTCTCTGCGCCACTGCCCTGGTTCATGTCTTCATTAATGAGAGTTTGGCCAACGCTACTCTGGTGGATGCACAGGTAATATTTATTCACAGAGGTATTTGTTCTCAAACTGATTTCAGCAGCAGCAGGGGAAGTGCATTAAAATGTATGTAATGTAAATGAAAGAAACCCTATGTAGAAGAGGTCATGAATCCAACTGTGTATGGAGCCCTCTATTGTTCCACAGAGCTGGTAATGATAACCAATAATGACAGCAATGATACTGTCTTTTGACCCCAGTCAAGTAATGGCCACATATTACAATGGAGGAGGGTGGTAATGACAAGTGATTGTAGCTGTTCAAACTATACTAGTAAGAAGATTATTTTCTTGATAGAATGTGATAAATGCACAATTTTCACTGTCTGTGCAGTGTTGCAATTTTCTGCCCATTTTTTAGGAAATAATTGTGTCTATATTTGTCCCAGATATAGAACCCCATTTTGCTTTTGAAGGCTATTGGCAATGTCGGCTTCTTTGTAGTTTGGATCTTACTGGAGTGTGTTCTTTGTCCAGCATGCATTCTTATAATGACTGTGTGGTTAAAATAACTGTTATTACTGAAGTGGTTCTTCTTTTATGGTACATTGAACTCAGAGCTGAGAGCATTAGGTGTGTTTGTGTGTGTGTGTGTGTGTGTGTGTGTGTGTGTGTGTGTGTGTGTGTGTGTGTGTGTGTGTGTGTGTGTGTGTGTGTGCGACAGAGAGAGAGGAAAAGAGAGAGAGAGAGCATTAGGGGTGAGTGTATCAGGGAGGCAGAGAAAGAGCGAGATGAGCCTGTCCCAATTCTGGCCTTGTGATACAGAGTAGGTTGAAGTATATTCATTTGAATAGGGGTTGTACTTTAGCGGTGTCTCTTCACTAAAGGCCTGAATATTGATGAGGTTTTGGATTTTGCTTTGTGATATGCAGCACATTCTGAGCAGAGGTGGTCAAACTTAGAGGAGCATAAATCAAAGCCATTATCAACTCTAAAAGAATAATGTGTACATGAGGAATAAAAGGAACGAGAAACACATGCGTACAAAAACACCCACTGTACTACTGAATAAATCTGTGTTGTTTTCTTGAACTGAGGACTTCACAGCAAGATTAGAGCTGGCTTGAAAGACCCACACTGGGGTGCAGAGGTAATTGACTAGATTCAAAGACATTACTGAGATACCAGAAATAACTGCAACAGCATGATTTCAAATTTAGCATATGCCATGCTGGTGGACGTCTTTCTCCACTCTCTGCCCTGGCTATATTAATTAAATGAACTTCCTAATATGCTTTAGAAATGTTCAATTAAGCTATGAATGCTGGCAGGTAATAATTACTAAGCCTCCCTCTTTGGTTTGGACAAAGTAATTTGTATTGACTATATTTAATTCGCCTCCGTACAGCCTTGGTTACAGTGTTTGTTCAAAGACTAAAGCCTGATACACGCATAAAGATTTTTTAAATAAACAGACTTTTTATCTGTGAGAGATCCCACACATGAAGATAAAAAATCTGTGATTGAACAGTTTTGATTGTATTGTGTGTGGCGTGCTCTGATATTCCCCATACAGCACACCACACACATAAAGATTTGTTTTATAACACACTAAAATCTTGTCCCCCACGCCAGAAATCTTGCATGATCAAACGTGATCTGCCGTACTTTGAATTTCGCTTTGCTGATGGTAGCCATGGAGATAGTAGCCACACTGGTTTGTTATGCTTCGTGTTTTTCAGTCAACTCGCTTCTTTATTGGCTACATTCAATTTCACGTCACAATCCGTGGAGTCGGGGAGTCGGTGACCCGGGATTGTCGGCTTCCGCCACACACAAGACGACTTTTGATCGACGCAGTCACGATTGTCGGGGCCGACCGTCATAAATATTGAACATGTTTAATATTTACAATCGTAGGCCCCCACCCTTTTTTCGAGCAGATTGTCGGGAAAATTTGACTCTTAACACACCTCACACCACAGGATAATCTCGCAGGATAATCTTAAGAGCCATAAAATAATCAGCCTATTTCTGTCCTTGGTCGGAAGGGGGAAAATCAGGCCAAAATCAGCCAGATCATCTTTATGCGTGTACCAGGCTGAAGCTTGTGTTTCAGGGTCCTCTTGAAACTTGGAACACATTCCCATATTTTCTCTGAGGAGAAGGTCTTCAACTGTCAGCTCTGTGCATGTAACATGACGTAAACAGTGTAACACTAAAATAGCTCTGAGACATTTGAGAGGAATAGAACAGTCAGGGAGATAAGATGCACAAATCTCCAAAAATGTGTCAAAGCACAGATTTCGTTGGTACCCCAAAAAAACGTGAATATGCCATACCTTGATCAGGGCCTTCTGTGTCAAAAAAAACTTGAAAAAAAAGTGTTTTATTGCTCTTCCAAAAACGAACCAGAGATTGTGATCTTGAGGACACATCATACAAGGCAGCAAATGCCTCTCTTACGGTAAACTATGTGTGTTATCATCATGGTGGTGCTCCCCTGGGTGTTTTCAACTTGTGACAAACAGAGAATGAAAGGGAAGCACATTTGGTAGTGCATAAGATCCAAGTGAGCAATGTTACCTTGAGATGATTTTTCATTTTCAATATATATTACAGTGTAGCTATTCTAGACAGTCATAATAGCAGCTAGAATAACTTTGTGCTCTGTGTGTGCTCCCGGCCTCATTGTTTCAAATCCCATTTAAAGCTAAATCTTGTGTTTTAGCAGGAGAAAAACACATCAAGCATAATCACAACCTGAGAGTTCTGACTGACTTCATATGGTGACAATTTGGCATCCAAAAATGTCGTTTTATGACTTTATTATTTTTTTTTATTTCTTTGGAAACAAAGACAAACAACTGAGTACAGATAGACAGTGTGGGATTTGAACACCAGCCATCAAACACAACACCTCATAAAGGTAACACTGTCATTTAAAAGTAGAATGAAATGTACAAATTGAACAACCAAGGGGATGATTACAAGAGAACACTTAAGCCGTAAATGGCCGAACAATGGCGTTGACAGGTGGAATTAACTGCAGTGTGCCTAAATGACCGGGGCCATTGAATCGAACAATAGGGTGTAATATGTCCAAGCCAGTATAAAAGCCATCTTTGATTACAATATGCATAGTTTAGTTTGATTGTAGGGAGGAACTTGGCGGAGTAATTGAGTAGAAGGCATTGAAGAGAGAATACCTCCATCTCATAATGAAGTCAAACTGAGAGGTGGATGGATGCCAGATGTAATTAGGGAAGGAAAACGGCTGCTACATGCTGCAGCACCGCGGCAGAAAATTACTCCAGTCTTTTCTGTCCAACTGTACTGGGTGAACCACATGTTGGGTAATTAGTTACAATATGATGCAGCAGAGTTTAAGCTAGGGGAAGAAGGAATTTAGAGTTTAGTATAGTGATATTTTAGACATAGTCGTCATTTGGAGAAACTTTAAGGCACTTTGTACATCATCAGTACAGTCTTTTAGTGATGATATTTTCATGTTATCCGCAAATGTGAGATTTTCCGTGTTTTAAAATATAAAAACCTGTTTTATAATTAGAATTAATAGCTAACATTTACAGGGCTGCAACTCTCTGTTCTAATGCTGAATTGTGAATGCGCTGAACTACAACCAAGATCAGGGACTTTCTCAATCGCTTGGGTCAATAGTGTGGTCAGGGGAGAACTCCTTGTCTTGGTTGCAGCATCGACATCTGCAGTGACATGCAGATAAGAGAATCCTTGGAGAGAGGAACAGATAGATGGTGGTGTTAAGTCCAGCCGGAACAAAGCTTGTGCAACAGAATGGAAGATTCAATCGGGAGCTAGGGATGCGTCAGGAGGATGCATTCAAACACAGCGGTAGAGGTGCCTGCTGCACTAAGCCTGCTGAACGCTTGACTATCCTGTGTGTGTGTGTGTGTGTGTGTGTGTGTGCGCCCATACACACAAGAATACATACCTGCATTTAGATCACTGCCCCTAGTTTGCACTCAGTGTGGCATTTCTTTCTCTCACATGCGCACACGCACACAAGTTTCCTTACAACCACACACATCTTGTACTTTTTAATGGATTCCCCAGTTGCATATACTTGGCAACCTCACTCTCAAACACAACTTGGCTGTTGAACTGTCACATAGTACATGCACATATGGTATTGCATCGCTATCTCCCTACAATACAGCAGACAGTGCAAGGATGCACTATAAGCCAGAGAGATGCCCAGCAGAATGAGAATGAAAAGGAATACTGCAGGCAGAGGAAGAACAATGGGGCTGAAGGGAGAGCGGAGCCTGCCGGAGAGGCCCGCTGCAGTGGAGGCAGAATAATGGAAGAGAACCAACACAACTCGCTCAAAAACAATGAAACTTAACCCAGAGATAGATGGTGATGAAACAATGAAATATCACACAGTCCCATTCTTAGCTTGGGGGTATCAAGAAGTGAGAGTGAATAATGTGGCTGTATATGAGTAAGCCTAATATGCCTTGGATAATGTAATAAGGAAGTTACACAGTGCAGTTGTGTGAGCAACACACTCGGCAGTATTACCACTGCTGCAGGTTTTAATGTAGTTATTATATCTATCTATTTTTTTGTTATCACAAACCACCGGAGCTCAAATTTAACCTCTCTCTCTCTCACCTGTACTCTCTGTCTCTCTCCCTTTCATTCCCGCAAGTCTTATTACCGACCATTCCTAAAGCAGTGGGGATTACATGAGTATATAATTTCCAGACTTGACAGGCCAAAGGAATTGTCATATGAGCTCTGAGACAAGGTGTCACCGGGCTGCAGAATGACTTGTCTCACTAACGGACAGCTTACACTCTGTGTGGGCTGGTGTAGAAGCTTGCATGCATGTCAGGGAGTGTGAGAGTGTGTGTGTGTGTGTGTGTTTCTGTATTTTGTGTCGTCTCTGCATAATGATTCTACCAGCATACTTGCTATCTATTGATTAGCTATATTCAGATTCATGACCCTGTCCAATATTACCAGCAGGCTTTGCAGACCACAACTCCACAGCCTCATTGTCTCCTGTCCAACAAGGCCCCATCACAGTAATGGTGTTTGTGCTTCAGCAGCACCCACTTGCTAGTAATGATCCTTTTATTAGTGTACAAGCTCAGACTCGTGTATGTGTGTGTCTGTGTGCTCATATAATGGAAGATGACTATTATTTGTCTCCTCAATCTTAAACCCAAACAGAAAAGATAAGTGTAATATATATTGATCAAAATGGATTAGCATGGATTTGCCTTGCAACAAAAAGCCATTATGCTTTAGAAGAAAACAGAAAATGGCCTTAAAATATTCCACAGAGCACACATATTTACTGTAGCCTTGTATCTGTCTGTCCATCCAATTCCCAGTGCAAAAAAAAAAAAAAATGTGATAAGCAAATCCTAAACTAATCCACACCTACGCTATCATTCACAATAGGGACATTGTTCATTGACGAGACAGAAATGTGTTTGTGTCCTGGGGATGCAGTCGTAGCATGAGTCTTGCTTCTATTTGCATATTTATTCACCGTTTCTCCCACCTATCCTCTTCTAACTGTCCTGGACCTCAACGTTTAAAGTTTCCCGTTAGTCTTTTTTAATCAGCTTTAAACAGTATAATCTTAAGCATTTCCTGTAACGCTGCAGATGATGCGAGATCACAAGTGGAGAATTACAGGCTCAACTTGAAATGCTGCAACAGAGAAGCAAGAGCAATTATATATTTAGTGACACTGTGTGTCTGGGAATAATGGGGAAGCTCCTCCACCAAAAACATAGTGATGAGTTTAATTAAGTTGAAGATGCTGTTTGATGTTTCTCTGTGGCTCACACCCACTGTGTCATCTTTTACAGTCACGGCTTTGGACTTTTTTTTCCCTCACTGACGGTTTGTCTCTTGTTTTCTTTTCCCTCTTTTACTCTGTATCTTCTCTCTGTTGTTCTCCTTCTCTCACTTTCACTACAGGTGGCCCGAAGCCTGATGGCTCCACTGTCACTGGACATTGCAGGGGACCCAGACAGTGAGCGTGCATTAGGGAAACAGCGCCTCAGTGTAGCAATCGGCGTCCTAGCGGGAGCCGCAGCCGTCATCCTAGTGATACTCCTCGTCGTCACAGCTCGGCAGTGCGGTGCTCAGGGTAAGAATGGCTACGAGGCTGGTAAGAAGGAGCCAGAGGAAGACTTTTTCAGTCCTCCAGGGGCTCAACCACAGGCCGGCCGTGGAGGGGGATCAGACCGTGGACGCAAACCTCGACGGGACAAACGGAACGGAAGCGGTGGTAGTGCAGCTGCGGGAGGAGGGAAGTCGGACAGATCGCTTTACAGCGGTATTGTGACCGTCAATGGACTGCGCCGCCATGCTAATGATGATGATGAGGAGGATTTGAGTAGTGCCAGTGAGCGCCTGGCGGCCCGCTACTGTGCTGTGGATGGTGACCCTGGCAGCCCACGGATGGGTGGTGGCAGAAGACACCAATCGAGCCCAGATCTGGCCAGACACTACAAATCCAGCTCACCCCTCCCAGCAGTGAACCTACAGCCCCACTCCCCCCCAGCTGAGGGAAAGAAGCACCAGGCGGTCCAGGAGTTGCCTCCCTCCAACACCTTTGTGGGCAGTGGAGGATGCGTGGGGAGTGCCGGCTCCAGCAGCAGCAGCAGTGGGGGCAGTGGTAATGCAGATGCCATGTCCCTGGGATCTGACCAGTGCTCAGAGTATGGTTGCCAGACTGGGAACAAGTACAGCAAACAGGTAGGACTGGGTCGACATTGTCTCTGTGCTTATTCGATTTTGGTTTGCCCTATCCCCTCTTCATTTAGATCTATCTCCGACTCGTGATCTCTGTCTTCCCCTCCTCCTCGCTGGCTTCATCTCTTCTTATTCTCATATCTGCTGACATACCATACCGCACACCCCGTCGCTAACGTCTAAACACCATTTTTATCTCTACAAAATAGCTGTCAGTGTGTGTGCGCACAGCAGCTCGCATGCTCGTGTGTCCATGTCAGCATCCGAAGCCTGTGAGCAGTGTGATGGTACCCTGCTGTCATCATGTGTGTGTGCATGTGTGTGTGTGTGTGCTGGTGCGCTCCATGTCAAACATCAGCCCTCTGTTTAGCAAGATCTAATACAGGGGACATGAGTCAACCCCCTACTGTAGCCAAACAATATGTGAATGTGCATTTGTCTGTACATGCATGACTGCGTGCGCTTGTGTGACCATGTGTATGAACCCCTAAGGAGCTGAGTTGGAGTAAGGGCACAGAGGGAGTGGGCGAATAGTTGCCTCCAACAGAGTAATTGGTCATGTTGTGTTTCTGTTCCTCCTATCAAGCTGTTATGTTTCTTCCATTCACTATATATGGATATGCTGTAAACAATATCAGTTGCATAGATAATGGATGCACTGGCTTTGATCTTTGCTCAGGAAGCTCCATTTAAAAGCTGAAGTCCTGCTGACAAATAAATACTGGATAGAGACGGTCACTCGCCCTTCTACCCACACGCACGCACGCACAGGCACCATCTATCATTGTAGACACACTGACACAGCAGGGTCTCCCTAGTCCATGGGGAGTGCTCCCAAGAGTGATGTTTGAGTGACAGCTAACCCTTCTTAAAGGGGTGGTGTCTCATTTCCTTGACGGACAGCTCTGCATTTATCCTCCCCATGGTGAAAAAGTGCTGATGTGGTCATTAAAAGGGAAGGAGAGGAGCTTCTTAGGCTAATCAATTCATACATAGGCTCTCTGATCCTGCTCAACACACACACACATACACACACACACAGGGGAACACACGCGCACATCATACACACTCCAGAGGTTAATCCATTACGGAGTCAATCCTCTTAATCTGCCGTTCCCAGGGAAAGAAAATGCTTACTTGGAGAGTTTGGTGTTCATGCTTACGTGCACTCAAAACATGCCAGCACACATTCGGAGACGCACAGACACACAAACTGACAGCATAATGAATTATTGATCGTACGGGGTAATTAACTCCTCTGCTGTGCACCCCCGCCCCACCATAGCCCACCGCCAAAATATTCAACAGCCAGTGATTTCATACACAGTCCTGTGCGTGTTTGTGCGCGAGTGTGTTAATGTCTGTGCTCGCGTCTAAGACTTTGGCTGCTCATGTGTGTGACTGCTTTCACGTACGTGTCAAAATTTGTTAACTCGGAACAGTTTGGCGACATGAGCAGGTTTGTGTTGGTGGGTGCCTGTCAGGGTGCTTGAGGGACTGCTTATTTAACGAAGGCATATGCATTTTATGTGTGAGTGTAAGTGAGAGATAGACTCAGGAAGTAATAGGTGGCGAGTACGCCAAATGTAGGAACTGGGACGCTGACAGAATTTGGAATAGCATTAGATCAGGAGTGGGAGAGAATTATAGGAGGTTAGGAGGGGAGGAAGACGGAGTAAACGAGATGGGGGGTGTGAGGGTGGGACTTTGAATTTCAAAGCTACTTTACTGGGTCAGTGAAAAACTCTAAAAACTGTTCATCTGAAGTCAGCACATCATCACACCAACTAGGGTGCTCCAAATAGGGTGGGGGGAAGAGGGGGAGAGAGAAAACGAATGCAAAATAGGCAAGTAATAAAAACTGGCCATCACGGATGAAGAGCAAGATTGCATCAGAGAGGCAACAAGATCATAAAACAGCTCAGTCAACGGTGTTGAATCTCTTAAATCTAAATTGTTCACTGAGGAGGGGAGAAGAGAGGGAAGAGGGAGGATATCCATATCAATGGGCATGAATAAATGCAAAATTGAACAGAAGGAGAGCAGGAAAGAGGGTAAAAGAGTGAGTAAGGGGCTGTTATACTCAAGAGAGCAGCTGAGAGATAGAGGTTAGCTGAAGGGGAAGAGAGAGAGAGAGAAAGGGGCGATGACATTTAAAAAATAAAAAAAAGGTAGCATGAGCTAAATGAGAGAAAGAGGAGAAACTTCGGGTTTGAGGGTTTGTGTTTTCTATGTGGATTAAAGGAATCAACTTTTCGGTACTTCACAGTTTTTACCCTCGGTTCTTCATTTTGTTTCTACACAAACCTAATAAGCAAAATTCAGATTTAAAAACAGTGAATATTCAATAAAACAATGAGAGAACAAATCGTTACAAGTCAATTGGTACTTGACAGTTTTTAACACTCAGTGCCACAGACACTTTGGTCAGAACCAGAAAAGCATTGAGGTTCGATACCCAGTCTCTAGCGCTGATGGAGAAAGTGTAAGGGAGAAGGTTGGAGTACGTGCGTCCAAGTAGGGAGAGGCAGAGAGAGCGAGAGAGAGAGAAAGAGAGAGTGGGAGAGAGGTCTGGTTTGGGTGGCAGCCAGAGAGAGAGAGTGGACTGCTGAGATGTGGGTCATCAGGATACCCGTTGGCATCAGGACACATTAATGATCACAGCAGTCACATGGCACTGCAGTCAATATGGGCAAAGTGGCCTCGTTCCCCCCTCTAACCACCACCACCACCACCACATACATAACACACGCCGCCGCAAAACTGTTTTTGCTGCCTGCTCTCCTCAGTCGACCACAACAAAGGTCACAGTTGGCGTTTGAACTTGTCATTAGTAGATTTCACGTTTTATTCTCAGGTAGTCTTTGTAGTACTGCAGTGTGTGCCTTATCTTGATGAGCACTTTGCACCGTGCTTTTCTTCTTCTTCCTTTTGGCTCTCACCTTTTGTTCCCCTCTGTTGTTTTCTTTACCGTATGCATGGCCATAAATCTAAACACCCCAGCGCCGTTGCTACCTTTGCGTCTTCCATGCACCACACTGACCTCTGAGAATGAATCGACTCAGCGTTTTCACTAGTGTCACTTCTTCTTTTACTGTAGTGAGCACTTTCTCTCTCTCTGGACCCAGCGGGGGTGTGTGGGGGTGGGTGCGGTGCCACAAAGGCTGAATCGAACCAGACACACACACACACACACACACACACGAACACACAAATCCAAAGCCTAATCAATGCCCCGTTAACAAGGCCAAGTCTGCAGTAAAAACAGGTGGGTTGACAGCGCAGTTTTTTGCGCAATGCACAGTTCTAATGTGCCTGGTGAAGGTCAACGCCAGGCCCGCACACACGCAACACTGTGTTTTGACACAGCAAGGACACGGTATGGAGATGAGTTTGTGGTGAACAGGACTCATCCGGCCAGTCTTGTTCATCTAATTGGACTGTATGGACAGGCGCGGGTGGAGAGATTAGGTCTACTGGATTATAAAACTGAAAAGCAGCTTTTCATTTCAACGAAATCCCTGGAGGATTAAATATGATGAGCGTCTGTCATAGACTCACACCGACCCCTCCATGCGTTCAGCCACGCCACATGAACGCAAACGCACGTTCACCTCCTGTGATAACATGCGGCATGTATTAGGGTCATGGAGGTGAAGGCACTGTCATCCAGAAACAAATACAAACACACATACGCTCCCCTCCCTCTCTCCCTTTCTTCCTGTTACAACCACACACACACGCGCCCATGAACACACAATGTAACCGACCCATGACCCCTGTCATGGTGATACCACAATGAACTGATGTATTTATTAAAGCCACGGCGAGTTCAGGCCGTGCAGCCAGCCATATGCTCATGGGGTGCGTAGGTGGGGAGGTGAGGAGGCGGGGGTAAGCGGGAGGTGAGAAGGACCAGGTAACCAAAGCGGGGAGCACCCAACGAGACAGACTGAAAATTGATCCGCTGACCTGGCGGCAACGAGCGAGGGAAGGGGGGGCGGGGAGGAGGTGAGAGTCGGTGCGATGAGGAAATAGGAGAGGGGATGAGAAAAGGTTCAAACATAAAGGGAAAATGGAGACAGATGCGTGTTTGTGTTATATGCTCAGTGGAGGAGGTGGAACACATGCTTACCCTGTAACCATTGATTTTCTGCTTGACCAGGATCATATGGATCCCTTACAAATATGCTTTGCTTAAAGGTGCTTTCACACCTGCAGTTCAGTTCCACTGGTCCAGACCAAACAAAATCGCTAAGCGCCAGTGCCTTTTTGTTCTTGTCTGTTTTGTGTGCAGCTGAATGTAGTACAACCAAACGAAGAAATGCAGACATTAAATCGCTCTGACGGACTTGAAACTTTTGGCTTTCTTCATCCCCTCTAGTGACAAAGAGCTCTTGAAGTAACAGCTGAACATTATTCCCTAAGACTGCTACTAGACCTCATCTGCTGCACTGTAAATCAAGAGAGACTTAAGTTTTTGAAGATGTGGAAAAACACTTGTGCTACTATGGTTACCCAATAATCTATGATTAACTATGTAGAAAATACGATTATACAACATTTGCTGTGACACAGAAATCCTGTGAATTCATTCCATTAAGCTTTTTAATTAATAGCACTGTCACAAAATTTTTTACTCACAGGATGTGTAGTGAATAAGCTGCATTTTATGTTTGGTATTAGTTCACTTCAAAGCTGCTGTTGAAGGGGAACAGTTGTTTGATTGGCACTAGACTTACTAGTACAGTATCATTCATACCAGTATAAACAAAACAAAAAAAAGCTGAATATTCAGCCTTTTCTGGGAGCTTTCAGTTGTAGTCCTACAACTTTGGTCATGTGAAAGCAGGTGTATGTGAGGGGGGGGGGGGGGGGGGGATTTGAACCCTTTTGCTTTATCAACAAATTTTGCTCTCCAGTCTCAACTGCACAAGTGATGTTAGATGTAAAAACACCTGAAGAACACGTATCTATTTTTTTCTCACTTACGTGCGCAATTACCCTCACTGTGAACTGGACTTTGAGCGCTGTCTGAACTCGCTCGACTGATGGAGGTGCTGCGGCTGACTGCGTCCAGTGTGCAAAGCAACTGCGGTCACTGTTCCTGTGCTGGCGTGTTGTCATCACTGTGCAGGGAGCGGAGACTCAGCGTGAACCCCACTGGGATGACGATAAGCTCTTAAAAGTGACGTGAACTGTGAAGAGGTCGTCCTTGCTCGGTAGAAATTGTTTTGTTTGAAGATCAGAATAGTGATCAGGTGAAGGTATAAGGGAAGGGGTGTTAGAGTCGTATAGTGAGGGTAATGGTAAGCTTTTGGAGTCGTGAATCGAAAATCTGTAAAAGCCTCCTCTGGAGATGTGTGTGTGTGTGTGTGTGAGTGTGTTTTCGACGTGTGTGAGCGCAGGACAGCAGGACAAAGACAGAAAAGACAAAGTGAGAAGAGAATGAGAGGGAGTGAGATTGCGGGGAGGCTGAGGGAGAGAAATTGTCTGTTTCCTCACTTGTCAAGGTCACCCAGAGCTGGGATGTGATTGGAAGTCCTCTGTCTGTCTTGGCTGTTTACCACACAAGATAATACAGACAGGCTGCTCAGCTGATAATGTTACTGTGTTAACAACTCCCCCCTTCAGCTTTTGTTTCAAGCTCTCTGTGAAATGGCAGGAATGTGGGAATGTCATTCGCACACAGACACGCACAGACAGGCTGAGGCAGGGACACACACTCACACACACACACACAGCAGCCACTGTCAGACGTGTGATCTTAACACACAGAGACGTGCCCACTGAAACACACTCTTGTGTGTACATAATAGCACATAATTACACACCCTCCCAGATCCTTATGCATATACACTTTTCACCGCGAGCAGACGAACTCTGATAAGAATATGATGACACACGAGCGGAGAGCAAAGTTTTTCCGGCTCTTACATCAGTCTCTTCTTCCACTCCCTCTGGATCGAATCACATGCACAAGCCCAGGCACACTCTGTCTCCTAGAATCACACATCCGCAGAGGCTTACAAACACACACTCTCTTAACTCCCTGACACACACACACACACACACACACACAAAGACCTACATAGCAAGCCCCTCGCTGAGATGCTTCCTTTTATTTGCTTCTTGAAGACTCTGCTCTGCATTGTACAGCCCTGCATTCGGCTCATCTGCCTTCCAGCATTACCTTAATGGCTGTCTGTGGGTTGAGCAATTTTACCCAATATTGCTAAACAAAAGCGGTCTCTCTCGCAATAGACAGGGATTCTAGACAGCTTAGTAGCCCTGTGACTGGTTTTATCCACCTACACAAAAGAATCTTCAGTGCATTAAGTGGTATTGAGTTGGGTTGAATTAAATTGACTTGAATGGATTTTGAATTGAACTGGACTGAGCCCAACTCGGTTCCATTGAATAATTCAGACTGTATGGAATCGAGTAGGACTGAGTCAAACTGAATCAAATTGAAGTGAAGCGAGCTGAAGTGATTTAAATTTGTTTGCCTTGCCAGTGGATGTTGCAGCTGTCAGCTCAGTGGGGAGAATGTGAAATATTTTTTGATTACATGAGGTGGATTGACAACATGTTAATAGCTTTATTCTGTCAAAGATGTGCCCAATATGTAGTTTTGAACTTGTCATTTTTGGTTGTAAGCAGAGAAGTTTGTAGCTGTAAACTCTGTTCCAGAAAAGTTTGTCAACATGAATATTTGTAATCTCTATTGTGAGTTTCTGAATTCAACTCCATTGCTTCAAGTTTTGTAGTCTCAGTGGTAAAAAAAAAAAAAAAAAGTTGCACAAAGGGTTCTGTGCTTGACACGAACTAGATCATACAGTGTGGTGTCAAACCACATAGAACAGACAAATTATTTATACCTGGCTGCATCACACTGTGTCCTTGAACTTGTTATGAATCTACACAGTGAATCATAAAAATGGGTGTAAGTGTGCACAGTTTTAGACAGTCACTCTTTAAAAGCATTTGAGATGGTGCACAGAAAGTTGTAGGCGCAGTGATGGAGAAATGAAAGAATAGCGGTTGAGAGAAGTCAAAACCTTGTTTTACCTCATCACCTCCATCCCCCTGGCCAATCAATGCACAGTGTGGGTTTGATTGTTGTACTTTCTGTGCAAGAAGCAAACCCAAAAGCTGAATCCACCATTTGAAAATCACCTTATTTTAATTGTTTTAAAGCTTAGTCTTAAGAATGTTGAGGCTCTAATCCCACCAGTTTCAAGTCAGATTATAAATTATGCAGATATAGATTTATGTGTCTTGGGTTGAAGTGTTCTTAAAAGAACACAGTGTCTACCTGGTTGTGTGACATCATTAGTCAGACATCTGTCTGGGAGCGAACAACAGCTGTCTCCCTGTCACATGACTGACAGACGCGAACAACCAATTGCACTGATTGTTCAGCTGTTAAATGTCCCTCCCCCTCACTCTTTGCGGACGCTCTGTTTTCTGAACCTCACCACCCAGTAAACCTGTCAGAAGTCTGTGAACATGCAGGCAGACGCCTGCGCATTATTTTTTTATTTACCTCATAGCTCGTAACATTAAGCTTGAAGTCATGAAAGTGAGCACAGAGCTCTGCAAGAGAGTGTAGAGGCAGAGACCAAATGTTCAGAATTAAAAAATGAAGTCCCCCCAGCTTGATTTTCCGTCCACAGCTACAAACTTAAATGTAAAAAGTTGTAAAACTAGATAACAACAAGCACATCATTATGAATGATTGAATATTCCACAGACGAGTTGCCTGCTCTGTCTGAACAGTCCTCTGTATCTCATCCAATAAAAAGTGTCCAACCGACCCTCCCCAATATCTGTCATCTGTCTGCCTCCCCCTCCCCACACACACACACACACACACTCTCTCCTCCGTCTGTCTACCCTCTGATTGATCTCTCTGTTCTCCCAAAGTGGTTTCATTTCTTTTCATCACTCTCCATCTGGTTCCATCTTTTCAAAATGTGTTTTTTTTAATGGTTCTAAACTTTTTTTTTTAATAACACTTAATAGTTTCTTTAAATTTTACAAATGGCTCTTAACAACCCTCTCCATGTGCCCCTCCCTCCCCTTTCCTTCTGTTTTTAAACAGTAGTTAAAGTCAGCTTTAAGCTTTAATTTTCATTTTTCCTGATTGGATAAAATTAAGCATGCTACCAAGGAACAAGCCTAAGGTGTGAATAACTGCAGTGAGCAATATGGTTTATGCATTTTTGCCACCGGCGAATCAGAGCACATTTCTCGCCGGATATCAGCTTATTAGATCTTGCATGACTGCGAAAGACTGGTCCTGGTGGCGCTGTAGTCCAAAGCCAATGTTTTTGCCCCGGGCTAAGTGTAGCCATCTGTTTTAGAATTGTTGGTGGAAGATAGATGAATCGAAAGATCAAGATGGAGATAGATAGGGAAAGGGGGGTAAAAAGAAGAGACAGAAAATGAGTGGAAGAGGAAAAAAGACATGCCTGGTCAGTACCCACGGCTGAGAAAGAAGAGAATGGGGGTAGGAGGAGGAGGACGGGGGTGGAGTTATGAGAGGTGGGTAGGGAGATGAAGAGAAATTAGGCGAGTGGGAGAAAAGGCAACGCTTCAATGAGTGGTAGGGGGGAGAAGTGAAACTACAAAATGAGTTCTTAGGTATTGCCTAGGGGTGGAAAGGAGTAAGTGTGGAGAGGGCGGAGATGGAATGAAAAAGACAGAAATAAGGTATATATAAGGGTCTGGGGTTAGAGGGAAACAGGAAAGGGGGAGGAGAGGAGGGAGCCTCACTCTGCAAGCAAAGCCAGCTAAGGCTCTTCGGGCTATTTTGGTGTGTGCGTGCGTGTGTAGATGTGTGTGTACGTGTGTGTGAGAATGAGAGCTTTCTACCTGCCCTATTGAAGAAGTTACATAAATGTGAGTGGGCAGGTCCTCTGCCTACAGCGATGCTCCATATTATACCACTGACCCGGGCCTCTCTCAATGTATGTGTGCACCTACTATAAATGTGAGTGTGTACTGTATGTGTGTGTGTTTTGATCGTCCTTCCTGTCAGAAATAGACCAGATAAGAGACACCCATCTATACACGTAGACATACACACACACACACGCACACACACACACTCACTCATGCACACACGCAGAAAGAGACAGGTAGCTGAACTACAAGCACTAGCCGCTCAAGCCGCTTGAGAGAAATCCCCCCGGTGCTTTTCAACAGAGGCATTAAAATAGTTTGACCTGTTTGACACACACACACACGTACTCACACAGACTACATAATCAGGCACTAACACCACCACACCACTTTCAACTCAGCCGTAGACATTACAAATGAATTGTTTCAACTACCACCATCACACCATCCATTACATGTAAGCAACACTTTTGTCTTCCTTTCTTTTTTCTTTTTTACCCATCTACATACTGACACTTCCAAAACAAAACAAACTTTCCAGCAATAAACCACACTTAAAAGCCAATCGATGATACTAATATGCAGCACAGTAATTGCACAGCAGCATTACGGTAAAGCTGCTTTTTAATGGGTCGCCACTGCAGAGGTGCAAGTGAGACATGCATTATTTAAGAGGATCTATTCTCCCCTTTCACAAAAAATACAGATCTTGTGAAGATGGCCACTAAACAGCACTTGTGGATAAAAAAGCGGAAATGAAACGGACGAAACCAAAACAACACACTCTTATTGAGTACTGCTCAGATCCACCGACAAACACAAACTTTAAACACAAGCATGAAAAAAAAATCTACAACCAAAGTAATGCAAATCTTTCTGCCAATTAAAGGCCCAAACGGGTTTCTGTGGGGGATGAAATGGCAACCTCTAATTGGCTGGATAAAAGAATACTCACATCTGAGCCGACAACTTGAGATGGCTTGGAAAATATACACATCATACGCACAAACACACACATACAGGTGTACACATTGTAAGTGGGGATCACAGACAATTTATGCATGGTTGGGGGAGTCACACACAGTATCACCGGTAAGATGAGAAGCAGGGATAGAGTGTGTTGACACAGATACGGTGCATTGTCGGACGCAGGCACACACACACACGCTCATTGACCGGTCAGTCGCTTTTTAAAAGCGTGAATAAAGCTTTGGTCGCGGTGTCGTGTTAACATGAAAGCTTTCATGGCTGTTAAAAAGAGCAGGCTTTGATTAGAATTTGATGTGTGAGAGTGTTTCTTAATGCCGGCCTTTGCTGACGACGGCCGCTTTTAAATCCAGCAGAGCCGTTGCAGGGAGCCTTCCGTCAAAAATATGTTGAATCAACGATTTCACCTCAACATGCTCTCCATGGGTTTTTTTCTTCTTCCTCCTCTTTTCCTTTTTTTCCACCCTTTTTTCTGAATTTTTTTGAAAGGCAGAAGTCAAGCGTGCTCACTATGCATGGCCACATTTTAAGTGGATCTCAACCACAAAGCAGCTGCAGTAGCAGTGTAGTTTTGAGGGTGATCAAACGTTGAATCTGGAATTATTATTGACTAAACTGCTAATTGAATATCAAAGAAGCCACTGGTATTTTCTTGTGCAATTTGAGTCCCTGCTGCAGGAAAATGGCTCTGCGTGACTTGTACAAAGCTGTGTTACTCTCACATGGCATGGTTATTTTGAATGGTTTAATAATTCATTTTCCATTCCCATATGGGGATTAATGTATGATCTAAGTCTGACATGCAGATTCTTATAGGAAACCACTTTACACACAGCATGATCCAACTAGACATTAGCTTGTGTACTTGCATCTTCAAAGTGCTTTTACAAAGTTGGATAAGGAGCTGTTCTGCACACACAGTGAAGTCATGCAAATACTATACACATAGAATCTTGTTGCCATCCAATTAAACCTATTAATCTTGGGGATATATATACGTTTTCAGACAAAGTGGAGGATTAATGAGTCGTAAATTGTCCCTTTTCTATTTCTAAGCTTTCAGGAGAATTAGATTATCACATACATTAGTACATCAAATCAACAATTTGCTGATGCATAGTTTTCATAGCAGAGCAGCACTGCACAAGTGCAGCTGAAAATAATTATTGATTGATGATTTGATCTTGGGGGACTCAATCAGCAACAATTCTAATAATCTGATAATTGATTGAGTCATTTTAAAGCAAAATGCCAAAAATGTGCAGGCTGTAATTTAAAAAAATGTAAATATTCCTCAGATTTTCTTAAATTTCCATGACAACAAACCTTATTAGCTTCGAGGGTTTGGACCGTGTTATGGATTAAGCAAGCAAATCTGCAGTTTTTAATGATGTTTTGACATCATCAATCAGTCAATCAAGAAAGTAATCAGCACATTATTCAATAATGAGAGGATGACAAAGAAATTCCTACACTAGTTGTCCCAACATTAACTCAACCATAAGACTATGTTTGTTTTACATTCCTTAAATCCTCACATCCCCAAATGGCCCATTATAATTAGCTGGAGTTGACGTATATATTTTAATTGTGTAGGGCAAGACGTATACATTTACACATTAGCAAGTAAAGCATACATACGTAATTAGCGAAGTATATACCTGGGGTGTCCAATAAACATTATGTTTTTCAGCAGCAGCTTAACTATTTTGCTGCAGTAGCTGTGGAATAATTTGCATTTTTAAACATTTTTTTTAATGCCAGGAGTCGCATAATAATCAGGCTGACTACTCAGCAAAGGCTCAGCTCTCTGAAACTCTGCTGGATATGGCTTTACTGAAGACTCTAATGTTGAACCATAATTTTCAAAGGGGGCTGCAAAAATGTAGCCAATGTATGCTTGAAGTGTGGTGTGAGGTTATCGATGGGAATGGCATGGATTCTCCCCTGCTTTCTCATTAACTCTCCTCCTTCCTTCTCCTTTCGCTCAATGGCCCGACTCTGCACTTGGTCTCTCGTGTATCGAACAGCTCGCACACACACACACGCACAGACACAAACTTACACACACTCACATGCAAGAAGTCTGTTTGCATACCAAAAGCATACTTCAGAGCTCAAAGAAAATGAAAGCCATATTAATTATACAGTCTGTGTTCGCACGCGCACACACACACACACACACACACACGTACCCACACACACAGATACACACCCAGAAAAAGAGAGAGAGAGCGAGGGAGCAGTTGTTTTATGTTTTTCCTCTGCGTCAAAAGAGACAGAGTGTGAGAATGATTGAGTCTCTCTACGTCAGGGAGAGAGGGAATGAGAAATAGCGCAGAGGGGGAGAAAGAGTGCACTGTCTTCCCTCTTTAATGTGGGTGCGTGTCTGCGTATGTGTGTGTGTGCACGCATGCCGTCTACTTAGTATAACGCCCCCTCTGTGTCCCCGAGCCACTCTCTGTCACTCACACACACTGAGACTATTGTCAAGACATTGGGCGAGGCGCCCCAAGACATTTCTGTGGCACTGTGTCTGTCACAGGGGTGATAGGGCTGAGATGGGGTTCACTCACACGCACACGCAAACACACACACAGATATGCTGTATTTCCATTTTAGGTCATATCTATATGTAGGTGGGTGAGTTTATGCTATCTTCTCTAAGAGTGTGCGTGTGTGTGTGTGGGGCTGTGGTGTACGTATTTTGTTTGTATCTGACAGCACATTAGGCAAAGCTATCTTTAACCTTGTAAAATGAGTGACACCGACTCTAAACTGACAGGATGGATTTCAGTTTGCCATAGCGCTCCGCAGTGTCAGCCTCTGTCAGCTCAGCCCCGTCCGCCCATTTTTACAAAAGACAGGAGCGCCACAAAGGAGACGGAGAATATACAAGAGAAGGGGACGGAGACAACAAGAAAATGAGAGAGATATGGAACGGGCTGGTTCTGATATGACAAATGAAATAGTTTGGAAAGTGGAGAGGAGGGGGCAGCAATGGTGGAGAAGAGGAACTGGTGAAACATAGAAAGCGGACGAAGTGTAGAGGATGCTGAAGAGGAGAAAATGCTGGGGAGGAAATAAAGGTGGAGGTGTGGTGGTGGTGGAGAAGGGGGGGGGGGGGGTAGAGGGAGTAGAGGGATAGAGACCT
Source organism: Trachurus japonicus (assembly GCF_045865225.1). Lineage (NCBI taxonomy): Eukaryota > Metazoa > Chordata > Actinopteri > Carangiformes > Carangidae > Trachurus > Trachurus japonicus. Next base: position 17,213,859 of record NC_140907.1, read on the forward strand.
TGCTCTTGTATCCGGATGTCTCTGAGGTCCTTTATTGACTCTGTCTATTGTTCACAGCAGCACTCCTAATCACTCTCAACAGGGAGGTGGTGTTTGTGTGTGTGTGTGTGTGCGTGTGCCTGTCTGCCAGACTACGTATCTTTAGCTTCATCCTCACTTTTACTCTTTCATACACTGGACCCCACAGTGAAGCCATTGTCTCCTCCTCTGGTCAGCCTTAATGGACAATAGCAGTGGGTGGGAAAAGCCTGTTCCTAACACGCATACTATTAGTATAATGGTCCACACACACACACACACACACACACACACACACACACACACACACACACACACACACACACACACAGAGACTGAGCAGTAAATGCCATCTAAATAGCAAGCATACATATGTATGGTCTCTCTTACTCACGAGCACGTACAGAAGGCCGGTTGTACACCACCATCCTGTTTGCATCTGTGTTAACAATGAGTGCTGTCATGGATATTATAAGAGATGACTGTTTTAGAGACTAGCAGTGGAAAGCGATGCACATCAGTACACACACGCACATGCACGCACAAACACACTAACAATGGAGCTAATCTGAATCATGGGCATTTGTCCGGTAAGCCTCGCTTTACATCTCACACTATGAGCTTTTGATTCCGTTTTGTTTCTCCCCCTATAGACAGCCACGGCTGCACAAAAGGATAAACATTTCAAAGGCCCGGCGCTGTGAATAGAGTGAGTGATTTTCAGTGTGTATCTGCAGGGTGGAGGACCCAGATGGAGACAGGGAGAAGGGAGAAAGTCAATGCCAGAGTGGACAGCTTGATAGTAAGAGAGCTGTGGTGGATGGTGATGCAGTAGACCTGCAGTGAAGCAGTCTCTCTTTCCGTCTCTCTCTCTCTCTCTACACACAAATTGCACACTCACATACACTTACACACACGCATGCAATGTCTCTCCAAACAGAAACACACACACACTCTTACATTTGCTAGTTACAGCTGTGCTAAAGAACACAACTGCAGAGTTTGTCTTAAACTCTTCAGAGTAAGAGAAAGGGATTCATGGCCGCAAGCTTCGGAAAATTACATACATGTATACATTGTACGGTGCAAAAACTGATTATCAGGACAGGCGTTCTGGCACTGGCAGTTCTAGTGGTGACCACAGGGGGGCCAGTAGCAGACTGCAGCAGAGTGAAGAGGAAGAGAGCAAGAGAGTAAGAGAGAGAGAGAGAGACCGCATAGTGCCGATCAGATGACCTCGCTGCTGCAGTTAATGTTCTCTGGTGCTCAGACACAAGGCAAAGGCTCTCCCTCATATCGCAGGGCTGCTGTACTACAAGCTATTGTAGTGGTAAGGTGGTGTTGTTGGAGGTGTGTTAATGCGTCAGGGTGTATGAGTGTGTATGCAGAAGAGTAAAGATGAGGGGAGTGGGGGTGGATAAAAAGTGTGTGTGAGGGGAAAGAGGGAGCACAGCACAGAATGAATGGTAAAAGCACAGCTCAATTTCTTTCTTTCTTTCTTTCTTTCTTGCTTTCTTTCTTTCTTTCTTTCTTTCTTTGTCCTCTTCTCCCTCCACTCTTTGTCCCGCTGCTACGGCCTTCCCCTATCATTTCCCCCACCCCACTTCACTTTGCCCCCCCTTTCTACTGCCGCACTTGCCCCCCTTTCCCTCTACCTCATGCCCCCTTTCCCTCCCTCTGGTCTCTCCCTGTCTCTCCCCAGCTCCCTCTCTTCTTTCTCTCTGCAGTGCAGCACAGTGATTATCATTCCTCTCACAGAGTCAGGCCTGATAGTCAGATACTGCTGAGCACCCTTCTACATCACCTGCTTCTAGAGGGAGCAATGGAGAGAGAGACTGAGACAGAGGAAAGAGAGAAGGGAAAGGGGTGGAAAAAAAGGGGTGGGTGACTGGTGGACTGCAGAATAAGAAGGATGAAAGGAGAAAGAGGAGAGGAAAGCAGAGAGAGAGGGGAACTGAGAGTGAACGAAGGGTGAGAGGGAGCAGAGAAATATGGGAGGGAAAAAAATAGGGGAGAGCAGAAGCATGCAGAAGGGAGGATTGCTCTTACTGCAGAGGTGGTCCCACTGCAACACACACGCTGCTTTACTTGTAAATGCGTGTGTTCACATACTTGCGTGTGTATGTGCACACCTGCAATTGCGAGCGTAAACCGAGCAGGTGTGCCTAATGTGTGGATTTACGGTATCTGCATGGAAGCTGTGTGAGTCAGTGTGAGTGTGTGTTGTGGCAACAAGGCGCCTTCCTTGGCTCATCAACATCTGCAAGTCAGACAGCTGAAGAATCGACACTCATGCTGCTTCGTCCCTAAGCTGAGTTTCAACCTGCTCCAAACCATTTTCTGCATTCTGCAAATACCACAAGAGCCCATCATCTCTCTGCTCCAAACAGCATCCTTTGTCTCTTCATTTCTACTTCAGACAGCCCGTGGTCGTGCCGAGCCTTTTCCTCTGTCCCTTTCTTGTTTTATTTTTTAAAATGTTACCCTCCCACACAGGCTGATTAACAGCCTCTTTGTCCATTTTTTTGTTTCGCTTATTCACCCATTTTTCAGCCGTTTTAGTCATCATTACTTGCAGCTCATTCCCTCCTACTTTCTGTCTCTCTCGCCACTTGTCTTTACCTGTCTGCTTGACCTAATGGCTGAACTGTGTAAACAGGACGTCTCCTCCTCTCAGCGTAGCCTCAGGAAACTGCATTCCAACACTGCACACGTCACTCGATTACAGCACAAGGTCCTGGATACAGCTTTAGATCAGTTCTATATTTAAATAACCAGTGTAAATATGTCATTGTCAAATGAATTGTTAACACATCTGTCCTGTTCACACAGCCCCTGCGAGATGCTTTCTGTCAGCATATTTCACTGTTTCTCCTCTTCGCTGCCTTTGATGCATAACTTAACAGTAGACAGAAAAAGGTTTCAAAAGATTTTCTAGCAAATGTTTCAGAGATTTCCTGGGCAAATGTAGCCTAGGAATGGGAAAATTTGACCAGTTGAGTCAATCACTTTGTCAAAGTTACTGTAGTTTTGTTTTTTTGCTGGTGTCATGGGCATGGTGATAAAACACAGAGGAAAAGCGACAGAAAAAAGTGTTGAAGTGTGGTGATAAAAAAATAGAGATGAACTTAGCTGTTTGAGGAGATGACATAAAACACTCAATATCTTCATGTGACTTCTCTACCAAATTTCACACATTCACACATTGCCTGTTAGAAACAATTTCCCTAAGAAATATCATGCAAGGCATCTGGGATTGATCTGAGAATATAAATGGAAACTAAGTTGAAATGGCAAGGCAAAAACATACACTGAATCAGATGCCAGATGGCGCGAAACATGACATCAGAAAAGCCACGAAGATGTGAATGTGCTAGACAGTGTATTAGACAATAGTGTGAATCGATCACTGTAGTTAGCATCTGCACACAAAGCATCTTTTACATGGCAGTTTAATCATGCAAAATGACGGCACCCCTACTCAATACAAAAAACAGTCAATATACAAACTCATTACTTTTCAATAATGTTTGAATTGTAATAAACTCCCCGTTATCGAGATCATTCGCTCATTCCAGCACCAACTCCCCTCGAAAAAGTGTGAGCACATACGTCCATTAGCTGGCTGCATCAGTCCAACCTGATTTCTAAACAGAGGCACAACAAGAGGAGCAGGCAAAGGTCATTTCGACTGATCGGCATTCCAGATATGACGAGTGGACTATACCCAAGTGGTATCAACAGAGGAGTATTAGTTTTCATTGTGTGTTGTGGTAGCATAGTGTAATATCAGCTCATTTATTTTTAGGAAGTAAATGAGCTATCATATTATGAGGAACAGGATGAGGTGGCATAATTTGATCATATAAATAGTGACTTTAGAGTGTCATATTGATGTTGAGTATCTGATACCTGATGTCCGGTTGGTAGAGATGGTTTCCTGGGAGAAATACTCGTCAAAATACTCGTGGAACATTTTCTCATTCAATTCATTTTTTGAGAACTAATTATTTAATGAAAACACATTATTATGCTTTAATAGCAGAGCTATTCTAACCACTCTGGCCACTAGAGCTGCTAAGCCACTTAAGGAATTCCATAAATCTGGCCTTTAATTGAGACTTTCGGGGTCCCATGAGGGTCACACAATCCTATTTCTGGAATGAGAGTAATCACATTTAAAAAATATTGACTGGCATCGCATATCATGTGTCCACACACTGAAATCAGCAGTCAAGGACAACTGGCAGGGAAATTAATACGCAAAGCTACACCCCTCACTCAACGTTAGGAAAATTTCAGACGTCTGGAGGGAGAGATTGCAAATAGGATGTCAGGTGTCTGTTTGATTGACGTATGGCTCACAAAACTGTCTGACTTCTTCCTGCTTCAACACAAAAAAAACGTAACCATCAGAAAGAAAAGATGTTTTCTACCTCCCGCTCCATCTCTTTTCTTTCTTTTTTAGCACAGAAACTAATGCAAGCAAGTAACGACATGTAGGAACGACATGTGGTGGGATGTTCGGAATTAAAGATGAGAACATAATCTATTGCTTGTGATGCCAGCCAATGTGCTATCAGACTAGCTAAAGGCATCAGAAGAACTGATGAACATTTGTGAAATATTAGGAAAATATCATCCCTCTTTCCCCGTCATTAAAACATATAAATTCCCTCTGCCACAGCCTGTTACATTTTTAATAAACAACAGCAAGCAGGCAAGAAAAAACGTCTTTTCTGTAATCTTTAATGTAATTAAAACCTAAGAGCTGTTAAGGCCAAATGTAATTATTGAACAGGCGCTGTCAATTAATTTGGCAACTTTCAATCTGTCAGATATAAGCCAACAGCAAAAGCTATCACACACTGTCAGTGGATATTGATCTTCAGTCATTTTTGTATCAGTCTTAAATAAGCCATATCAGTCAAACTGCAATTATATTTTGGTGCAGAAAATTAGTTTCTTCGGTGTGTCGCAGAATCATTACAGTAATGTGTTGCAGTGTATATCTACAGTAGGAAATGCAGCAGCTCCATACGCTGTGGTCAGCCATGGATTATGCATGACATCCTGACTCTCTCTCAGCAACGTGACTTGGAGTTCAGTGAATGGATGAACTAATGTGTGGCCAGAGTGGGAGACTGACCTCCAATCTGAGCGTCGCTATGAACACAATAGTTATGCATGAAAGAGGAAGTGAACAACATAATGTATATATAACAAGCTGATAAATAATAAAAATCAGCTATTACATAGTGGCTTTCCCCCTGTACCTAGATGATGTCAAACATAAATGAGAATCAGCAGAGAGCCAAAGGGAAATGTGGCTCTAGTCCTACAACCATATTTGTAGTTTTGGTTTATGCATAAGCCGCATCCTGTCAATTCATTATGCAGACCAGAGTGTAGCAGGGCATAGACAAACACAAACTCACATACTAATGTGCTCTCACACACGCAACCAGTCAGATATGGAGATGTTGCACATACACACACAAACACACATGTGTTGAATATGCAGACACATGTAAGGAGAAGAGAGGGAGACTGTTAATTAACTAGAGCTCGTTAATTCTCTTTGAACCGACAGCAAGGAGGTTTACACACTAATTACCTTGATGACTAAGCCAACCTGTGCACAAGCACACACACATGCACATCACATCCTCACACTACAAGCACGCACATGCACACACAATCTCACACACACATTCTCATGGGCTGACATAACACATCTTTCAAGCTTTGAAAGTATCACACTCACACACCGCCATGAAACACAAACATAAAGGTGTGAAGTCTCACTCATAAGTGTAACCATATGCACATACACACACGTGTAAGCACTGCAACATGAGCTTGCCCTGAAATGAAAGCTATATTAGGAACTTTTTTTCCCTACAGTTTCTTCAGAGCTGCAAGATTCAGATAGTTAAGTTTATTCTGAGTTCAGACCCATCATTCCTCTGTTTGATTCACACTGATCAGCCAGAAATAACTTCAAAATAACCTCCATACTGTATCAGGAAACTCATGCCTGTACAGCACAAGATGCATTACATGCATGTAAATACACAAACACACTCGCACAGGCAATCGAGCAGACTTGCCACGCCATGCAGGCGAGTGAAGCTTCCATGTCAGTATTGAACCATAATGGCCCATGTCAGATTAAGAGGAAGGTTTTTTATGTCCTTCGTCAAACTCAATTAATATCCCATCAGGCATGAACTCTAAGGACACACTGGCCCTCAGCCAATTCATCTGTTTGTGTGTGTATTGCGCTCTCACATGTATGAATGTGTGTCCAGATTCAGTAGATATTTGGCATATTTAGTTATCACTATTCATTGCCAATAGTCAGCCAAATAATAGAAGGCATTCATATGTATACACTTTCACACCAAGAGCTTTGTTCAGGTTTGAAAACATCAGTGGGTATGGAGAGTTATTTTTTAGAGAAAGGTAGGAAATAAACCCAGATATATATAACATATGAGCAGAGAAGAAAGCGATTAAGAAAAAAAAAACTCAAAAAAAATATAGACAGAAAATGTTGATTGACAGAGAATGGTTAGGGAGAAGCTGAAGTATAAATGGAGGAGTGTAAAGGCAAATTTGGAATGAAGTGAGACAACATAAGAAGCAAGAGGGACAAGGCTGGCTGTGTAACGTGTACAATAAGTAAAATTTATTGACTTAAAGATGCCAATATGGGATTTGGCAAAGGAATAGAACAGAGGTTTGTCAATGAGTGAAAGACTTTGAAATGGAGAAGACGGAGGGTGATAGAAAAATGAAGGAAAAGGGGTTAGGGATTGTAGAGAAGTTATGGGTCAATAAAGCCTGCTAAGGGGAAGAGGAGCGGGACTCATAACGAGGTCAAGGACACATCATCGATCGCCACATCATAAAGCTGACTGTCAGAGAAGAGAAGAGGGAATGGAGGGGAGGGGAGGGGCTGGTGGTAAGGAGAGCAAGAGGGAAGAACAGAGAAAGAAGAGAGAGAAACAGCTGTGAAAAGCGGAGTTGACGGCGGGATCGGCCGAAGGAAGCGAGAATCATAATAGAGGAGAGAAACAGAAAATAAAATAAGTGGGATGAAGGAATGAAAGGGGGCAGCTCTGGCCAGAAAGAGGGTTAGAGGGAAATTGAATTAGATGGAATCATGGCTGAACAGATGAATGTTGTAATAGAACACACACAGAGCAACCACCAACCAGCCTCCAATAGTAACTTACAGTACTCTTTGTCTGTCAATCAAGTCCCGCCCTGTGGCACAGACTGGATTTCTACATTCATAAAGTAATCCTCTCTTAAATTTGTGCCTCTCATATATAACCATTACATTTTAGTAATAGACCTAAGCATCCAATGGGTGGAAACAGATGACTGAATGGATTACTATTGGATTATGTACAAAAATGCATTGTCCCCAGAGGACGAAGCCAGCTGACTTTGCTGATCCCCTGACTTTTGGGTGAAATATGTTGACAAGACTTGGAGGGATTGCCGTAAAACTTGGTTGATATGACTATGATCCCTTAGGATTAATTGCAATCATTTTGGTGATCCCCTGACTTTTCTTATAGTGCTTTGGTTAATGACAAAATACCTGCAAAGGAACTGATCCCCCCTACATCGTCAACTGGACTTTAGCACTTTAGTGCTAGTTAGCATGTGTCAGCATACTAACATAACATGATAAGCATAAATGTCATCTTAGCCTCACCACGTTAATATTGTCTTTGGGAGTATGTTAGCATATTGCACCTCAGTGCCTAAGATGCACAGTGGTACTAGCATGGCTGTAGACTGTGAAAGTCGTTCATTAACATTTACCACTGTTGTGAAGGTATTTCAGATATCCTCTTACAGTATTCTAAATAATCTGGATGAAAAATATTCAGTTTCTGCACAATAGAGCAACGTCTTCAGGCTTTTACACTATTTGGTTCCAATTTTACAAGTTGAACACCAATTCAAGCCTCTATTTGTGCTCAGATTAGGAAAAATGTGTGACTGTGGAAATGGGATAGAAATATTTTCTATTACAGAAAAGACTGTATTTTTCAATCAAATTGTTAAACTTACTAAATAACTGAAGAACTTGTTAAATGTATACCCAGATTGTGGGGTATTTACATTTAAGAAAATCAGATGTGTAGCTGTGTGACTTGAGAGTAATGGTGATAAATGAATGGCACAAACCAGAGCTAACAATAATCTCATTTTTTTAGTAATCTGATTTTCTTCCTTTTTTATGTTGTTTCACTTTACAAAGGATTCGAGAGGAAATTTCCCTTGTCTTATGATCAGAAATAATTAGCATATTTACATTATTTATATCATGAAATAAATAATTATCCTGGGATCAAAAAAAGCACTCTGCCATGATGATGCATTGCTATTATTATTCTATGATCCGAGAAAACAGTTTTGACAGCCTGTTAGGGAATAGCATAAGTTTTTTATGGTGTCAACCTAGCTGATCTTAAAAAAACAAACATCTTATGAGATCTATACTTTATTTTTTCATTGGGAAAAAAAGCAAAAGATCATGCCCATGCCCTCTGTGACTCTGAGCCTCTTATACTCTGTCACCCAGTTTTTCCTCTCTGTGCCATTGCCCCTAGACTGAACAAGTGGAAAAGAGGTTGGACCGCTTCATCTAGCTAATGCTCTAAAAATACATTGCTCTCTCTGTGGAGAGTTAAGATGAAGCCACTGAGATTCCAAGAACTGCTGCTTTTCCATTAGAGTCTAATATCTCTTCTTCAGTCTTGCTTGGTCTCACCAACCCTGCTGGCTGAGTTACTTTCGCTCATCCCTCTTTCATTTTATCTGTTGTTACTGTAAGAAATGGCAGAAGAAACAAATGCTCCGTTAATTTCTCCCTATTGCTTAATTCATTTTGCTCTGTTCCCCTCTGCTCTTGTCTTGCATGTTCATTAGGTGACATGTTCAAATGATCCTTTTTCTTTTAGGTGGTTAAAAAAAAAAGAATTGGTACACTTTTGTCTTTTATCCCATGCTGTCCATCAGTTTCCCTCCAGATTATCCTGAGGCGACGTTCCGATCTGAAGTCTTTCTGCCCTAATCTGCCTCTTCCCTCTGTTCACTCACTTCCTCTCTATATGCTGCGTATTTCAAAGCAGATCTAAATTGAAAGGGGTGTAATTTTGCGGGCAGATAAATGAGTATGAGGGGAGTTGGAGGGATGTTGTATAGAAATGGGCTTCCTGCTGCAGAGTGATCCCTCCAGGCCAGACGGGATCATTTAACTCTCTGTGATATTCTCTGAGCGTGGACTTATTACAGTCTTTTCCCCTCTCCAGAGTGGAAACTTGTCCGCTAACTAGACTGGGGTGATTTGTGTGTTGGAATGGTGGCAGGTGTATTGCTCAGTTTGAGTGAATGATATGGTTTGTTACTGAATCACTACCACTTTCACTGCAGGATTGGGAGATTTGTCACTTGGTGGTTGACAGTCTGTGGGTTTGTGTTCACAGTTATGGCTGCAGCCAACTTTTGAAACCCTTATGGTTGCATATCAAGCTTTCACAAATAGAAGGCATACTTCTTTTGATTCATACCCAAGTGAACTTCTACTTGGCGAATGGTAGTTTTCCGTAAATCAATTCAAATAACAATAACAAAGAAAAACAGAACAAACATTAACATCAGATATATATATTCATTCATTTTGCAGGCTAAAAGGGATAGCAATAAAAAAAAGTATTCACTGAAAAAAATCAATCAAAAAATCAATAAAACTGATTTTGAAAGGATAAGGTTCGTCAACAAATCCAACAAAAATACCAAAACAAAACAAAGCATTCATCCATCTCTCCAGTTTCCATCTTCCTGTCCCTGCTTGTGGCACTCAGCCCAAAGCCCATTTGATCCCCCTGAAGATGTAAATCATGATGTGTGACAATTCAGTTTTGTTTTGTTTTGTGTGTTTTTTGTTTGTTTTTTAAAGTGAAATCATTACTTAAAACAGCAGGGTGCTGTAGTGTTTAGAAAACATAACTCAAACAAGAGTAAATAGTGTTTCAGCTGGGGACTATTTTCAGCTGTGGATTCTTATACATTTTGTGAATTAAAGACGGTTCATCCTGCACAGCAGGTTGTTGTAGCGATCGAGTTAAAATAAACTACAGCTCCCATGTAATTAGTTATGAAGGAACAAGTCATGCAATGCATGGAGATATATGCCACAATCAAGGAAGTTACATGAGGTTTTAGATACATGCATCTTTTTAATATGATAAATCCATTGCTTTTTATGGGATTTGTTGATATTGAGAAAAATATAGAACATAACCAGACTCATTATTTCAAATCCTTCACTTGTTTTACTTGTTTCACCATGTATGTGTTTTTGAGAAGAGACTATATTACCCAGATGTTGCTACTACTGGGCGCCATTCCAGATGGAAAATAAGTGACTTCAGGCAGGCCAGAGGTTTGTAAACATCAGCCATGTCCAGCAGCATTAATCTAAACTGGGATTAAAAGCCAACTGAAAACTTTGAAAGACAGCCGTGATTGGTTGATGACTATTACCCTGCATTGTAGCAGCTAATCCCATAATCAAGACGAACATGATCAGATAATCTCAATATGTCTTTGCAGACCCCTGCCCACCAGCCTAATCCCCAGATTTAGAGTCTCAGATTAGGAATCCTGGATGATTAATCCCATATTGTGTGTGTATGTTTCCTGCAGGGAACCCTTCGCCGGGTGACCTTCTCGGTAGTCAGCCAGCCCCAGGACGGCGGTTGCTATGACAGTGGCATGGAGGACTCAGAGACACCGAGCAGCAAGAGTTCATCAGGGCCACGGCTGGGAGCCCTGCCGCTGCCCGAGGAAGGCTATGAGCGAACCACACCGGAGGGAAGTGTGGGCGAGGAGGAACATGTGGAGAATGGTCAGAGCAACCACACACACACAGTGCAGTAACCAGTTAATAACATTTATTGAACTAATTTTAGACTTGTGGTCAAGAGGCATCAACATTCATTTACTTAAAGATTTCATCTCTCAAGGCTATATATGGTGTATTCTATGAAAAGCTTAGACATGTTTTGACTATACACACTCTAAAACGCACACACACAAACATTTTCATTGAAGCCTTGACTTGTTGTCAAGATCTCAGGAGTCTTTTCTCACATGGTGAGAAATGTGTTTTATAGAACGAAGCAACTGTAGTTTATTTGCACCTGCTGCACATGTTATATGAAGAGCTTTTTTTTTTTTCAAAAATCTAATGTGTGGTAGCATACTCTGCCAATTTCATGAGTGCTAGTAGGGGAATTCAAAGTACATACACAGGAAAGCTAAACTATTCAGATTGCAAGAAACATTGGGCGGACAGCCTGGTGGCAGAAGAGAGAAAAAGAGGGACATCTAGGGTAGATAGCCAGGCAGCAGTAACAGACATCAGAAAACCTCAGGTGGGTGACCCAGGAGCCGGAGAGGTAAAGACTAGGGATGCACCGATTGTGAAATTCTGGGCCGATGCCGATGCCGATGTTTAAAATAACAATTTGGCCGATGGCCGATGCCGATGCCGATGTTTTTTCTTTTTGTTATTTATTCCGTCTTTGGTGCCACAGAAACATTAGGCTACTGAACTATTTTAAAAGTCTTTCAGCTCTTCATCATATTATTATTTAATGAGCACAAATTCAGTTAGACAAATTTATGAAACAAAAACAAACTTTAATGTCAATTTTTACTTGACATAACCTTAAAACACTTACAGTGGTTTTTTTAATAAAATGCTCAAATATGTCAAATTACTTCAACTTCTCTCCCTAACCCCCTTTATCTGCAATTAACCAACTTGCTCAGTAGGCTAGTAACACAGAGACAGAAGGATAAAAGGTTGTTGTTTTTTCCCAAACAGTTGATGAACTAAAAATAATCTGTATGTAGGTACACTGAAAGAGAAATTAAGCAGGATTTCTCCCGTGGCTATGCTACATTTTTACCTCAATTAAAAAGCCCCAGAGTAATTGTGATAGTTAACTACATGACTTGTGACTGGTAACGAGTGAGAACGGAGGCTCTCTGCCTTCACCTGGCGTCTCTCTCGTTGCAACATCAGTGTAGTAGTGTACCTGGCCGCCCCCCGTGTCCCAGCTCTTGTCTCTGTGGCACCGCGACACAGACGCGCTGCGTAACGTAATGTTTATAACAGTTACGTAATCCACCGCTCCATTTATTGATTTCTCGCTGGCGTCGTTGTAAACAACAAACACGTGGCCAGGCGGAGGTTAGAGGAAAAAAAAGCGACCAGACGAGTTCCTCTCTAACGGGTGTATACAGGGGATTTAAATGACGAGGGGCGTTCAGGCTCCTCCGTTCCTCCGCTCGCCATGACCACGCTGCACATATCAAGCGTGTTTATTAAACATGCGCGCAACTTTTTTTTTCAAAAATCAATCCGCGGATCACATGTGTGCTGAACCGAAGATATTGATCAGAACAGATCACAGATCAATGATGATCCGTTGCACCACTAATATCTTCCCCCCCAAACAAAGGAAAAAAGAAAGGTTCCTCCCGAGCACAGCTGTTCATGCGGCATTTAAACCAACATAAACATCGGCCACTGCCATCGTGAATGTCATCTTTTTTTGCCGATGGCCGATGGCAGTTAACGAGCCGAACATCGGCCGATGTCGATGTTAGACCGATGCATCGGTGCATCCCTAGTAAAGACCTCAGGTGGATAGCCCAGGGGCTGGAAAGTCAGAGAGCTGAGGCTTCTGGCAAGGCCGGTGCTGGAGTCCAGAGTAAGTGACCAGCAACAAGGGGCTGATAATCTGGGGGGTCGGCCCACCTGTAAATACAACCTCAGGAGTCGGTGGTGCTCCATAAATGACACACAAAGCATCAGCAGAGACAGTGGCATTAAGACTGAACTAATTAGTGCCAGCTGAGACAATGGCACCAGGAACAGGCCGGTCGTCACTAGCTAAAGCAAGGGCCTGAGGAACAGATTGATCATCAGCAGAAACCCCCCAACAAACTTTGTAATGGCCAAAACATTTGCTTGGGTGGCTGACTCAGGCTGGAGGCTTGCAGGCCTGATGCCAGCTGACAGGGTAGCAGGCTGGAGGTTAGCAGGCTAGCTGGTTGGGGAACTGGCAAGCATGGCAGGGGATAGCTGCAAGAGAAGCAGGCACCAAAGAATGACTGCACAGGTGGTAAAGATATTGGGTTTGCAAGAAACGGGACATGGATTGAAGGCTGAAGACAAGCTTCCAACAATACATGGCTTTCTTTTAGGTGAAGGTTAGCAGTGACTCCAGGTGGTCTGGCTCTTTCTTGAAAATTATATCTTTATATACTGTAGGCAAGCGTTCTCCCAGGTACATGGCAGGGCAAGTAGGAGCTAGTCTGCCAGTCCACATTAAGACAGACTATACAGTCACAGCTGGTGGTAGCCCTGGCATGAAGGACCCACAAACAAGAAGCATTAATGACAGTCAGCAACCTTAGCAAATGATTTGAGTGGTCTAAGTTTAGGGGAATAAGGGAGAGGTGTGTAGGGAAGCAGGGAAGTTCCAGTGATTAGAAATGGAAAACAGGCATGCAAGAGGATTGGAAAACAGGAAGGAAGTGGCCTTCAGTCATCATTTGGCTGTCCAAATTTTCCCTTTCACCAAGGAAATTGTGTTTTATCCTTTTCTACTAGGCCTTTGTCAAGAGTGCCGATACATGAAAAAGTTTTTCTTATTTAAGGTCACCATGACCTTGTTAACTGACTGTATTTCTAGGACTTTTAATGTGCTTTCAGTTAAATGCCACTATTTCACTGACATGTAAAATCATGAGGATTTTGTGGAGTTTAATAAGTTTTCGTCACAGTCTGATGGAGAGGAATTTAGCAGAGAATTCATTGTATTGGTTGTAATTAGGCGGTATGATTATGTGCTTGTTTGGTTTCACATGAATGTACTGCTGCTGTTGCTCTATGTAGCTGCCACAACTAGAATTGTCTTTCAGCATACAACAAAAAATATTTAATTTCTCGTGTTTAATTCGAGTTAAGCAGAATTTACAGAATCAATCGTATTGTTCTAAGTTGCTCTTACAATGTAGATTTTACCTTTAATCATCTGGAACATTACACCCACGCATTTACTTCATCTGTCATTATTATAATTCCTGTCTCGATTTCACATGTAGGTATTGATTTATATCGGTTTACATTGATGATAACCATAACCTTTGACACTTGACTCTGTAGGGCATTAGCATTCTTTGGCCTCACTAACCTTGTCAAACAACACTCATGGGATATAATAGGGCTCAGCTAATGTAATAATGTGTTTCCTTTCATGTGAAGAAATTAAAATATGTCACTCAAATTGCTTGTAATTACCTATCTGTTTGGCCTCATTAGTTGTTTGGTTTGACCCCACCTTTCACCTTCAGTGTAATGCTTAATAGTGTAAGGATATTTTTGAGAATTTTCTTTTGTAGTCAGCAATTTTCGTTTTGCCTTAACAGCATTTTCTTTGCCTTTCTTCCTTCCTTGAATTCTATCACCTCCCCACCTTTGCCCCCAGGGTTTCTTTTTTTTTAATACACAGTCTTTGTCCTGTGTTCCTCTCCCAATGCTCACAATGTCTGTATTTGATCCATCTGTTCTGGTCTTTTCAATTAATTGTCTCTTCTTGAATTGGCCTACTAAATGCCACAAGAACTCCAGTATTACCTCTTGTGATACCCTTTTCTTTCTCCCTGTATTCCTGTCTGGTTCTCCATTCAAAACGACTAAATCAAGTCTTTTTCACACTTATCTTTTTCCTGTGTCCAGATGCCAGACAGCTTCCAGACGTAGCTCTGACAGGAAAGTGTACAAGGGAGTGTGATGAATTTGGCCACTCTGACACTTGCTGGATGCCCGTCCGCCCTTCACCTCGCCAGCGCCAGCGCCACGGCAGCGACCCCCCACGGCTCTCCACCTTTGCCCCGGGAGATAATAACAACAATCTCCGTGGTAACGACCATGAGAGTGACAGCGAGAGTGCCGGCAGCGCAGGGAGCTCAGAACCTGGGGTGGTCGTCAGTGGAGATGGTCATAGGTTACCCTTGGCCAACGGGGATCCTCTTGGCACCCTGGGTCGTGGAGACCGCAACAGGAACATGGGCGATCACAACCGTAATCTTCTGAACCGCAAGATGACGTCGGCATCCTATGACACGTTCAGTAGCGCAGGCTTTGGGAGGCGCCAGCAAGAGGAGGAAGGCGGAGAAGGCCAGAACCCACCTGAGGTCATACCACTGACGCGGACAGGAGGGGACTACAAGACCACGTCCTGTCTCACACTGTCACGTCGTGAGGTCTACCTGTGACAGCCTTGCAATGGAGAAACCACTTCACTCCCTTATCTGTATAAGAAGGAGTGTTAAGACTTTACCTGCCACTCATCAGTTTGGAGGGCCTTGTGAAAATGAAATGTCAGGGAAGATGTTTCCAAAAGCTGTGTATCAAATTGGAACTTTTGGATTCTAACTAATATTTATAGGCACTTAAACTTCAGCATTGATGGATCAACTCTTTGCAGAGCTCTGACCACAAGAACCTTAAATTTTTTTTTTTTTTTTAAACTACGAGAGAGTTGCCTGCAGGCAAAAATCCTATTATGTCCTTGTGGAGGAGGACAACTTCATCTCCTCTTCTTTTACCCTGAATTCAATGCATGCCTGACCCTCTGCCACAGAGGGATCCGTGTGAAGAACAGAGAGATTGAGATCCTGATGTTATAAATGCCTCAGTGTACATAAAAAACTTTCTCTGAGGCTACAGCCGACCAGATTTGGACTCAGTTGACAAACCATCCTGGAAAACCAGTGAAGTCTTAACAAGTCAAAACAGATGAAAAGAAGTAATGGGTGTTTGAGTTATTTGGGTCTAATTCACATCAGTCAAACTTTCTAATGCCTAATCAACTCTATCATAACACAAGACGGGAATATTAACCAATGAACCTTCTAACCCCCGTGAGAATCTTAAGTCACAGAGTATCAAAGTACCAACACAAGTGTTGTCGCTGTACAGTTACACGGTAGAAAAGAAAATCAGGTACTGTTCTTTAAAAATATTAATGATTCAGAACAAACTGCAACAATGTGACTTTTTTTTTACGATAATCAAATGTAACCATTCAGAATAAGGTTCTCATAGAGTGTCATTAGTGCCACAGTTTCTTCGGCGTGTGTGAAAATATGTGTTTATTATTTTGCCTTCACGCCCAGTCTGTATGTATATATTGTATGTGTGTACTTGATAAGACGGCAGTGTTCTCTCTCTGCATCTGTCCACCGTTTCAGAGTAGACTGAGGTGCTGGGTTCATGACACGCCTACAGTATCCTAACAGTGTTCATGTATCATAAAATGTTCTTTCATACACATGCACGCATGCACGCGCTTACACATACAGACCTTAGCATGTAAACACAAAGTCAAACAGTGCATTAACAGAATGTGAACATGCATAGGGCCACAGTTTATGACAGGATACAGTGGCAGTGTAACATAAAGTATATAATAACTTGCATTAACTTTCATACAGAAAACATTAAGTACACAAAACACACACACACACACACACATACAGCATATTAAAACATAAGTAGAAACACAAACTCAGATTAAAATGTGTGCAATGCGCAAAATCCATATGCACTATGTGTGTATGTGCTCTTAATCATAATTTTTTAACATATTGCCTCTCATTCAAATAGCTGTAGCATTTTGCCTGCTCCCCTCCAGCCAGTATTTAAACATGAAATGTATTTAAATAATTACTCATCTCTCTGACTGACGTGTGGGACTACATTAAAGGGAATTTCAATGACATCTACTGTATGTAATAATGAACAATGTGGGAATATGAGATATTCTGCATTCTGTAAGTAGGACTCATAGAAAAACCAAATTTCTGTAAGAAAAAAAAGGAAAAGAAAAAAAGACTCTGCATGAAAGAAAGATAATGCTAACTTTTTTTCTCTCTTTTTTAAACCACACGCCTTTTTGGATACCACGCCTATTTGAATACATCTGTACTAAATGTGTGCGCTTACGGGGAAGTGGAGATAATGATGGCAGCAAGGGAGTTAGCTTCAGTGGATTAAACTTTTGCTTCTTTATCATAGAGCGGGTCTGGGCTAACCTTGGGTCTTTCTCTCAGTTTCCACGCCCCTGAGTTGGCACGAAGGATACCGCAAGCTGTAACAAAGAAGAACACAATGTAGTGGGAGCGCAGAGTTCTGCTGCAACCCTTTTCACCGCACAGTGCCGAACTGAACACGCCCGTACTGCTGTGCTGAACCGCGCAGATAACAAACTCCTTCACATTTGTCCTTCCCAGCAGGTACCGCACGACTCCAGACACACTCTGCTGCACAGGGCTGAAGAGTGGGTGTGGATCGAGGCCAGCACATCTTAATTCCCATCATCAGTGTGTGGTTCAGTGGTGTGATAGGGATAATAGGGTTAGGTCGTCCCTGTGGTCTTAATGAGTTTCCTTTCTCCTCTCCTCTCCTCCCCTGATCTGCACTGATCTCATTAATGTCTGGATAGGCGAATGTAACACTGCTGGAAACTGCTAGTAAGTGTGCCTCTTCATTTTTTCTGGTTGTTTTGAATCAGATGAGGCAAAAAAAGAGTCACACTTGTTAAGGATGTACTACAGTTTAGTTCATTGATCCTCATAGAGCTTAGAGTCAGAAACACAAGCACCACTCAGGTAACATGCACAGCAGTGTTAAACCTGTTAACTAACTACTTGTGGTTTTGGCCGCACACAAACCCACACACTGTTGCTGCTCGACTGTACCCGCGTGAAAGACAACCAATGTGTGGAAACAGTATGACTCCTCTGATCTTTCAACAGAAATGAGGTTAAAAAATTGGTGTGCTCCATGTGTGTGATTACAGTTTGTATACCTGTATATACCTACAACTTTTTAATTCTGTAGTTTGTTCAGCCACTGATGTACTTTCTCCCTAAGCCTTCATTACCCCCAATTCCCCAACATGGCTGTTTACAGAGCTCTGTTATTGATGGACTGTGCTGAAGACATAATGAAACTGGAGGGCCTAACATTTGAAGCTACTGTTCATGGAGTGTTCACACTGAAAAGGGATTTGTGAAAAAAAACGCAACTTCCTGCAGGGTACGCTGAGACATGTGCTCATTCTCTTGGATAAATGTTTCTCAATCCCTTGCACACCAGAAAGGTCTTGAAGGACTAATGTCCGTGTTTGCAAGCTTTGGAAAGAGACTCTTGACGCAGCCCTGCCTCATCAAAGTGGCAGATATTTCTTCAAACTGCTGTTTTATGGCAGTTCCATTTATGGCACCTTTCAAACCCCTCCGATCTGGATTCAAGGGAATTTAGCTGTACATTAATATGTGTGGGTGTGTATCTTTTTTATACTGCACGTTTAAACATGAATATGTTTCAGTTTACTGCAAAACAGAAGGGGGAGACAGAGAGGAGCGTAAATGCCTGAGATCGGTCAGCCAGTAATAAAGACATTTTTAAAAACAGACACTTCAGCGGACATCATGTACCTGTCATCCCCCTCGTGCTGTTATCCGTATAGCCATGTACAGATAAAACTACACTGTAGAACAGGCAACTGGAATCCATAACAGACAATGGCATGCTTAAGGTCTTCAAATCTGCACTTGAGAAAAAAAAAACGAGAAAAAAAAATCTTATTTTTATTTTCCTCTTCTTTGTGTTCTTTTCTTATGGGGTTGGCACTGCTTTTTTGCTGCTCCATTCCTGTAATTAAATAATGAACTAATTGCATTTGCTATGATGAGGAGGAAGGGGGAGCTGGTGACGAATGGTTTGGTATGAAAATGAATCATGTAAAAGTTTGACTTTGACATTAAAAACTTCAAACACTCTTGGTTGTCTATTAGCTTTTTAAAGGCTGTGTTCCACACAGTGACTGTGAGATAAACAGTAGATGGGAGGGAAACAAAAGTTAATTTGCAGCTATCTCTCAGAGTATCAGTTTCAGGTGGCCTGTTAACAATAAACATGTCATTACACATGAGTAGTAACACTCTAATTACAGGTAGCCTTTCTCTTTATCTTTACAGCTTGGTGTTCAATGCAATTAATGGCACTATAATGGTTATTAAACCATCTACCAATGCCTTACAGGCAGTTATGACATACAGTATTAGTAAGAACTTCCTTTTAGATGCCAGGTTGTAGAAAAACCTTGGACTGTGTGGCCACATCCTCTGGAGAAGGCCTCCAGGCCATCTTGACCAAAATCCAATTATTAACAGCTAATTGACATTGACAGCTGTAGAGTTGATACATTGCATATTAATTGACTCTGTATTAATTAACTATAAAGACTTATAATGGCAGCTGACTGACTTCCAGGTAACTAATGCCGACAGCTTTACGTGACTGAGTAATGTTGACAATTTGATCCAAAATGCGGTGATCACTTTCCCTCTCTTAAAAACTAATTCTGTTCAAGGTCCACTCGCTAACTTGTTAAGCTTTGACTTGAGACATTCAAACTCAGTTCCATGACAAATGAGCAAATTGCATACACTGATGAAGACCATAGGCCATGTGATGTTATGTGCTGTTTCTGAGGTTGGAAATGAACTGTCACGCTCCATTTTTAAACTATTTTCATGCTTAACCAGCAGAGCTGCCACACACACCCCATTTAGCAGAATGGCATTTTGATATTCTTATTTGTATGTGCAATGCACCTGGCTGTCATCTAAATAAGTTTGTAGAATATCACTAAAATGTGGCTCCATCCATCAGCCTTATCTTTTCAGGGAATTTTCAAACTGGGGCCTGGGGCCCAAGTTTAAAAATGTATAGGGCAATTTGTGCTGAGACTTATCAGATAATGCTTTAGAGGTGTTAACTGCAGCAAAGATTTGTGTGAAAGAACCAAACTGTCAAAAAAAAAAAAAAAAAGTCCCGCAATCTGTTTCAATTTGTCCAGTATGCAACACTGACACCATGTGGTCATGACTCAGTATTGCTTACTGGTTATCTGGTCATGTAATTCTGAAATGTTCTTCTCCCCTTTGTTTCAAATTCGTTTTGGTCAGTGGCGAGGAAAGAAAAAGGAAAGATTTCATTAATCAGTTTCTCTAAAGATGCATTCAAAACTACAACCAATACTGAAAAGCTGCAAATATGTTTATTTGCATGTTCAGTCCAACAGCCATTTCTTTTTAGCCGACAGCCATACGCTACACCTGCCAGTTTAATTTATAGCCCTTCTATTCTAATACAAAAGATTCAATGTGACAATCTGGAAAACGACCATGTATGATTATAAGCCTCCTCATATTTCACAATGTGTGTCTGATATGACACACATTTTGAAACGTGTAATTCAGAAGCGTTAAAAAAAAAAGTGAAATAGCTGTGGCTTTGTGAATGGTGTGATAAATGGACTTGAACTTGCATTGTGCTTTTCTAGACTTACTGACCTTTTCATAGTACTTGTCACATTCATCCTTTTACTGACACATTTGTACGTCACGCACATGAAACAGTCATCAGTGGCAATGTGGAATTCAGTATCTTGCCCAAAGCGACTTAATATTCAGCTTGGAGGAGTCAGGGAGGAGCCACAACCAAACACATAAATGAAGTAGAGAATCAAACAGCTTTCTAGATGCTCTACACAAAATCTACACCAATCATTTAGTTAATGTGGAGTAAAACCACTAGGGCAGATAATACCAAGAAACCATTTTAAAATTTGATTACTATCACAGTCAAAACAACAATATAGCAAAATCTACTCCAATTTCCATTTTAATAGTCCAAGAAGCTGGGCTTCACTCTGTGTTCGTCATGAGCTATTCACTTAATGCAGATCCACTGTAGACTATTAATTTGATCCCTCAAACAATTTCAACTTAATATTCACATCACAGGTTGGATGAATTATACTGTTTGAGGAAAGGATTGAAACTGTTTTTTCACTTTATTGTGTTTTTCTAGCCTGATGGCTTATAACGGTCTAACATTTGATTTAGGGTTTAGTTGAATCGTCAGTTCATAGATTCTAGGGCCATATAATTTTGTACCCTCATTATCTGCAATTAGTATAATCACTTGTGTTAAAATGCCAGCATGTGTCACAGCCAATAAAAGTCTATTTCAAAAAAAGAAAATGAATTACTGACCACAGTTTCAGGTCTTCAGGAAAGAATGGTTGAGATGTTGCCATCCCCAAAGGACCAATTGTTCTGCAGCCTGCAATAAAGTCATAAAAACAGACATAAAAGAAAATCATTAAACCCCACAGTAAAAAGTATTAGCAACCGTCTTTGAAACATCAAAAGCATCAGGTACAATATCAATCAGCTTGTACTCGTAAGTCATCTCACATAAGTGGCAACCATAAAAGTCTTTGTAAATAAATCACATTGTTTCACCAGATAAATGGGCAAAGTCTTGTCTGCACTGCAAAGAAGGGACATGAGTTTCTTTGAACTCTAAATTAAATTCCAGGGATGGACCCAATGGATGCTCATTTTATTGATTTTATAAAGATAGAGGAAAATGTTACCAAGGAGATGCCTGATGAAATAAACCCCCAGAATGTTAACCTCCCCACACATACTGCCCAATATATCAAAATGGCTTTGGATTTGTCAGATGTTTCCAGGGGCTTCAACACATTCTCTTTCCCTAAGCAAAAGCAAGCTGAAGTGCATCGCCTTTAAGTTGCCTTTACATGCAGAGAGAGAACCCAGGACTCGTGGCTTCAAAGTGAAAGGACATAATCGCATAACATGTTGAAATTTCCCTATCTTACTCATTTGTAAGGGGGGGGGGGGGGGCTACTTTCTGATGTCCAGTCAGTTGACATCTACAGCAGCGTGCAGCAACCCTCCATCACCAAAGAAACATTCAGCAGCAGTACAGCTGAGTGTAAAGCATTGCAGATGTGATAAATTCTGTCAAAGTGCAGCACTCCTCTGTTCAGGAAAGCCTTGCAGCAGAGCTGTAAACATTCTTTCTCGCCGATATGCCAGGCGGCTGATGTGAGATTTGATCCTCCCTGTGTTCCTCCTTAGGCTGTCATTTATGTCTCTTCATCTTTTCATGGTCACATCAGCCTGAACTCATCAAAGCTGTGCCATCAGCATTCTTGGTGGAATAGCAGAAAATAACACCTATACAACACGATTCCACATTAAAGCCTTTACTTTAGTGGGACAAGACACATATGCATCAGCCTTTAACAACAGAAACAAACAAAAAATCAACTATAGCTTTTTTTTCTCTTTACCACTGACTCCAATAACTGACCAATTTATGTGAAATATAGTTGTGCAGCATGAATATTTATCACATTGCTTTTACTGTGATGTGTGAAGACTGCACTGATTAAGGCTTACATATGCTGTTTCATATTCTTGTCACTTTCTTATATGTGAGAATTTTCACTATTGTCAACAGTCTTGAGGCATCTAGACATTTAAGTATGCAGATGAAGATCATGAGGGTTTGAAGGAGGAAAATTGTCCAGTTCATACTAGCTGATTTCCATCACACAAAATAACCTGAACTTGAACTTGAAGAAGGCACATACAGGGAATTAAACTAATACATGCAGAACAAAATCAACATACTGAACTAAACGTGGATTGCTAACATTACACTTGACTTTGATATTTTTGAAGAAACAAATTAATTTTAATTTCAAGAGAAATAAGCTTTTGCTTGAAGACACTAGTTTGCCACATCTGCAGTTCAGTCATATTGTGTGTTCTGCAATTATATACAGTAGCCAACAACAACATGGTACAATCCACTGTAATTTTAGGAAACCAAAACTTGTAGCTTTGCCTAAAAATATAATAATTTGACAGAAACACAAAACTTAATATGAGAGCAACAGGTTACCTCTGTGTAGGAGTGTCACTGTAAAATATGAATGTGGAATTCTTAGTCATCACACAGTCATTGACTGTTTGTGCAGTAATCCTCTATTCTCACAGATAAATCTGAGAGTGTGGTAAGTAATGAAGACACATGTGACGCGCGCGCGTGTGTGTGTGTGTGTGTGTGTGTGTGTGTGTGTGTGTGTGTGTGTGTGTGTGTGTGTGTGTGTGTGTGGGTGGTAGTGTGTTATTTGTGATTTGAAGTGATGCACGGGTGTGTTTCATCAGCTGACTGGTCAGTAGTTGGCAGCTGGCTTCTCAAAGACCACAGACAAACATCACTTTCTTGTTGTTTTTCTCAGTGCTCACCCCTCATCTGCTTATAATGAAACTGTCTTGTTTGTGTGTAGGTAATTGACAGCTCCAAACTGCAGTTGTGACAGTGGTGATTTGTGGGTAGGTATTGGGTGCCTCAAGACTGTAATTTTGAAACATATAATTACTTGTGTATATTAGAAAATTCACACGTTACAAACATAGTTGCAGCAGTTAAGATGAGTTCTTTTTTTTAATTTGATGGGGTAGAAAATGGACATCAAGAGGTCTCTAACGGTTAAGTTTATTTTCGGTACAACGTTGATGCTAACTTTAGTTGTTGTTGTTGTTTTTTTAATTAAACTGCCCCTCTCTGAACCATGACTTTGACTCTCACTCAGGGGGTGCCTTGTGTTCCCAGGGATACACCTATAGCTGACCACAAGAGGCTACTGACTGCACAGTTCAAACATGCTGCTAACACTACTAGCTTTCACAATTCAAGTATCACACATGACGAATATCATACATGAGGAGGAACTTATGTTGTAATGTTACTGAAGCTGAAGTCAGCATGTGTAAACTAAGGTTAAATTGTAAAACTACAGTGTACATTTAAGTTTGGGTTTAGGTTTATTTATTTAGCACACATTTATATTCAATGGTGCAAGGAGGGAACGAAGCCGATTGGCTTGTACATAAGTTCCACCCGTGTCACTAATTACAACAAAATAATTTCTATGGCTAACAAATAAACAAAGAGAAAAAAAGGAGATAAAGTGCATACATAATCAACGTTATATGAGCAAAATGAGCAAAAATGAGGAGATAGAGAACAAAGTGATCAGTAACAAATAGAGACAATGGAAATAAGGTACAAAAATTTCATAAATTGAAATCATAAAAAAAGACAGAGTAGGATGTGGGATATGGAGAGAGCGGGGAATTCAAGAAAAGTTGTATTTTTAGCTGCTTTTTAAAGAGTGAATAGGAAGATGTGGATCTTAGCGAAGGAGGTAGTCCATTCCAAAACATAGGACCTCTTTAAACTGATGGTGTGATGTGCGGGTAAAGGGTAAATATAGAGTGAGATTATTACTGTGTCTAGTACGGTGAGAATGTACATTATAAGTGAAGGTAAAGACATTTTGAAAAGTGACAGTTCAGACCAACAGCATACATCTATGAATAGATGAATGCTATGAGTGATCTAAAGTCTTACCTTAGCTGGGACAAAGTTTTTATACAAATCTATATCAATCTAAGTTCACAGAACAGGCTTAACCATAGACTGCATGTGCTTAACCTTACAGTATAATAAAGCTTTTTTAATAGTGATAATATACGGTAGTGAATGATCCATGTCCAAAGTTATACACTTTTGAAATTACTATCAAATATATTAAAGATACAGCAGTACACCAGTCAAAAGTTTGAATACGTTTTCCCATCAAGTGCAAAGTGTGTCCAAACTTTTGATTGCTACTGTATAAAGAAAGTCACAAGAGATTGGAGTAATACTGAATTACTACCTTCTTGTTGGTTTTTTATTGCATTTTAGAAGTGAGATTTTTTTTTTTGTATGCACAGCAACTAGATGTAGCTCAGATATGCACACCGGGGACCAGAGAGACCATCATTGCTAGAGGAACAGCACAGCTGGCTCAGTAATTTGCCTGGATGCAGTCGATCCCCTGTTATTCCCAAACAGCAGCCCCTGGCCTTCCAGGGGATGAGAAGTCTCTGTATTGTTATGGCACCTGTTCAGACTTCTGTATACCGCACAAACACACGCAGCAACTGTATTCAGTTTCTGTGATATCATGACCCACTGCAGAAAGTGGAAAACTTGCATAATTTCACTCTCACAAGCTCAATATTACATCCCTTTGGTTCATTCCCTGAGCAGATGGCAGCGGCAGCATGAAGGTCTCTGTAGGTCCCTGTGAAGGTGATGTTGTCTGGAATCAGTTCATCTTTGGCAGGAGCCAGGAAATGTTGAATTCATATGTACAGTCTGTATGTTATAAATAAATAATATGTGAAGCTAGTAGACTAGGTTTCAGAAGATCACAACCGTAGAAATGCCAAAATCGGTGTAACTACTGTCTGCACTGCTGCTTTGCATCAGGGCTTTTTTTTTTAACATTTTGAAGAACTCCACTACCTGCTACATTTAACAATTCAGATTCTCTTCTATGTCTAATTGGAAAATCTGAAAACCTTTGTGATTGTACAAACTTTTATAGACAGATGGGAAAGTTTGTCCATTAGTTATGAGGCACTGCACAGCATCTTACAGTAGGTAGTCACTAGTCAGGTTTCAGACATTGAAAGTAGGCCCTATGGATTGCACATAACTTAACATAATATGGAGAATCATCAGTACAGCAATTACACAGTTGACTGTGTCAGAGTTTGTGATATTATTTATGCAACATATTGGGGAAAAAGTACACAAATTTGAATAAGCTCATTCACTTTAGAGAGTGCTCCTTTCAGGAAGTGACGCCAATCCCCACCAGATGAAATGTGAAAATTAAGCAAGTGAAATAGCTGTTACTGTCAAAGACTATAATGAATGTATACATCTCTCCGAGACCACAGATGGGTCTGGACATACAGCAGATGTAAAGTAACATCATTGTGACACACTGGAAGTGAGAGCATTTAGAGGGTGACAGCAAGCTGACAACTGCAGCATGTAACAGAACTACAAGTGATGAATGACTTGTACATACGTTTCATCAATGCCACTTAGAGACTGCCGTCTTATCGCACTGAGGATCTGACTGTGAGAGTTTGACGGCATTTCTTGTGTGAAAATTCTGGTGTTCTGTAAATCAGATAAAATAAGGTGGTCTAACACATTGGAATTCATTTTCTCTGGCACATGAACATTCCACTCGAACTTCTTGAACCTACCATACGTTTTAGTGTTTGATAGCAGCACAGCACCATAGAAAAACATCACTGCAACGTGGCAGGTATGTGATATCTTTCTGTCAGACAGAGAAGTCTATTGCTGCCCCTCTGTGGTTGGTTCACCAGCAACCATATACAGCATGAGCATCACTGATACTGTAGATGTGGTTGGGTGTGGTGCTTTGTTTCACCTGTAAGCATACCCAGCTGTGATGTCACAGACTCTTAATGTACACCTGCTGGTTTATCAGTGCAGCAAGATGAGAAATGACACCATATGCCATAAGGACTGATGCCTCATTTCTGCATTGCATGTCATATCACATGAGTATCCTGTGCAGACAGTATTGCATGCTAAAGAATCTGATTTTATAGGCACAGCACTGTTCCTGGCGTTCTCTGCACCACACCCACTTGCACACCTGTTCTCATCAGCTCTGTTAGTATTTAGACCAGACCATTTCCCCATTCACACCAGATTGTGAAGTGCCTCTTACAGCCATGGTTATCCACCCCTTTTCCCATGCCTGCCAATTTATGCCTGTAATGAACCCCCAGCCTGTTTTTTGGACTTCTGCTCCTTCGCTTCAGTTTCTCTGCCTGTCTGTTACTAGCCTTTGCTGATGAAAATGGGCTCTATGCACAGCTCCACTACTTATTATTATTTATTATAGTATTTCCTGTCTTACATTATTGGACAAACTGATTAATCCAGGTGTGTCTGACCATTGTGACTACTCAGACACACCTGAATTAATCAGTTTGTCCAATAATGTAAGACAAGTACACTGTATGTTTTAAATAATGACCACACTAATAAAAACACAAGATATTAAAATAATACTTGGAACATTCAATCATAAAATAGATAGATTTCAAAAGTTACAGCAAAGAAACACTCACTCAGCATGAAATAACACTGAAAATGAATGTGGGTCATATTGTGCATTAGAGTGGTACTAGTGATACAAAATGTGTTTTTATTCATAAAGTAAAAAATAAATAAGGATGTAATATGATCAAAAACAAGTTAATTGAGGAATGCCTGGAATAGGCTACTATATGATGAAATACATTTTTTGCAAGAATATAGCACAAAAAACTCAGTCGGCTCACTTTATGTTTGTACGCATCAAAGGGTAAGGCTATAAAACTTGTTTTCTATCTTCTTTTTTTTATTAGTTTATGAACTGTGTGGTACACAACGTTCACTTCACACAGATTAAAATTAAGTAGGTCACTGCCACTTCACAAACAAAAGAATTAATTTTACAAAGTCGAAGACAGCAATTGCTTTACTTAGCTAGCTTACTGGCCAAGAAAACATTTGGCCGAGGTGGCTCATGGTCTTACCTTTTCACAATACTTTTGTGTGTTGGTCTTCTTTGTTGCAGACATTTCAGCAGACTGGTCAGATACTTCCACTGATTCTATTGTCACACATTATTAAGTAAAAGTCTATTAAATTTCCCCAAACTTAACTTAACACTTTTGTATTAAACGCGCGTGCAGCGGCCGTACATCCTCAGGTGCTGCTGTAAACGCAGGTGTTCTTCCTCTGATTACCTTCGGCGGTTGATCAACAACATTGATTGTAGTGCATCACCACCTACTGGTGTGTGTGGGTGTCACTCTCTCCAGAGTTTGTAATGCTCATTATTCACTTAGAAAACAACAAAATCGCAACAGCACACTCAAAACACTTGTATGCGCGCAGCAGCAATCACTCCTGGACGAAAAGAAGAGCACAGGGAGAGATTATTGCCAGGCCAGCAGAGGGCCAATGTAGCCTAACACATAGACCTATATCAATTTATTGCAAGCTTTCAGTCATTGTGACGTTCAGCTCCAGCACATTTTGCCTATGCATGAGCGGTAGCCTTTTTCACCTTTCAATGTTCATTATTCACAAATAGAAAACTTGCGTGCGTGTCCCTCTTTTAGTCGATGTATTTTTTGTTTAACATTATTTAGGAGAGGCCATGGCCATGACGTGCTCTTTAACTTTTTGGGCCAATAGGTTTGGATCATGTCAGGTTTTTTCCTGTCTTTGTTTTTTAAGTTGTTGTGCCTTGTGAAGGTGACTGATTCTTGTTCTGGCAGTTTGCTTGGTATGGTCTCAGATGCCACATCCATTTTACATTTGGGTTGTGTAATGCCTTTTCCCCCACGGACCTTTTCAGTAGGCAATTGCTCAGTCTTGGCTCTGGATGGCAGTGTCCTTGTGCTGTTCCTTGCAGCTGGGAGTAGCCTACACCCTGGATGTGTTTATCCCTTTGGAGAACAGGCCATTTATTCTCTGCTTTTCTGGCCTAGCAGCCACCTATGAACATATCTCCAATCTTCAAGGAAAATTTGATCTTGTGGTCATTTTCGCTGCTTGTTTGTTTTTGTTGTTGTTGTTTTGTAGCCTATGTAAAAGAAAATATAATGCAGTACAGCATGAGAAAGAACTTGAATTATCCAAGTCAAAATAACAGTTAGTTACACTTAAAACTAACAAATTAACATTTTTGTATTAATCTCTCAAGAATGTATGTTTTACCATAAATTTTGACAACAGTCAAGTCTTTATTGATCATTAGTGGTTCCACTGGAGACACCAGACAACAGCAACAAAAACAGAGTGGCATAGAAACACTAAACGGAAGAAGAAAACATCCAGAATCAACACAATGAAATAAAAACAGCTTTAAAAGTTTCTCAGTGAGGGTTGATATAATGGTGGTGAGAGCTGAAGCCCTTTTACAGCGGTGAGTTGTGCATGTCATTACAACAAAGATCTATTCCTGGCATGAGAGATTGGCAGAAAACTAGCACACACATCATAAAGTCTTTACTGTGAAATGTTAATACATAGGTACAGCAATCTAAAAATTCATTTTGCAGTCCACAGCTGCTTTCTTGTTTGATTCAACTGCTCATCTACTTAACACGTTATAGGAGAGTATTGACACATTTGCATATATTATCAGATGGTGGAGTGGAAGTTGCATTGCTTTTATTGAAGTTCACAGTAATGTTAAAATGAATGTGTGCTGAACCTGGGAACAACTGGCTGACTAGTGAATGTAATTATGTGTTCAAAGCAGACATTTACCAATATAAGTATACTGTATGTTTGTGCTGTTTGATACAATGTGCCCTCAGTACAATTTTAAGTGCTTCTCCATTTTAACAACAAACCACAAGTAGTGCAACATCTACAGATGTGTCCATGCAATATGTATAACTGATCCACTTGAGTCACACTGAAACAAATATTGCTAAGATGTTGAAAACCAGATGCAGGAGAAACCTGTTATTTCTTCAGCTGCCTACCAGATGGGTGGACAGGAGCACCGTTTCTGAGCAGACCCACACAATAAGACGTGAGGATGTGAGGAAGATTAAGAAGGACGTCGTGCTCAAGGGAAAGGAGACAACATTATGACGTAATACTGGGGTCACATTTAGGTGCTTGGAAGGGGTCCAACACCAGATCTGAGTGTGTGTGTGTGTGTGTGTGTGTGTGAGTGCCCCAATCATGAGTCTGTGAGTTTTTTCATTCTTCTGAATGACTTGGTTGATTGTAAATCACACTCTTCTTTCATTGGAAGTATAAAGGTGCCTCTTCTCAGTGACCATGGACTCAAGGCAAACTGATAAAATCACAATGGTCTAAAAAGAGCATGTCACCATTGTACCAAAAAATACAAAGGTATTCATTCGTGCCCATGTGCTCACACTCTCAGTCATACTGTACACACACACTCACACACACTTAAGAGGTGAAACCCCACAACAACCACACGTGCACAGTCAAGTGTTCAACCAAGGCTGGTGATGTTGGAGCGACCACCTGGGGGTGCTACAATACGGTGGCCAGACCGACGTGGGATATTGTCATCGATCTGTGCCCCTGAAAAATAAAGACAAAATTCAAATATTAGATTTATTATCCTTCAAATAAATCTGGTTAACAGTATTTCTTGTACAATTCCTCTCCACATCTGCTTTTTTATGTCAATGCATCAAAGAAATCAAATGGATTTTAAAACTATAGTTTGTATAGTATGTCTAGTACCTGATAGGCTGAAGTTGGACTGATGTAGATTGCGTATTGGTGGTGGTTGGTGAGAGGTTGGGGACGTTTTGGCTGATGGAGCAGGAGTAATGTATTTGGGTGTAGGAATGACATCATACACAGGGCCATCATACATCCCACGAGTAACACCCTGCTTCCCCTTCACCTGGACAGAAAACACAGACACACAAACACAAAGTACTCCTATTAGTACACATACTGCCTGTCACTGAAGACTGATAGATTGGAAAAACACAAGTGAGTAGGACATCGTCTGGAATGTTGTGGTTTATTATTCTGCTTTAATAATACTACTGGTATGCCAAATAAAATTAAATCAAATCAAGCATATTCTGTATATTAGTGTTTTCTGTATTCTTTAAGTATTCTCTAAGAAAAGAAATGGTGCCAATACATTGAAACTTATACTGGATATTGACAGCGCCTCTAATGAAGTGGAAAATAATATAATTAATAAGTGTCCCCCATGTCTTTAAAATTGGTACTGTTCTGTACCTGGTTCCTGAACTTTACACGCTGGTAAGCATAGTCCGGGAAGGCCTTGCGAGGAATAAATCGACCAGTACCCTGCTGAGCCTGCAGCTTGCCTTCCTCATAAACCACACAACCTTGACTCAGCACCAGTGCTGGACCTCCGCGACACTCCAGACCCTCAAAGATATTGTACTCTGCAGCCTGTGTGTGGACACAGAAAAAAATATGAGACAAAGAAAGAAAGCCGAAAAAGGGAATGAGGTAGAGAGACAAAGAAGAGCCCCCCACCCCCACCATTTAGAGCACTGATACCTGACATTGCTGAGGCCTACAGTGATATTTCAGCAAGAATTGTATTAAATCTTAATACATGCAGTAAATCCCAGCAGTTGAGAAAATGCAGAGGTGAATAAAGGAGAGGGTCGTTGCATGTAGAAGGGGTGACAGTGTAAATACAGGGGGATGGGTAGAGAGATGGTAACACAGAATGGGTGAGGGGTGAAGACGGATTATAACCTAAAGCCGGCAGCAGTCTGGATTAAAGCCTTTGAGAGTGGCAGAGCAGACAGAATACATTAACCACTCTCTTGTATCGTTCTGTATTGTGTCACATTGCTCAAGGCAAATTTCCACCCCAGAGACTGGAATTGAAATGCACTGCTTGGACTGGCAAAAAGAACCCATTATTTTATTTACATCTAGTTGTGGCTTGCTATGCAGAGAGTTGTCCATCTCTGAGGTATCTGCTGCTACCCCAACATAAAGTGGGTGAATGCGAGTTTCATTTGTGGTGCTCAAAGGATTATTACAACAACAGGGCTCCAATAATTTGCGATTCTCAGTGTGAACATTGTTCACAAAAATTCATTTGTATTCAAAAGATGGTTATTTTCAGTGTTCCTTTTACAATGCAACCATTGTTAAGTTTGTGTTAAATTTTCTCAGATAACACGTCTGACTATTTCATACTTGCAGGATATGAGAAACTGCATCCTTTCACACTTTCGACAAATTGCCTTTTTAAAAGTTAAATATCGTATTTACTTTTCAATTGGCATTGGGGCCTTTAAAAATCTTAAATCTAAATCATCTAAAATATAGTTTTGGCTATAATGTAATGCGTGCATTTTTCCAATCCCACTGCACTTATGCAATGAGGCACCGCACTGTGCCCAGTGTTGCCACACTTGACTGATTAAGACTTTCACTTTAAATTAGATGTCAGGTTTCTCTTCACCTCCTATGATATAACACTTGGTTTTTTAACGTATTTTACCCTGTGCAGTCTTCCATATGAAACCTTTGGAAGCCTGTGTCCCTCAGCAGCTGATTGAACCATCATTCTTCTTTTTCTCTCATCTTTCTGTTTCCTCTGCCCTACTTTCTCTTTGTCCTCACCGACTGCTGGAGTTTGGCCGTGATAGTTTTGACGCTGTCAGGATCCCAAATTACAATGTCAGCGTCGGAGCCCACCGCTATCCGGCCTTTACGTGGATATAGATTGAAGATTTTAGCAGCATTGGTTGATGTGACAGCCACAAACTGGTTCTCATCCATTTTTCCCATGACCTGAGGGACAGATAAATTGATGTTTAACGTGGTAGCCGGCCAAACACAGACTCGCAGCTACACACAATATGCAAATGTGCAGGCACTCGCTCTTACACACACACACATACACGTACACGTACACGTACACACACACACACACACACACACACACACACACACACACACACACACACACATCCTCATTGCTCACCACAGCCTTGTCCCAGACAAAACCCATTCTCTCCTCCACTCCGTTGGTTCCCTCTGGGATGAGGGTGAAGTCATCTTTTCCAATTGCTTTCTGGGAAGTGCTGTATGCACAGTGAGCACTGCCTACTGCCTGGAGGTCCCCACTGTATCAAGGCAAAAAAAAGAGTTATAAACCTGTAGTTATAAAGCAGTCAAACATTCCTGCATATTTCTAAAATGTGTTTAACTGTTAAATCCATTTCAAACCTTATATGTTTGATACTCATTTAAGGGATATTTGGCTACAAAAATCAATTAGAGACAAACTGAAGCAAAAATGATGAACACAGACATTTCTACTATTAGCCACCAGGTGTCCTCAGTGAGCGACTGAGTTAAAGCACAAGTCATGTAGTGGCCTGGGGAAAAACCAGCCAGTTGAACTATCTAGAATGGTGCATCACAGCTGCATTACCAGCCCCTTAAGCATTAACAAGAGTACACAAGATTCACTGTGTTATCAAAAAAGAAGCATCAACACATATATTTGTTGTACCTCCTGGTACACAAGAGGCTGAATTTGACTGATAAAGAGCTATCATTATCATAATTTCTCATCTAAGGCCTTTTATTCATTTGTTAATTACAGTGATTACTTCATGATAGGGAGCTAAGGGATCATCGCCCCATTGCCAAGAGAGTGCTTATCATGAAAAATAAAGGGCCTTGCTGAGACATGAGAAAAAAGGGTTCTTTTGTTTGCATCACTGCAGAAGAACTGAAAAATACACCCTGTCGCTTCAGCAGCAGCTCAAAGACAAAGGCAGGATCACACCACTGGCGTGACAGCACGGACCCGCCTTGAGAAGTTGGAGTTGCAGATGAAGGAGGAGAAGTGAGGTAGAGGAGGAGGAGGAGGAGGAGGAGTAGCAGGGAGGCACTCGGTAGCCAAGGCAACAGATGATGAAGGATTCTAGTTCCTGTGCTATTTATGGAATCGGGGACAGTCAAAAGTGTACAGCAGGATTGTCTCTGCATTTTGCATGTGTATGTGAGTGTGTGTCTGAGGTGAGAATTCAGGTGGGTTTGGTCTGGGGCACTTTCTCCATGAAACTGAACTTACCATTATCATGTACTGTATTTTTCATTTCATGTTAAAAGTTGGGTCAAAATTATTTTACAGTCCTTCTTCTACTATTAAGCCTCTCTGGCATTTCTTCTTCCTACCCATCATCTCCATATACATATACTATCACCTACTCTTTATCCATTTTTCTTTTTGACTTAAGCTAGGCTCACAGTGTGCATTGCACAGGCAGTTGTCAGTTTCATGAATACCAAGAGAATACCTAAAGGCAAACAGTGAAAGTTACATCCTTGCTGGAGTCTCCTTCCTTGTCATCCAGCTGATTTGCATTTCACATTGTGCAGAGGTTAAAGCTTTGTCTGTTACCTACCCTGCATTAATCTGTAAAGTTTTTACATGCTCTGATGTTTAGGAAATATACTGGAGAAGGCTACATGTTTTGTCAGGTGGCTCTTGTGAACTCTGGGAAGTTGCTTTCATAGAAAACCTGTGCATTTACCTAGTACCTATCATGTCTGATGGTTACAGAACCGGTGTTTAAGACATACCAGGACAGGAGGGTGTGGAGATGGTCTGGAGTTGTGGGATCAGGGCTCAGAGGAGGAGAGGTCACATAAGCAGCCGCTTTGGCCCAGTTCTTGCTCCAGTAATTAGAACCATCAGTGGCCAGGCTAGCTGTAATTGGCTCCCCAAATACAACAGAACCTGGATAGGAAGATAGGATGATGCAGTTATGTGAGCAAACCATCTCAGTATATAGATGGGTGGGGGTTGGGGAAAAAAAAGGCTGACCTTTCCTCCTGGCCTGGGTGATGGTGTCGGCCGCACTCTTGCTCATTACCTTGGATAAAGTAAGTCGAGCCAATTTTTATTTGTCAAACACCATTTTACCACAGAAATGATTTTGAGGCACTTGCCAAATAGAGCATACCTTGGTGATGTAGACTGGGCAGTTCACACGGTTACCAAGAGTGATGGCACGAAACACCGCCTCAGCCTCCAGCTGCATGGGAAGGAAGGAAGGAAGGAAGGAAAGAACTGGTAAAACCTACACAATGATGGATAACTAATCTGACAGTGAAGGTGTGTGACATATCACCTCCTCAGGTCGACTCAATGGATGTCCTTCTGGTCCAGTTACTCCCATTCCAAGGATTTTTCTCTGTTCCTAAAATTCAAATGGAAATGGTTACATAATTATCTCACTACACAGCACAGTAACTGTTAGATTTAGTTCAGTACCTGTCAAGTCATGTTTTACCCACAAGACTCACATTTCAGCATTTTTGCTGATATCGCATGGCTGTGAAATGCAAATCTCACAGTGTGTCACACTATAAAAAGAAAATGAAGTGTGTACTGAAATCATTGCATGCCAATGCTCCATAGGGAGCTTGCATAGGCTTCAGCCACTGTGCTTCTGACAGTGCTGTCTGGAGGACAGAGAGAAATTAAGATGAAAACCAGATCCCCACTCATCTCGTCCTTTTTTCTGGTTCCACTATTTGTTTTCAAAGGGATTGGTACTTATACTGGTTTTTCACCACCATTTCCCAATTTCCATTACAGCTAGGTTAAGTAGTATATCATTATCATTTTTTATCAGCATGACCATTCATTACCCCCATTGATCTTCACAATAGATCATGTTTTTCACCATAATTCCCCCTTTAATCAGAACCAGCATCTCCATGACCACGACTACCACTATTCATCACTGCTGTCAGCATTATCAGCACCTTCACCCTCACTAGCTTAATCATCATTACATCATCATTAGTACAGTAATGGTGGCCTAAGATAAACCTGTCATTCTCAGCAGCAGCAGCAGCAGCAGCATTAATCCTCTCTCTCTCTCTCTCTCTCTCTCTCTCTCTCTCTCTCTCTCTCTCTCTAACTCTCTAGGAGCTGGAGAGTTATACAACAAGAATATATTTCAACTGCAGTGCAGGACTATAAAGGTAGATGACTGGTCATGATTTAGTTCAGCCATTATATGTTGTTGGTTCTTTCACTACAGTAAACTGCTGTCCTTAGAGGCTGAGTAAATAAACCGACAGGTTGTGAAGGTGCTATAAGAGGAATGGGTTGCCAGTTGCCACATCAAGACGAAAGAGGAGGCAATAAAACACTTACCTGAGCAATTAGGTCTCCATTTTCAGCATGAACTAAGACCACAGCACCCAACTGCTTCAGGAAGGAGAAAGCCTCATAGAGCTGAGGGAGGGAGGGAGCGAGGGAAGGGGCCAGGGGCCAAGAAAGAAATTAATAGTGAAAGTGCATAGTCACAGATTTACTTGAGTAAATTAGCACAATATTTGTGATGAGCGTAATTGGTGACTTTTGAAATATACCTGAGAATCAGACATCTGGTACAAATCCTTATAAGCCATGTACACTTGGAAGGAGTTGACACCTTACAAGAGTAGAAACAACAAATGTATTTGTGACAAGAAGGTAATGAGGCTGCAAATTAAAGGAAAAAACATATCTACAAGCACTTCATCTTGCATGAAAGTCAAGCAGAGCAGAGTCAGCAATTACAGCCTCTTTATTCCTGACAGGAATTGGTCACACACGCAGTTGCTATGGCTCTGTTGCTAAAATATCTTGTAGTTGCCCCAAAAGAAATGTGATTTTTTACTTACAACAGATTACAAGCAAAATTTATACACTGCCGCCATGACAGTACCATAATGAGAACAATGGCTTTCAACTGTGCCTTCACTATAAGAGGATTCAGCACTTGGCCAAATTATTTCTAAATCTGTCCCAATTGTTCTAGTGCAGTGGTTCCAAAACAGGGATGAACTTGGAGCTGAAACAAGAATGACAGCAATGACAACACTATATAGAATAACTAGAAATTGTCGTACCCTTCTCTTGTACCAGCAGCTCCAGCTCATCTTTCACGGCCTCATTCCACTCGGGGATGTCTACGTGCAGGGAGTAGTCACAGCATGCCTTCTTATCTGCAGCCTCTTGCCAGTGCTCAAACGCCTCCAGCAGGCTGTCCCCAGGTTGGGGAGTCACATGGTCAACTGAGGGGGTGAGAGAGGTTAAAGGTGAAGATGGAAAGAGTGCAAACATCCCAGCATATTAAGTGTATTCTTGTATCCAAGCATCCATTCTCACTGATCATGGTGGTGCCTCCAGCAAGTGCGGCCTTTGTGCCTTGGAGGAAATCATCAACAGGCTGTGTGCCCAGAAAGGGCTTCATTAGACAGGTGTTGACATCTATTCCCCCTGGTATTACCATGCGGCCATTAGCCTCGATCACCTTGACACCACCCGGAACAATCAGATTCTCCCCCACCTGACTGCCAAGAGCAGATACATGACGAAACAAAGGGGGCGGGGGTAAACAGAAAGCAAAAAAGGAGGAATGGTGGGGTTGCGGATATGGAGCGTGGGAAATAACATGGGTTTTGGATGAAAGTTTGCAGAGCATGAGAAGATGGAAAACATAAAGAGAATAAAGAAGCAAAATCATTATCAGTGTCAGCCAATACTCACAATAATACAATCTTTAATGCCTCTGCAGTGATTGAACATAGCTAGCGCCTCATGTACATACTTGATGAGCCCGTCCTCGATGTAGACATCTGCAAAGAAAGACTGGTCATCATTGACCACCCGCCCTCCTTTGATCAACAGCTGCTCACTCTGCACAGGAGAGGTACAGAGGGAGAGAGGGGAGAGAGAAAGAGGAGGGAAGGGAGGATGGCAGAAGACATTTTGATATATTGCACAATCAGTTATATAATCCCTGGCCTTGTAGCAATATTATGAGGGTGCAGTGTGGAGAGAAATGCATAGCTCCATCTGTGCTGTGCATGGGTGGGGTCTCTAGGGTCTCCAAATAAAACCAATATCTGACTACAAGACCAATTTGCATTCATTGTATAGGGTCATCTTAATGGCACAATCAGAAAACAAGCACATTTTTGTCAGACTGGAGCATGGGGGGTGCCTGGCAATAGCATTAGGGAGATGTTATGTTGCCATGGTAACCAGTGATCATCCATGGTTCAGATGACGGCCGCTGAGAGCCCTTCTTAATGCTCAGCATCTATAGCCAATACCGATGCTTATAGTAGAGAAAAAACGCGACTAGAGTGTTAGAGTGTTGTTTTATTTCCCCACCATTAAGTGAAAATCTTTGGTTTATAGGCCTATATATGTTGCCTTTGGATTCATTTGGCACTTAATAATAGCCCTCAGTGTGGAGCTCTGGGGGGGGAACTTTCTGCAGAATGCATTCTTCCAAAGCTCACACCTCTCTGTTTCATACAAGTGTTTCCTGTGCAGCCCCTGGTTTGACCGTCAAATCAACCGACTTAATCCCTTTGACAGGCGGTGAGATTACACAACACTGTCCAACCCTGGGCAAGAATACGCGCTCGATTTGACGCACAGACACTGAGAATTGTCACCTCTCTGTCTCGGGTTTGCTGTTTGACACGGGACTAAACAGTAGCCAACGGGGGCCTTCTGCTCTTTGCCGCCTCACTAAGAATTTAATCCCTGCTCTACCGGCGTTGGAAGCGGGGATTTGCATACGAGCGGAGAGCCTCTGACCGCCAAGCCGGGTCTCTTACCGTCAGATGGGGGATGCTGTTCTTCCCCTGGTAACCGGTCTCGGACATGCTCTCTCTGTCGCTCTGCCCCTGGGCAGTCAACTCGGTAGCTGCTTACAGTGACTCAGGCGCCCCGTGCTGCGCTCTACGCCCCTTTGACTCCCCCCGATGTTTCCCGGTTATTGTTTCCTTATGTAGAAAAGGGAGAGCGATGAATCCGCCGCCGTACGGCTGCGTCAGGGTGCGTGGAGCGCGCACAGTGAGATGACAGGTGACGATGCTGTGCGTGCGCGCACGGGAGCGTCTGCATCGCACCGAGAATTAAAGATGGGTGTGCGGACGCGAGCGCCCTCACACCTCCTGCACAACACACAACACGCGCAAACACGAACGAACGGGCTCATGTGAGGGCACAAAAACATCACAGCAAGAGAGGGGGGGGGGGCGTGGGGGAGCGATGTCTGGCGCTGTCCAATTCAGCACCACAGACTAAACACTGCGCCTGCAGGCCCATGTCTCGACAAACATGCATTTGTGTAGATTTGGACAATTTTATTCGAGCGACGTGGATGTAAACCCATCAGGCCGAACTGCAATGCAGCACAGAAGTTAATAATTTATGCAGATTGAAGATTTTCACTCAGAATTACTTTCCTGCCGTTTTGTTGATTCAAAAGAGATGACAAATATGGTCTCCAAAAAGTCTTTTTTTTTATTGCTAAATAAAAAATAAATTCGAAATGTTCATTTAGTGGACCATTTCTCCACCCGTTTACTAATTATAGGCTCTTTACATCCAAAATGTCAAACATAGAGAAACACGGATAGTTCTACCTTTTCATTCGGGCTTTCCTTCCCCGATGAACATCTGATCTCAACCCCGGTGCGTGCGTCGTCCCGCTCCCCGGGCGAGTTGGGCAGTGACCCCTCCCGGGCCTCGCTGGGCGTCTTGCCGATAGGGTCACCTGTGTCCAAAAGCCTCTCCCGGCTCCCGCTTCTCGGGGTGCGGCTGCCTTTCCTCCCCACCGCGTAGTTATCGAAGTCTATGGTCTTGCTCTCAAACGCCCCCTCCACGGAGCTGAACATGCCGAAGGATTTTCGCTGGTTCGGCCCGGTGGTGATCGGCCCCGCCAGGTAGACCGGCAGCTCATCCTCCCGGTTCCACTGTCTTCTGCAGTCAGACATTGTGGCTTTCCCACGGGGAGACGGAGACTTCCCCCAATCTGAAACGATGGAGACAGCAGCCTGGCTTGTTTTTAACCGGGTCACAGTCCCGCCTCTCAGGCAAGCGCGCTCAGTCGATGATGTGAACTGTGAACAGAAGCTCTCTCCGGGCTACCTAAGAATCCCGCCTCTCAGCGCGCACACACACACATGAAATAGTGCAATGATGCAGTGCTCCAGTTTTGGTAGGAGGTGTGTCTGTGTGAACTAGTTTTAATATGAAGCATTAGCTCTGCTAGAGCCTAGTTTGTGACAACACGCACGCAAACAAAACGAGAGCAAATCTGGGTCTGTGTCCCCCCTCTTTGTCTCTGTCTCTCTACCACCCCTCTCTCTTTCCTCTTAATGTGGGGGCTGTGCATGAGATCACCGGATTAAAGCAGTCTGTGTCATCTTTTAACCCACATCTGCAGGGATAGACAGATTGGAAAGTACTCTGTGTGCATTCAGTGTTAGAAGATGGTGTCAAACAGATTTACACAGTGGTTAAGGAGTTTATGAAATATAAGCTAATGGTGTTCTTTTTTCCCCAAAATCCAAAGATTTGACACAACAAAATTGTGTTTCAGAGTTTAGTTTTTTGACATCTCCCTTTAATCATCTCACAACCCCTTAATTTCTTCAGGTTTTTGTAGAAGTTTCACCCCCAGAAGCTACAACAGTAATGCGGCTTATGTTCAGTATTAATCATGAAAAAAATGTACACCTCAAAGGCGAGGGCCTCATACAACTTCTGCTGTCAAAGCCCGGTAAGATGAGTATTTAATGTGCAAATCACATGGCAGTAATACGGTAGATGTAGTAGAGGTTTAGGCTGTGGTAGTATATGGGATTTGCCTATTGATCTAAGATTCAACACAGAACATCAGGAGATTTTTTAATAAAAAAGAGTCTGTTAAATCATTATCTCTGGATGAGGTGCAATACCAAAGTGATTAGCACACTGATTTTAAGAATTGCATCCTGCAAAAACCATGAAACATATGTGGCAATACATGCAACCTACTGTTGTTATACCAAAACTCTTTAAAACGCACACAACAGTAATCGGATCTACATTAGAACTAAACCTAAACCTTCTTCAAGAAACAGAAAAGGTATGCCAATGGCAGTAAGTATTATGAGAAAACCCTTTACAAATAATTTTGTGAAACCTAATGCTTGACTTGTGATGATCATGCCTGAATGTACAAAGGATGTATCAGGAGTTATGACTTTATATTAATGGTTAATGCTTCTTGGATCGTCTTCTTAACCCACAATAATGCATGTTCATTTATATGCCATCAAATCCATGTCAGACCCTTGACAAGCCTGTCTGGAAACAGAATAGTAGGTACCCCGTTGTCATATACTGTAGATATGAGGCTGTTCTTTATCAAAGTTTATTACAAATGCAGATATCTTGCCCTACTGTACAACAAAAGCAACTTCATACTGGCATATAATTTAACATCCATAGTAAAGAGCCATTAAGCATTAACTCATCACATAAACTTATAGCAACTTGATTGTTTCCCAACAATGAACAGCGATGCACCTGCGCTACTTTGTGCATTAAATCGTCATACTTCGAGTGTTTGCATTTGATTTATGCAACAACATTCTCAGCATTTCACCAGACAGTCTTGTTGCCGTCTGCTGCCATATGGGACAAAGACTTACTCAATTAAGGCTGGGCCAACAGTATATGGCTTTTAACCTGGGACCTCATAATCTGCTTAAATGCTGTGACCCTGCAGTTGAAATAACCACACAGCTTCACCGAATATCAGCCCCCCACTATTTTAAAGCATTTGTTGTTTTATGGGAGATGATATTGAATACCTTTAATGTAAAACAAGATAAGAAGAAGATAACAGATTTTTAGTGATTATTGATTGACTTTATTATTTTGGCCCTCACCGGTTAACAAAGCAAGATGTGCCTATAACCATTCAGATAAGTTGGCAATTTGAAGGGCATTTATAACCACCTATGAAGGGAGAGTCTAGTTCAAGAGGGTGGGTCACAAAGTTGGGGTGTTTTTTATAGACCAGAGACGTGCAGAGTTTAACCACAGCCAGTGTCCGTCTCTGGTTTCATGCAACACTGTGGAGCAGAATGGACCCCGGCATGGAGAGCAGTCACAATATTTGAACTCAGAAGAGCTATTTACTTTGTATCCAGGAGAAATCTACTTGAAACCAGGCAAAGTGTACTTTTCCTTATTTAGGTGTTGACTTGATCCAGGTTTGGTGTTGAGAACGCACTTGGGAGAGAAGTTCACGGTTCCTGTCTGTAACAGCATGTGCAGGATGACGCTGAGTAATTACACTGTTGTAAATAACTGTTTAAATGTTAGCCATCCATGTTTTCCAATTCTGCATAGCCTACATGGTTACTGGTATGTTGCTGCTTCCATATTTTCCTCTTTGTTTGGTGTTATATTGTTGCAATGGATATTCCATTGAGTTAATTAAATTAATTTTATCTAATTTCTTCTCTTGCCAAGTTGACACATGAGTTGAATAATGTTTTGTTTTCATTAGGTTCCCTTCTTTCAAAGTGAAGTATTATATATATATATTAGTTGTAAAATACCAAGAGGAAAGGTTCCTCCAAGTTCTTGGGCAGGGAGTTCACAGAGTCTACCTGCCTCTAGTATTTTACTGCAGTTGTGTCTGTCATGACATATTATTTACTCTCACTTTTTTCCTCCCAGGCGTTTAAAATGGAGAAGGATTTCCCATCAACTCCCACACCTGTCAACACCCAGGGGTCAAGCCCTATACTGGATGGATCCTCCCCCAAACAGATTCCTCCCCCACCCATCTCCAGTGATCTCTCAGCTCCACTGTCTCAGCTGGCCAAGTCTCCATCCTCCTCAGAAATCACAACAGAACCTAGAAAATCCTCCCATTCCTCCCCAAAATCAGCTCAGGCCATGTCTAAACCAGGCAACCCCCATCCTTCTCCAGACAAGTTGAAGCTCTCATCTGGTGTTGAGACTGTTTCAACTAAACTTTCTTCAGCCAGCATGGCCAACATTTCAACATATTCCTCTCCCTCTCCCTCCACTACTGCTCCCACCACGGCTCCTGCAACTCCTTCCACTGCCCCCATGAAACGCACCTTTGCCTCCATGGCCAAGAAGGTGATAATCCAGGAAAGACTTAAAAAAGCAGAGGAAGAGGATGCCAAAGATGACGATGATGGTAAGAACGCCTCCATTGTGAGTTTGGGATTACGCAAATCACACACTGTGAATTTTAATGACCTTAGGGACTGACGTAGCAGACCACACACTCATTGCTGAGTCGAGGTGTTAAGCCTTGTGCTACATTTTTGAATGTCTTTCCATGTGTGGCACAGTACTTAACATTCAGTTAACATTGTTTTCTTGTTTGAATGCTGCATGGAGCAGCTGCACACAATACAAACATTAATACTACAAAAGATCTCTTTATTATCATTGATGATGCCTTTATTTGTGCATCCCTGCTTGTTAGATCACTAGTCTGATTCAATTACATTTTGGGTGTTACTAAGGAAGTTCAGAAAAGCAGCTTTTCTCACCTTCTCCACTTTACTGTGACTGGCAGGTGAAAAGTAGTGAACATGCAAATGTGTGAAACACATTCCCTGTTGAACCTTTTTTGTCTTTGGATAGCAATGTTAATGTGATTGTCAGTCAGCCTATCACTTTGGTTCACAATGGAATGTCTCAGCAACTATCAGATGGATGAATGTAGGACCACCAGCAGGTTGACATTTCTGGCCTCTAGTGAAATGTCTCAACAACTATTGGATGGATTGTCATTAAATCTGGGACAGATAATTGTGATGCCCAGGCAATTTAGACAATGAACGTTATTTCCTCTAGTGCCTTTTGGAGGTTCACATTTCTGCTTTTGAGGGAAATATCGCATATATAGTCTCAGTGAGAAGTCAACTTGATTGGCTTGTGTGCAAATTCATGCCCACCACAGGCTGGATTCTTAAAACCCTGGGGATCCTCTTGGTAATTCCAATATTTTTGTTGTTGTGTAACACTTGTGAAAGAAATTAGAGTCCCATCAGTCTTGATTGTACTTTTTGTTTCTATGTTAGCATGCTGTTTGAATAGGGATGTCAGCATGCAGCTCAAAGCACTAGTAAAGTCCAGCATTTTACAGAAACTGAATAGGGCTAAACAATTAAAGTTATAGTTGGTAATCCTGTTCAGAAACATGTTTTTTTATACTGGGTGAAATGGTCCGTCTATCCTGAGAGTAGTCAATACATTATGTATTCAGAAAAAGGAACGAAAATAATGAGGCCTCTGTGGCAACTGCAGGATTGACAAAACTCTGTCCATGCTTTTCGCCCCAAGAGCAAAACTGCCATGTCTCTCCCCCTCTCGCTCGTCCTGCTTGCGCAACCAGAGTCTTCACCTAGGTCCACGGAAAAGTGAAGGCGTGGCTTCAGAGAGCAGTCTGAGGAAAGGGGCTAGGACTTTTGACTTCAGTGTTTTCAAAAATGTAGCCTGCTAGAACAGTTTTTACAGAATCTCCAAACCTATACCTTTAATCGAAATATTATTGCAATCTGATCATACATGCCATATTCAAATTAAAGCTGCAAGTTTGATATGTATAGGAGTACAAATATACCAACAAGCTTGTTTGGGGCAGGTTGGAGCAAAAGTCACATAATTATCAATCATTAATTTTTTATTTTTGAGAGAGTATTTGCTCTAAAATTGAGACTTATCACAAAATATTTGCCATATGATATATATAATCTTTTTTACTTGCATATCGTTAAACTCTGTTGCTGAAATTTTTGCTGTGGATGAGAGACTGTGGCATTTGAAATAGGGTTAC
Organism: Trachurus japonicus; assembly: GCF_045865225.1. Taxonomy (NCBI): domain Eukaryota; kingdom Metazoa; phylum Chordata; class Actinopteri; order Carangiformes; family Carangidae; genus Trachurus; species Trachurus japonicus. The sequence goes on from NC_140907.1 coordinate 17,258,106, forward strand.
AGGCGAAGAAGCTGAACCCCTGTGCTTAAAGGACACAAGGGAGACAGTTACTGTTGCGAAACTGGGCACGGTGTTAACGAAGCCATGGGGTCTTGTCACAAGATATCAGCATAGACGGACAGATACAGACACGTTTAAAGTGAACACAATCTCACACATAGAGTGGATGTACACCTTTGACTTCGTCTTATTCTCATGTTACAAGTTGTATGACAGGTGACTTTGATTAGTTGCTGGTTGTGAACACAGCATGTGTAAAGACCAGCAATGAGGCATGCTGCTTCTCTAATGAACATACCATTACAAATTTGCATGTGATATATGAGGATTTAAGCCATTTCCCCTTCTCTCCTCCAGATGAAGAACCAGAGGAGGATCTGACCATCGAGCAGATGGAGGAGAAGGCCAAAGCTGGTGATGCCAGAGCTCAGACCCGGGTGACTGAAAGCACATACATCAAGACTGGCACTTGGCATTGTTTTCTGTCCTGCTGCATGATTCAGTCTGGTTGAGAGCAATATCTATTTTTGACCTCTTAGACCAGACTTTGAATATGATACACAAGATACTGTCACACATACAAATCATTAAGAACGCTATTACAGTGTATTGCAGCATGCACTGAATTTGTGCAAATAATAATGAAATATTCACATTCGCTTTGCTCCTCATTCTCTGCCAACCCATACAAATGTGCTGGTACTGTATAAGAGATGGAGGGGAGTTGGGGGTAGGGGTTGGAAGATGAGACCAGACTTTACATTTAATACCCACCAGCTCTGAAAGGGTAAATTCTTAAGTGGCCAGCTATGTGGCTTGTCGTCACGTTGTAGGAGATGTGTGTAAGGGGACGTTAACAAACACGTGACCCCATAATTTCAGTAATTTGATATATACTATAGGCATCGAGGAATGGTTCACACACATTGATGTCTCATATATCAAACGAGACATGCCCTACACACACAGCATGAAGTCATACACAGGTAACCAGTAATGTTTTTCGTTTATATCATCATCATAATAATACATGTGTCTTGATTCATGCTAATGAAATTCATGCTATTGAAAGATTTATGAGGCCTAATGTGTATTGTGTGTTCCATGGACACAGGCACGAACACACTAATTCAGAGCTGCTTCAGATTCAAACGTATAACCATTCAAACAGACACATTTGATGGTAACTGGGAGAGAAGGAAGTTATGAGATGACAGTTAAGATTAGAAAACAGTCACTTGATATGCCATTGGGGCCTCTGCTACCCCTGGAAAACACTGAAAGACAGAGGCACCGATAGTCATAGAGGCTGAGAATTAACTGTTCTGACTCAAGCTATTTTCTACCAAAGAAACAATCTCTATCATAAATGTCTGTTCTGTGCATTGTCCAAGAGTAATTGGGAAAAGTATGTCTCCAGTTCTCACCAGTAATAATGAACCACATCGTCTTATTCCTTGATTTGTTCACTTTGTTCTTTGATATAGGCAATGCTTAACAATTCATATGGACTATGTATGGCATGACCTAAATTGCAACACATCAAATATCATACATACTTGCTGTGATTTGTATGATATAATGATGTGAAACTCTGTTATTCAAATACTTTGTATTCCAATACACTTCAGGGCCCTTTGCGTGTCTGAGCCACACTATACGGTGGACTTAACGTCACAGTGTACTGACAGGTTGAAGAATTAATAGTTAATACTGGATGAATCTACTTTTACCCCTCTTCTGTGTTTCAGCTGGGTCAGCACTACTTAATTCTTGCTGAAGAGAAAGATGCAGAGACCAACAATCTCCTGGCTGTTAATTGGCTGATTCTAGCAGCCAAACAGGGAAGAAAAGGTGCAGCAAGGCAATTACAACGCTGTTGGATCCAAAAGAAAGGTACAGAGTAACAGCCCATGCATATCCCTGCTTATGTTTCTGTTTTTTGTTTTTTGGTCCTGAACATTTCCCTGTCTGTCATTCTCTGCTAGGAATTACACCAGAGAATGAGGCTGATGTGCGCAAGTTGTCCACAGAGAGTAGGTTTGAGCTAGCAGTACGTAAGGCGGCTATGATGATGTACTTTAAGCTCAACCCAGAAAGGAAGAAAAAAGTGGCTATGACTGAGTTGCTGGAAAATGTCAGCCAGGTCAATGCAGTGCCAGGTACGATGCACAGCACATTTGTATTTTTACAGCAATCCTTCTTGGTATATTACTGGCTGCCCCAAATGTTTTGAAACATGTAGTCATATTATATATATCATTACTGTTTAATATCATTCCCCTTTGTGATGTCAGTGTTTGCAGCTGTCATGGTGAAGAATATCATATTACATGCAGGCAGTGTTTTGTAACTCAATGGTGCTGTGGTCATTTCTCACCAGTAGGTGGCAGTGCAAGCAGGATTCCTGGCCCGACTTCGAGCCAAACCCAGAAAGTGTTGGAAAGCATGGTCAGCAATGAGGGTAGGTGTCTAGACAGAGAGAGCGACAGAAAGCAGCAGAGGCGTTACTGTATAGTCTTGTATAATCCCCTGCATCATGTCTTCTCAGACAAACAGTTGGTGGACCTGGATGAGTTTGTTGAGATGACAAAACAGTATGCACAAGGCATTGTCCCCTCACAAAATGACAGTGAGGTCACAGCCAAGACTGAAAGCCCCGCACCCCGCAGCAGTGTTCAGAAGGTAAAACCAAATTAAAAATATGATAAATCATAATGAAACGTTTGACATGCAATGTATTTGTTAAATATTCAGATACAACCTTTAAGAGTATTGATTGGGTATGTGTGTGTGTGTGTCTGTCTGTCTGTCTGTCTGTCTGTCTGTATGTGTACAAGTCTGAGTTGGTCCCATCAGGCAAGAGGTCTTCGAAAAGTTCTTGGACTTTGGGCCGGACTGGGATGATATTGGGCACTAAGCAAAGAGCTCTGGACATGAAATCACGCCTGATGGTATCCAAATTGTATTCAGTATTATAATTGATTGTGTTTTTGCATAATCATTAAATTACCCTTCCATAAATATCAGTCCTTGCGGTTATGTTTCCTCTTGTTAGATCACGTCTCATAATTTTCTCTCCTGATTTTTGCCTTTTCATTCTCTCAGCCTCTCTTCATATCTGTCTCTCCTCACTTCAGATGCTGGAGTACCCACTTCACGCCGTCATGGAGATGAAGGAGCACCTGGTTGACTGGGCATCGCGGGCCGGTGTCCAGTGGCTGAGCACAGTCATCCCCACGCATCACGTCAATGCACTTATTTTCTTCTTCATCTTTAGCAACGTGACAATTGACTTCTTTGCGTTCTTCATCCCTCTGCTTGTCTTCTACCTCTCCTTCATCTCCATGATCATCTGCACATTACGTGTTTTTCAGAGCAGCAAGGTGAGCATAATGGGCAGATCTCAATTTTACTCAAAATAAATGGTAATTATAACTTAATTTAGCTTATTGAATGACAGCTGGATTTCTCCTGTTCCCTGTTGCTTTTCAGTGCGAAATGTTGATCCATGTTTCTTTGTTCTGTCTAGTGTTTATTCGGTTAAAGGTTTTGTTGTGTTTAACTTTAACCAGAAAAGATAAACACATATTTGAAGTTTTCTACTTGTTTTTCCATCTTTTCTTGTGGGATTCAAAGTAAAGTTATACAGTTTTACATGAAATCTGACTTGATGGAATAACATGCAATGAGGTGGTGCACTTTAATAGTAAACATACTAAAGTCTCAACTTTTGCAGTAATGGTTAAATACAGTTATGCATATGAAATGATACATGCACTGTTTTTCAAGATTTCCATTTTTCCTTTCATTCCCTCTTTATTCTCCAGACTTGGGAGAACTTCAGAGCCCTGACGTCTTTGCTGATACGCTTTGAACCTGGGCTGGATGTGGAGCAGGCAGAGACCAACTTTGGCTGGAACAACCTTGAGCCGTACCTCTACTTCATTCTATCCGTCGTCTTTGTCATTTTCTCCTTCCCTGTAGCTGACAAAGGCTGGATCCCCTGTTCGGAGCTCTCTACTGTGGCCATTTTCTTCACTGCTGTCAGCTACAAGAGCCTCAGCTCCACTGCTGCAATGTACGCACGCCGAGCAATGGCCATAGAGGTCAGAGGGCACTTAATTTTCAGAATCACAGTTGCACAGTGCATGTTGTTGCTTTTTCTATTGTGAACACGTTATCATCACTCTAGCCTGAGATAGCATGAGGTAAGTTTGAAGATCAGTGAACGCTCATGAAGTCATTTTATTCTCTGGTTTGCAGAGACTTGAAAGGCGTCAAAATGTTCCACATAACCACATTTGTGATCCATGCTTGAAACAGCATTACCTAAGAAGGATTAAATAACTTGTTAAGTAAAAAGCAATGGTGTCCGCAACTGTATAAGATAGAAAAGCAGCATAAAAGCCAGTGATCTTCTAACATTTTGAACAAGTAAATACATTAATGATCTGAAAAGATGCAGGGCTGTGATCTGACGGACTTGAATTTGAAATAAAAGGGTTCCTTCATAGCATTTCCAACCCCCTAAGCAATTAGTGGTGCACCTATTTTATATTCTTTTATTTTGTTGGACTTTAATTGTAATTTTTTTTCAGGTTTATATACCATGAGCCACAGGATTTTATTTTTACTTTTATTTTATTTTTCATTGGATGGTGCATCATTAGTCATTTTTCTCCTTGTTTTAACTGTCTTAACTATCTGTACAGCACTTTGTAACTGTAAAAAAAAAAGCTATATAATGCTATATGAAAACAAAAAATCTAGTTTATGTATATGCTTCTTTTTAAATGCAGGTAGCCTCATCTCTGTGTTGCCTGACGCAGTTCCTGCCAGACAACATGACGGCGCTTCGTTCTCTTGGACACACCTTCACCACGCTGCCACTAGGGGAATCAGTGGTGCTGAAGCTCAGTCTCCCCTGCCTGCTGTATGTTTACCTGTTCTACCTCTTCTTCAGGTGAGAGGAAGCATTTGGTCTGCAGGATTTGAACTGACAAGTTAATGCCCTTAAAATGATTAATTTCTCTGTTTTCTCCTCAGCATGGCAAGGATGCGTGGCTTCCGGGGGACTTACTGCTTCCTGATTCCATACCTGGTGTGCTTCATGTGGTGTGAGTTCTCCGTAGTGCTCCTCCAGAGTTCCTCCGCTGTGGGTTTAATCCGCACCTGTGTGGCCTATTTTCTCTTCCTCTTTGCGCTGCCTATTCTTGCATTTGGCCTAGCTGCCATGCTCTTCATCCAGGTCTTCAAGTGGTTCCTTGAGCTGGAACTGACAAAGGTGATTGTGACCCTGGTAGTGTGTGCGATCCCTGTCACCCTGCGGCTCTGGACACGGTTCAGCATGTCTATTCTGGATGTCTTCCGCTCACTGACCCACCGCGGCCCAGTTAAACTCATCTTACTCTGTGTCTCCATGGTGTTATTGTTCTTCTCTGTCTATGTGTACCATGCAGAGGGGGAGAAGTTGTACAACTCCACGCTGACTTGGAACCAGTACAGCCAGTCATGCGGCCCCCCTGCCTGGGAAACCAAAGGCATGGCCCAGACAGAGATCTTCTGTAGCCACCTTCATGGACACAGAGTCACTTGGGCTGGCCGTTTCAAGCACGTCCGTGTGGCTGAGACAGAGAATGGGGCACAGTCAGTCATTAACATGTTGCCGTTGTTCATGGGAGACTGGCTGCGCTGCCTGTATGGAGAGACTTATCCCAAATGTGAGCCATTGGACGTTACGGTTGCAAACCGAACAGCTGCAGAATTTGCCGCTGATTCTGCTCCAGCTCCTGTTTCACTGTCCATGCTTCTCCAAATGCAAGAGGAGGAAGAGTTGTGTCAGCTCAAGGCTCTGGCCAAACACACCTGCCATGTGAAGCGTTTTGACAGTTACCGATTTGAAGTGACAGTGAGCATGATCCGGGATGGAGGTGTGGGGCCAGAGGATATAATCCTAATGGCCAGCCATGAGTTTCGTGTGGTTCTGCTCAATCTCAGACCTGGGAACATGGTACAGTTCAGCACCAAGCTTGAAGGTCGCCTCGGAGCCAAAACCCCAGTCTTCGAGTTGAAGGCTATCCACTGTGTGGACTGTGTTTCCTCCCTGTTGAATAGAAGCAGGCAGGTGAAGATAGAGAGAAACTGGAGGCGCACAACAATGAAAGCCCTCAAGTTTGCATTTGATTTTTTCTTCTCTCCATTCTTGTCTGCAAAAATCACTACCTGAGAGGAAAGGCAGCAACACAGTGAAGCCAAAGTAACAATAACAGACTTAAACCTCCTCGGGAAGTCTTTTTCTTGTGATCTTCCGAATGAAGCTCATAGAATTGGTTCTCTCAGTGGGGTCCAAGGACCACCAGGGATCCTTGAGGCTGTTTCCGATTAAAAGGAGATTAATTTATTTTCATTATTCTTCCATACTAAAGTAACCCAATGCATATTGACTGTCCGGGTCATGTTTTTTTCAATAAAACATCTAAAGGCCATAATTTAATCAACCTTGGGCAAAATCTTATGAAACAAGGCTCTGTGGTCTAATTAGTGTCAGTTTAAGAGTTCTTGACATGAAAAAGTCCAAGAACCACTGGCTTAGAGTATTGTTTACAATTTGATATGACAGGGATCTATGGCTCATTTTTATGTACCAACATTTTAATGTTGTGGAATCTTCCAGTTTAATATTGTTGACAGTACTACTTCCTGTTACTGCATGAGCTTACAAAGATTTCACTCGCCAGATTCCAGCATTCAGTTTCACATACTGGTCAGAGATAAAAAATAAAAAAATAAAAAAATAAAAATAAAAATAATAATAATAATAATAATAATAATAATAATAATAATAATAATAATAATAATAATAATAATAATAATAAAAAAACCTATTCTTTACTCTGTATCATGTCAAGCTTCAGGTCTGTTACTGTAAACTTGTTGAACTTGTTCTTTGTGAGGAAGTTGCTGATCACTTCTTACAACCTGGAGATACTGTGCGTTTCTTTAAAATAAGATGAGGGTTTTTAGGGTTAGGTGACATTTTAAATAGAGTGAAATGTGTCTTTTATAGACCTATGTTGCTGCTGGTTTTTTCTATTAAGGAATTTCTTACATTTATAGTGAATATGTTTGCATGTACAGTATTGTGTACACATTAGCACAATTTTAAATGTACATTTACCTGCTTATTTATAGGTGTGTGATCATATTGGTTTTGTGCAGCCATGACTTTCTTGCTTTGTAGTCTTAATAAGTTCTGGTCTTAATCTTATTTTCTGACTATTGATCACATTTTTCTGTGCCTTAGACTATACTGCACAGTACATGAAGTAGCATTTGGAAAGTCAATGTGAAAATCTGCTCCATTTTCTTATGTTTGCAGTGAGACTGTTTAGGGTGAGCCCCAAAACCTATGTATGAAGCTAAAGTCTAGGTTTCATGGTTCTTACACTCTCAAAAACCAAACGCCATATCATAGATATCATGTTTGAGTCATGGTTAATTATGGATCTTTCTATTTATACTGCTGAACCAACTGTACAGCAGTTTATTTTAACCAACTGGGGGTGACTTCTAAATGTCATTTTTTAAATATACTGTACATCACTAGTCCTCACATTACTGGGGTTTATTTTTGGAAGTGTATCTTACAATATAATATGATACAGATATACTGGGGTTTATTTTTGGTAGTATATCTTGCAATATAATATGATTTAGATGCCAACAAAAGATAAAACACTGTTCATTCCCAATATTTGTCCTCATATCCTAATAATTTAGACAAGAAAGAGGGCAAAATCCAGATATCCAGATATGATATAACTAGTAGTCTTATTCTTAAATTTTGAAAACAGTTAATAGTAGTATAGGTATTTGGAAAATGCATTGCAACAAAGCTGAATATGGGGCCGTACCTATGGTTTTCACAGGCTAGCAAACATTTTCCCAAGTTGTACTGATCAGATGATCAGCATTTAACACTTACAGTGCATTAAACACTGTAAACTGCACCTGTGAATGACAGTCTTTGAGGATAAACCTGTACACTGTGAATTTATATAGTGATATACAGTATGGGGGTGTGCAATTCCTATAAATTAAAATGCTTGACTATGAAACAAACCCCTTGATGGTGGTTTTATTCAGATTCATGTTTCCATTCATTCTTTTGTGAAAAAAATGATGTCCCATTAAATTTAGACACAGACATTGAAACAATCCAACAGTCAGATTTTCTGTTATTTTATTAATGCACATTCCTTTCATTCATCTCATTTGAGTTATGTTTTTTGTATTGTTAAATTTGTCTTTTTTTAAAGTATGATAGATATACACGCTAGTAGCATTGAGTAATGGCAACATGCTGCTGCTGCTGTGCTCCTGAACACAAAATTTCTCACTGCTTTTATGTGGTGGTGCTTATGATGTGATTATAACTGACTTGTTCTAAACTACAGCTCACCATCATAGGACTGAGTCCTGGAACTTATATAATGCTTTAGGATGGTCCGTCACAATGTAAACTGCTTTCTTGTGAGTAATTTTCATGGATTTAGTTGTGTTTTGTACACTTTGTTGAACCAGTCTGTGAAACACTGTGTCTGCATTCGATAACACCAATGGACAGTGAGGACCAAAATGTAGCAGGGGGGCCTTTAACCCTTTGATGCACAACATATGCATACCCCCTCTAATGCGCAACATGGGTCTAAAATGACCCGCATTCATTTTCCATGTGAATTCATGCTGGGTGAGTGTTTCTTTGTGGTATCTTTTAAAATCAATATATTTTATGATTGAATCCTCCAAGTATCATTTGAATATCTTGTTTTTAATTAGTACAGGGTGTTATTTCCATTTTTACTTTCTTATTTTATGAACAAATAGACAAAAAGTCTCAGAGAGTGGACCAGTTAGCTAGCTAGCAGTTGACATTTCTACATTCTACTGTATTAGTTAACTACAGTAGAACATGTCACCAGCTAGCTAGCTAGGCAGCTGTTGACATGTTCTAGCTGGTGTCTACAATAGAATATTATTCTATTGTTGTCACCAGCTAGAACATGTCATCATGTTAACAGTTAGCTAACTTGCTAATATTAAGGTATTTCCCTTTATGACAAGTAATGTAGCTACTTATTCAAGGTAACTAAAACCTTATCAATTATGCACAGTTATCTTTAATGAGTCATCAAATGTTTCTTTAGGTAAATTGGAATAATTGTAAAACAAGTAAATATGATTATATGTGCTTAAAAAAGAATATTTACTGAAGAAAATGATAAATACTGTGCAGTGATTTCAAAGATATAACATTGAAATAGCCTACTCAGATAGAATAAACTATGGTTAGCTGTTGACCACAGTAGAATATGTCAACAGAGCTATTAATGGGGGAAAAGGACAGGTAATGACTAGTCATTATTGTAATCAAGGAAACAATTGTCTGTTGTTGGTATAGATAGTGAGGGAATGCTAAAATTAAAGTATTCTTGCTATACTTGTTTTTTCAACCGGTCCACTCACTGAGACATTTTTGTTCATTTTTGTTCACAAGTTAGAAATGAAAAATGGAAATAATGACCACACTAATAAAAAACAAGATATTAAATAATACTTGGAACATTCAATCATAAAATAGATAGATTTCAAAAGTTACAGCAAAGAAACTATCACTCAGCATGAAATCACATTGGAAATGAATGTGGGTCATTTTAGACCCATGTTGCGCATTAGAGGGGTAGTGATACAAAATGTGTTTTTATTAAAAAAGTGAAAAAGTAAAAAATAAAATAAGGATGTATTATGATCAAAAACAAGTTAATTGAGGAATACCTGGAATTCTATATGATGAAATAAATTTTTCGCAAAGATATAGCACAAAAAAACTCACTCGGGTCTATTTAGACCCATGTTGTGCATCAAAGGGTTAAGAGAGCCCCCTAGTTTAGCCCACAGGCTGCAACATAAACATCTGCGAACAGTGACTTTGAAACCAAAAGAGGTGAAACGTGAGGAGAAAGCAGATGAGAGGAACAGACATTCCCTTCTTCTCTTTAAGGTTAATACAGTGAGCTGCTGTTCATCAAAGTAATTGTCAGGTTTTGAAACAAGTACGTGGTGACTTGACACTTTCCACCTCTGCACTGATTATTTTACTCCACCAGCTGCATTAGCCTACACATGAACACCACTTAGAATAATCCCATCGGGGCCAAGGTCACTTGAAACAAACCATCTCACTGTAAACAATCAAATCTTGACCAGGTTACATAATTAATTCCAAGGAATTAATTACATAATTAATTCCAGGAGTTTCAGTGTTGCACCCCAGAGTAGCATGTGGCACTGTGAGGTATAATGGTGTAATAGCATGTTATGAACCTGTGATATGATAAATTCACATGACATTATTGTTTAAAGACACGACAGCGATGGAGATAATGATTGCACTGAACACAACCTCTGGCCTTCAAACACACAGGACGAAACCTTAGTCAACAAAACTTTGAGTCAGCTGCCTCACTCGTGAACCTGTGCTTCAATTACAACTTTTTCCTGATCGTTAGGTCCCTCACCAAATGTGCTTATGCATTATAAAATGAGCATATTTGCTCATATCATATTAGCATTACACTTGATAGCAATTCAACTTTAATCTATATAGATTTTATCACTAATATGGGAGAGGGCTTAACATCAACACCCTGTCGCCCCCATTTTCAATAATTTACCGTAAGAGACCCTGATACAGCAATCAAAACCCATCATAGGCTTATACACAACAAAACATATACGTCTTGGTTTGTGCACAATACTCTTTCTCTACACCCAGAAATATCTATACCTATGTATAAACTGCCACAAGCACAAGCTCCATCAATGCAATTCCGTAACCTTTCTATAAATGATATCTCAGTCTATGAGACAAAATGCATTCTTCACAATTTAGCTCCCTGGGACCATAAATTGGAAAGCCTTGAGAAAAACAAAAGAAAAAAAGGACACAGAATATTTACAGCGGTAAAAAGAGTGTATACATTAATGTTACCTGTAAAGGAAGAGCTTGTGTTTTAAAGCAGGGATACTGCTGCAATGTGTTTTTGTAAGTGCTATTATTGCAAAGTGAATAGGGCGAAGATTGGGTCAATTATGCGTGCAATCTCCAAGAGCACTGCTCTTAAGGAGAGGTTCAGCTGCTGTTGTCATTTGATAGAAAATAAACGGTTCAGGATGTTGTTGTGAAGAGCTGTACAGTAACACCACTCCTAATTTTCCACAGTTGTGAAAAAATGCTTAGATTTAGACATAGATGCACTATCTGGCAAAGTTACTTAAATCATTCCTTCTTTGTTGCTACTAACACTATATCTTCCATTTTGTGTCAAATAGTACAAGAGCACGAGTAAGGAGTGCAACATTGTGTGATCAACAGCACTGAGTCATTACAGATGGAGAGGTGTCCCCGCACCTCTTTTACTGCCCCTACTGTGGGGCAGTTACACAAACATCTTCAAAAAGTGGGAGTAGAGTGGGACCAAAAACCGTGTCCTGTTGGGTACTGGAGACATCAGTTCATCTCAGTGTTGGAAAAAAAAAGATACAACATCCGTGGGGCTCCAATACATCAACAGTCTTGTCATTTTATCATGAATCTTTTATCAACAAACAGATTTTTTTATCTCAGTATGTTTTGAGACAGCTTCCCATAGACTTAATCTTCTTATAAAGGCTGTCCACTCCCCATGCCTTCTCTAGGGCTTCCTGATATATTTGAGACACGGTTTGAGTTTCTGCGACAAATTCAATAAAAGCACTGCCTCTGCTGCTGCTGTCCATATTCCCGTCCCCTGTCACTGAGCCTGCGTCTCAGGGCTGACACGGTCCTGGAAGATGTACAGGTTGTTGGTTGCTGCTATGGCAATTATATTCTCAGACGGGTGCCAAGCCATGTGCAGGATTTTCTTTGTGAAGTCCAGGCTATCGACGCCCACATCTCCACGACGACGTTTGCCACCGGTATAGACACGCCGAGTCCGCAGCACAGCCCGAGGCTTGCTGCTTTCGCGCCATGCCTCGAGGGTTACACCTCTGCCCGTCTCCCTGTCAAACATCCGGAAGAAGCTGTTGTACGCCCCTGTCATGATCACACTGAGGAGGCGAGACGAGATGAGAGGAGAGGAGAGGAGAGGAGAGGAGAGGAGAGGAGAGGAGAGGAGAGGAGAGGAGGTAAACAAAATTAAAGGCACAAAGATTGATTTGATGTCTGCAAAGCTTGTCCGTGTGATCGATTTAAATGTCGTATACTGGTAGAGGTAGAGCATTTAGAGGATGGCTGTAAGCAGAATCAGACTGCCACATCGCTCCTTCTTTTACTTTCAAATGTACTTAATTAAATTTTTTCTCCATCCATCTTACTCCCCCTTTCCCTCACTCACCTGTCTGAGCTGTTCCAAACACACTCGAACTTGTCAAAGATGCAGTCGTTCTCATAGAGAGAACACAGCTTACTCCTTAGGTATTCATGGACCTGGGAAGGATGTGAAAGAAGAAACAGTTAAAATTCACCTCATCACCTTCATCACCTATTCCTCAGATTTACAATGTCCAGAATACACTTCTTGCATATTGATCTGCATGGAGTATTATACCAAACACATGATATCTTAGGGGTTCCAGCTATGAGTTATTGTATTGTTGTCTTTTAAAAAATTGAGAAGGTATTGTAACCTGCAAACTATGTTGCACTCCAAAACCAAAATTCATTTTTATAATTTCTATATTCAAATTGAATCATTATAAATAACAACAATGTTGTAAGTAATAAATAAAAGTCACTGGAAATTCTTCACATTCGGGAAACAGGAACCTGTATATTTTGACTGGAAACCAGAACTATTACTTGAATGAATTGAGTCACTGTACTCTGTAGGGCACTGACAGATAGCAGAGCAACATATGAGTAATAACAAGTGAGACTCGATATGGTAGGAAATCATACTACTCCATTTGATCTAACACAGCCAACACAAAATGTAATGAATAAAGGTAAGACAGAAACATAGATGTGTACTTTTTACCTGATATGTTTCCACAGGCCCCTTGTCCATGTTCAGGTCCCACACCTTGGCGGTGAGGTAGTCTCTGGTCAGCAGGTAGCGTCCACTGTGGCTGAACTTGACATCCGACACAGAGGAAATGATCTCTGAGAAGAAGGACCGGCTACCTGGATCCTCCGGTTCCTCAAATACTGGACAAAGACATAGGATTTACTGTAGCCATGTCACAGTGATTACTTTGTTGTGAGCCATTATTGTTAATTTAAATACATGCCCCTCCCAACTCAATATCACTGCTTACGTTTAGTGTGTTTGTCGCAGAGTGCAGAGGCTCTCATGTCACAGAGGCGCAGGGTGCCCTTGCTGCTGCTGTACACAAACAAGTGGCAGTGGTGAGGGTGGAACTCTGCTGCTGTTATCACCTCAGTCAGATCCTCCATGTTGGCTGGTTTGATGTCCACAATGTCTGAGAGGAGCGACCATCAAGGGAAAAAAAAACTGATGGATGCACACGATGTTGTGATGGCTGTATTCATGTTATGCCTGCAGGGAGGAGTTGTAATGCACATCCTGAGGGGAAAAACACCCTGGGATCTCATGCAAAAAAGGGCACAGTAGGCAGCAGACACACCAACGAATCATTTATGCTTATTCAACAATTTTAGCTGCTTTCCAGTTTTAGATAAACATTTAATTCCTTTCTCCATTTTTGCACCTCAATTCTTAATCATAACCCAAAAAACTGCACCCCAACCAACCCCCAATATGCACACACACACACTGCTCCTCTCTCTGTTCTATTTGTGGTAGTCCTATGTGGTTCAGTAGAAAGTGTACTGCTGGGTGAATTATTTAAACTCTTCTTCCATAGATGCCTCTGCGATTTTCTAGGTCAGCTTCCATTTGAATGGGAAGTCACCAAGTGCACTGCATCCAACATGCTACCGACTCCGAGGTGTTACATGGCTCTCTGATCAAAACATAAATCCAAACATAGTCATATGCTATTTGCATTAAAAATTGATTAGAGAAGAATTCAGATGAACAAGAACAAGAGGTATACTATGTATATTTCAAGAGGTAAAATTGTGTGTTTCATATATTAATGTATGTATTCAGATGTAAGGTTCTGCTAGTTGCACAGTGGCAGTAGTAGAAGACTAATAAACACAAACTATACACACAAAGTGGATTTTAAAGTTCGGTATTTCTCCAAAGGAACATATGTAGCCTATGTACAATGCATGTTAATCTGCTTCACCATCAAAGAGCATGCATATATTGTGCATGCTGGCACAGATGCATTCAAGCTATGCACAGGAGCACACATGGGATTTATCTTGCTCCAGTTTAAAAAGCATATTTTAACAGCATAACTTAACTGGAGATGTTTTGCTCTCCAACTAAAACGTGATTTTCCTTCATGTGACATAATAAGCATTATCTCATATAAAATATTGTATAAAATAATTTAAATACAATGCTGAATTTAAATGGGAACTCAACTCTATTTTTTTGAGTTGAGTTCCCATTTAAATTCAGCATTGTATTTAAATTATTATTATTATTATTATTGATTATTTAACAAACAAACTTTAAACAGTAGGGAAAGGCCCACTGACATACACATAAACACTGCTTTCACTCTCGTTCCTTTGTTTATGTTCCAGCAATTGATTTTTCCTTCAAGATTATCAAAGGATGATATCCTTGTTGCTGTTGCAGAATTGGTGGTGGCTCAGAATAACATAGGCCCAATAATCAACTTTTTGCTTTTATTTCTGGACATTTGCTGCATTGTGGAGAATCCTCCTTTAGTGACAGATCAAAGGAATGAAGAAAAGAAATCCCTGTCATGAAGGATACTGAAGCTCCGGTCTGTGATGCCCAGGTGCCACATATTGATGCGGAGGTCATCAGCAGACAGGTACGTCTCCCCGTCACTGTTGACTGAAATGGAGTTGACATGGTAGGTATGTCCATTGGAAAACACTCGTCTGGGACGAACCTCTACCATCAAATCTGTAGGTTTCAGTACTGGCACCTTAGACAGAGAAAGGTAGAGGGAGGGAGGGAGGGAGGGAAGGAAGGAAGGAAGGAAGGAAGGAAGGAAGGAAGGAAGGAAATGATCATTATGGGGCATTATGTGACATAAGCACAAAAGGCAGGCAGTGAGCTTGCCAATGTCTTACGAACACCTGATACATATTTGACTGACCAAAATAAAAGTGTGCATGTGCGTGTGTGTGTCAGTATGGGTTTGTGTCTGCATGTGTACCTGCAGAGAGGTGATGGTGGAGATGTCCTTGATCCGTCCCTCCTCATCTTTCAGGTTGTATCCCTCTGGTCTCTTGTCTCTCTCACTCACCTTCCACAGTTTAATGGTCTTATCTGTCACAGGCAGGTGGATTGTCACAGCAGATGAGGTTGGTTTCATTCAGAAAAACAGAAAAACAATTGTTACAGACAACTTACATAAACAGTCAGCAGAAAAGTGGAAAACTACTTTTTGACAGATTTTCTCCTTCCTCCTTTAAGCTCAGATGGCAAGTGTACTGTGAGGAAGCAAACTACCTTCAAAATATGATGCGTAAGATTCATGACAGGGATAGAACCTGGCAGTTCAGGTAGAAATCTGTAAATTTTACACTTTTGACAGTGTGGTGCCAACATTGTCACGGCATGATGTTATCTCATCCAATCTAGGTGATAAAAGATAACATCAGACTGGCATAATGCTGGGAATTGGTATTGCGCAGCAGTATCAAAATCCACACATTTTCACAGTTGATATGGCAGAAACTTGATACCAGTTGAGTTACATCTGAGCTGGGAACTGGAGATCTGTACATGCTCCATGTTGCTGACATCTCACCATTGGTGGAGAGGAGGAAATGTGCAGCGTTCTGCTGTGGCAGCCATCTGATCTTGTTAATTTTCTCTTCAATCTCTAGACTCTTCAGGTAGTCAAAGTCCGGTTCATGGCTCTGGAACGTACTGTAGACATTGTACTCTCCAGAGTCCCCCGTCTCCCCTGGCTCGTCTGACTCCCCCTTAGACTGTAAAGGGTGACATGTAAAGATATAGTGCAAACGCCAAATATGTGTATCACAGTTACAGCATGCTGACTCAGGATCTGGGTGATTGTTGCAAGTTTAACACAAAAACTGACCTCAGTCTCTCTCTGGAAGATGACCACTCGGCCACCTTTATCCCCTGTGGCCAGCAGGTCCCCCGTCTGGTTAAACTCCACCGTAGAGATGACATCAGCTAGGAGAGAAGATGGAAAAGTAGGAAGCAGTTAAGTCTAAAAGAAAGACAGAGGGATGAAGGAAAATAAAGTGTTGAATAGGCACAGAGAAAACGAGTGGGAGAGAATTAAGAGACAGCAACAATGGTAGAAAAATATAAAGAGTCCTGATCATATCTCATATTTTTTGGGATTATAAACCATACATCACACTTGGAGAATACAAGCTAACATTTAAAACAGCCCCAACAACAAGCGTCTCTCGCTGAGTGTTCAATCAGTCATGGAGTGATGAATGTCAACATCCATTCCTCTTACCCAGCAGTGCGGGGATAATGCACCCATGAAGCTAAAATGAATCTGTTCCATCATACCGGCACGTTATCTGACACCACAGAGACAGCCATGACACACCGTCTGTTCTACCTTCGGTGACGTAGTCTCGCAGGAAGGTGTGGTTGATTTTGGGACTCTCAGCGTCCTCGCCCATCTGAAGCTGAGGGAGGGTGACCCGCCAGCGTGCCCGTCCTGAGGGGAAGGGTCCAATCCGTGCTCTCTCTCCCCACCCAGGCTCCGCCCATGCTGCTAAGGCCTAGCGGAGCGGCCTGGAACAAGGCATCCTGGGAATCCAGTCGGCCGGAAAGGAGAAGAGGTGTGAAGAGGAGGAGATGGGATGAAGATGGGGAGAGAAAAAAGGGGTTTGAGAAAAAAGGAAAAGGGGCAAGAGAAAAGGGGGAGAGAGAAAAAAAATAGATGCAGGAGGATATGAAAGAGGAAATTGGTGAGGTTGAAGATGTGAGGCAGGAAGTGGATGGAAAAGGCTGATGATGAGGATGATTTAGAAAAGGAGAGGAGAGAGCTGTCATTAGGCAGGCTGACAATGCATGCACACAGCATGCCAAATGGTGTGACCTTTGTTAGACATTCAACACACTCATTATCCATGATACACATGGGCAGAAGCACGAGGCCCAGTCAATGCTGAAACAAATCCCAGAGCAGTGGAGGAAAAACAAACACACACCTCCAGCAGATTAATGGAGAATATAAATCCTCATGTATGGATACAGAAGCACAAGTACAAAATGTAGAGCATGAGCATGTGAGTGTGAAAATATCCACTGCAACGTTCACTCTGCGTTGCTCCGGCAGTGGCACTAAATGCTCCCAGGGTGTGGTAGTCCTCTCTGCCTACTTTCCAGATCCCTGCTCTCTCTCTCCCTCTATCTCTCTCTCTGTCTCTCTCTCTCTCTCTCACACACACACACACACACACTTCTCAGATAGTCCTTGACGGAGATCAGGGGAGAATGCAATGTCTTGCCTGTGCTGCAGGAGGGAGGGAGATAGGCCTCAGCACACCTACCAGTCTGCCTGCTGCTGCTGCTGCTGATACGGCTGCTGCTGGTGCGGCTGCTGCTGCTCTCCTTTCTGGCGTGTGTGTGTCCTCTGCTGCAGTGTGCTCGAGCAGGCCTATGTGTCCATTGGAGGGAGAGGAACAGGGAGAGAGAAGAGAGAGCAAGGGTGGCGGTGAAAGGAGGAGAGGCAAAGGAGGAGAAAAAAGAGAACGAGAGAGGGATAATGAGGAGGATGGAGGTCCGTTGGCTGCCTGCTGATGCTGTAGAACTGATTCTGTGCAGCATCCAGTGTGTCATGGCAGCCTCCTCCTGGAGCAGCCAATCACAGTGCAGCTGTCATTGTTGCGCCCACCCACTGCAGGTGATGAGAAGTGAGGGGCCAGCAGAGGGAGCAGTTACACACTGAATAGTGTGTAGTTAAACAGTGATGAAGGTTCACAAAAAACTGTTTGAGTTTTTTTTTTTTTTTAAAGGAAGGATCTGAAATACACAATAAAATGATATAACCACTCACATAGCAAGTCCCTGGCTGCTTCTGCTGCTGTCGAATAAGCCACTTCTGATTACAGCACTGCTTGTCATCCCTGTAACTTAAACCACAGTCCCTGTGACCTCTGCTCTACACTTTTTTTTTTTTTTTTTTTACATGAATGTGATTTCACTCATGATGCCATTTACTCTAACAAAGACACCTCTTCAAAATTAAACACAGCCTCCATCCTTCATTCTTTTTTAAGCTCAAATATTTTACAACACTAACACTGTACTAGTAATAGTTTTATCATGGACATGTCTTAGTGCACTTTAAAAAGAAACTGGATGACATATAGGCCTTAAGTTGATTTTTAAAAGCCTTATTCAGATTCCACATTATATAAAATTTTACAAAAATATCCAGTCCAAGATAGATCTTTTTATAGACCAATTTATGTACAAACCAGAACAATTAAGTAAACCGAAACGAATGACACAATTCCAAATTATTTTTTATTATATAATGCAAAACTGCAGTATTTTCACTTCAAGTAAGGTTCCATTTAGGTCCGTGTACCTTCAATTTTTTTTTTTTTACGTTTTAGCAAAAAATATTCAAAGAATCTGACTTAAAGAGACTTCAAGTATAGATTCTATTGTAATATTGTTTGTTTTATGCGTGTGTATTTAAATGCCTATCTAGGTGCACTTCAAATTAGTCTACCTCACATCACTCAACTCTGATGAAGTTGGAAAACTCGAATTTTCGACAGATGGCAAAACTAGTCACCAACCAGAGGACTAACCCCCGAAGGCAATTCATAGGGCAGGACAGCCCGAGTCCATTAGTTCTGTAATGAAATTTAAATCGGATCCCTTTAACGAATAAACCTGTGGTGCTAGTTCGGGCTAAATAAAGGTCAGGGGATTACCTTGACGCAATCGTTTCCACGGGCTTCTCCACAGACAATTAAGCTCTCCTCTCTGACACGACATTTTCAGTCTGCCTCGCTTCCTTCTGTCATGGAAGGTGTTTCTCCTTTATAACGCCCCGGGCGTAAAAACAAAAAATCCTGAGTTTGATCGATCTTTTTTCACATTACCTGAGTGAGGGGATGCCCTGCCTCCACTCCGAAGCGCTGCAGTCCATGGAGCCCGGCAGCGCGAGTCTCGGGGCATCTCTTGCCGCCGAGACAGAGGAGTCCCTCCGCAGGGAGAGAGTGAACGAGCCGCCGATGGGGAAGGGGATGGGTTGGTTCTTCTCCCCGCTGTGGAGCCCCCGCTCCAAGGCGCGTAGCAAGAGGTTTGGAGACGGTATGAGGAGCGACCAAGTGGAAGCATGGTTGGATGACCACTCTGACTTCACGAGGGCGTACTTTTTAAGGAGAGCCTCAGCGTAAGATATTTTACATTACTTCTGACAGCTGTGAATGAAAATGAAAATGCACAACTACACTTGATATTAGTAATGACTAAGAAAAGTGTTGTAGGGATGTTAATGAAATTATGACTAATGCAGTAAATATAATTTCAAGAAAACTTGTATGTTCTTTTGATCTGTGTTTTCCCAGCACATCCGTCATGTATCCTAATCTCTCTCTCTGTCTGTGACTTCAGGGTCAGTGGTTCTCAGACAGAGGTGGCTCCAGTGCTGACCAGTCTTCCCAGGAGCAGCTCTGATCACTCTGACCTGCTCGCAAAGGCTCGTTATCGCAGGACTTCATCTCCACTGAGCAACTCACACCTAAATGTCTCATCTTCAACAGACAGGCTCAAACCGCTCACCCCCACCCTCAGCGCCCCAGACTGGATGGACCCTTACAGTCCAGATGTGCTGGGCTGTCATTCACCTTGCTCTCCACGCTCTGCTCGCTCCTTCTCTTTTTCTCCCTGTCGTCCTCTTTCCCCCGCTTGCCCTTGCTCTCCTGACTTGTCCCACTCTCCCCAGCTTCGGCGTCCAATTCCTACAAAGCCAGCCGCCTGCGGCCATGGGGATGGCTGCCTGTGGATGATGGAGCTGCTGAGAGGAGGTCTCACCTGGATGAGTTCTGTAACAGAGCTCTGCCAGGGGGCTGTCCTGCATGCCGGGGAGTTGCTGGGAGCTGAGGTCAGCTCCCTTTCTCTGGTGAAAAAAAATAGTGGTGGAAAGAGTACCTTGGAGGAGGTGGTCGGCCCAACAATGTTGGGGTGCCTGAACGAGGGCAACATCTGCAGCCAAGCGCATCTGGATCTGATGAAGGGTATCATGGGATGTGTACTGGCTACAGGGAGCCCAATGAACATGAGAGACACATCAGAGGTAAAAGCATAGACTGACACATAGGTTGTAGTTGTCATGACTCAACAATCTGCAGTTACCTCTGCTTAACATGCAACAAATCAGTTTCTACATGATGAAATTAGTTGGAATTAGTTTTTCTTCTTTCTCCTTCCTTTTAGATGAGGAATGAGAACAGTTCATTGAATCACTCTGCTATTTCCTGATGACCAGTTTGTAGATGATGACAAGGTTATTTCATGGAGCCTGAGGGCGTGTCAGGGAATCCCAGATGGCCTGCGTCCTTCTAATCCTTTTAGCTGCTTCTTGCACTGATTAACCTCTGATTATTGAGATGGTGATGTCCTGTACTAGGCTACGCATGTCCTTCTCTTGCACACACGCCCACGTACACACACCCACACAAAGAGAGAGGATAGCACAGTTCATTAGAAGACTTAACAGGAGGTGCCCACACCACCACCACCCCCCTTTTTGCCATCACAAATGTGATTAGGAATCAGTGCCAGTGCCTGGCAGAGTTGTACACCGGGTAATCCCTCGTTAGGCAGGAATGGATGGGTACTTTCTAATAACCTCTGGGGTGGAAAGGTCAGCGAGAAATGTGGATATTCCTGGCTGAATGTGTCCGATGCTGATGAGGACGACTGATGAAAGTCCTCATCATGATAGAGTATGAATTAAATGAAAACCGAACACAATGTAACAAGCATTTTGTCAGTGAAATATCTTATGAGCAACAATATGTCATCTGTTTACCTCCTCAGGACCCAAGGTTCGCTTTAGATGAAGATCAATCAGACTTAAAAATCAGGACTGTTTTGAGTGTGCCCATCAAGAAACACAGGGGAGAGGTAGCATTTCTATCAGTTCTCTCATTTCACTTCCAGAGGCATGTGTGCATGTTCAGTGTTTCACTGTTTTCTGTTGTGCACATGCAGGTGGTCGGTGTAGTGATAATGATCAATAAGAGATTTGGAGATGGATCGGTTTCTGCTTTCACCAGCATGGATGAGAGGGTGAGGACCTGGAGATTCTCAAATTTGAAACAAAGCCACATATTAATTATGAAAATCTGACATTTGAATTTGATTGACCAGGTGCTGTCCAATCACATGGATGTGTTAGGGATGGTCTTGGACAATGTCCAGCTGTACGAGAGCTCAAGACAGGAGGCCAAACGCAGTGAGGTAACATTATAAGGCACTATCCACTAATCCAGTCATGTGTTCATATCATCTCTTTGTCTTCTGTGCACTTTACTTCACTGATGCACTGAAACTAACAGAACTTTATGCTTCTGTGTCAGGCCTTGATTGAGATGGCTAAGGTTTTGTCAAAGGAGCACCATTCCTTTGAGATTCTGCTGAGTAAGATGGCAGCTACCATCATGCCCTTCACACACGCTCAGTACTGCACCATCTTCATCCCCAGCCCACACAACTCAGTTACAGCACAAGAGGTGTGCCAATTTGTTAGATCAAATCTGTTGTTTATTGAGTCATTCATCTCATCTCACTTGCTTAACCTCCTACTCCACTGTTGGTATTATTTCAGATTTCCTTCTCACGAGTGATACACCTGGAGTGTGAGGAGCTCGGATCAACCTGCCAGATCTACAGAAGGTACTGACACTCTGCACAAGTCCCTATCACTAGTCTACATGAATAACAAAATAATATTTGATTGTATTCTTGTAGGCTATTTCATATTGTATAACAGTTCCACATTATCTTTCAGGGAACGTGACATCAGCGATATAGATCCATCACATGCCTTCCGAACTCTGGTCACTATGGCGACCCTTAATATGGCAGAGAGTTCTGAAGGATCAATAAAGAGTCTGATCTGCTGCCCTGTTAGAAATGAGAGGTCTGAAAATGTTATTGGTAAGTCGCTCTCATAAGTAAGTTATTTTAAATAAAAGATTGTACGCATTGTTTCATATAACAGATTATTATGAAGTCTGCCTGCTCTTACTGTAAACACATAATTAACTTCATTGTTAATGCTGTTGTATCTATCATTGATAGATACTAATGTGATGTTTACACCCTTGAAAGGGATGTCAACTATTAGCCAGGTAATGTGATTAAGACCATTAAGGAAGGATTTAATTTAACCCTTGAAAACTACCGATCATGTGCTGAAAGAATAGAAAGGTAGATACAGTTCCAGTTCCTGTTTAAACTGGTCTTACTGAGGTCCTGCCATACTTTACCATCACATGAGATGACACAAAACTATAGATGTTAAACTCTCTTAAAATTCACCTGTTTTTATCTTGGCTTTTATAGCGGTGTGCCAGCTGATGAACAAATGCAGCAGGGACTCAGATGACCTGGAAGCCTTCAACAAATATGATGAGCGTCTCCTGGAAGACCTGGCAGTGTACTGTGGCCTGGCCCTGCAGTATGCTCAGGCTGTGCAGATCGTTGAGGAGCGAAGGGCCAGTATAGAGGTCACACAGGAGGTGGGAAAACTACCTGACCTTATTTGCCCACATCTCATATCATAACAAGCTCAGAGTCAGAGAAACCTAAAAACTTAAAACATTGTGTATTTGTGTGTTGATTCTTTTCCTGCAGGTTCTTGCGTACCACATTACAGCAGCAGAACAGGAAATCCAGGCATTGCAGGTGATTCTTCTTCTCACCTGTCTGTGGGAGGGCAATCATCTTCTTACGTATTCTTTACCGTCTTTCTCCATGCTCAATATTCTGCCTCTTGCAATCTCTGTAACAGTCCAACTCTGTTATTCTTAGTCCTTCATTCTTCCTTTTTTTGTCATCCTGTCATTAGTCCTTAATGACAGTTTATTTCCGCAGGTCAGATTAACTGGCATAATGCTAACAGACAACTAATGCTCTACCCACTTAAACCTCTTTATTTGATGCTATCATTGTCTGTGGGTGGCAAAGGTGACAGTCATTATACCAGATAGAGGTCTTCCCTGGTCCTGTGAGTTGTGTGAACTGGAGGTCAGGAGAGAATTGGTTCACTTGATGTGTCTTTTTTTTCTTTTGGTTTTCAGGAGCTCACCATTCCTTCTGCTGAAGAACTGCGCATACTGGACTTTCATTTCTCTGATTTTGGCCTCTCAGAGGACCTCACCACACAGGCCACCGTCCGTATGTTCCTGGACCTCAATTTAGTGCAGGATTTTAAGATTGATTACAAGGTTAGTGACATACTAATTACTTGGCTTCTTGGAAACAACCACAGTCTTTCTGAGAATATTTAAGTCCAAGTCAAATCTCAAGGTCAAGGCCTACATTAGCACAATGACACAACACCAAACAAAAGAAGTCAAGTACAAATGCATTCAATGCTCAAGTCTGATTTGAGTCACAAATCAGGACTAGGGTCAGACTTTTAAGTCCAAGTGCTTGACTAGAATACCACAACACTGCAGGGGTTTACCTGAATATGATAAAGAGATCGGGTTCATTTAGATTAATGATAAAAGTTGATGGAAATCGTGAACATTCATTTTTAACCAACATTTTGGGGATTTCCTTTAATCTTTCTGCAAATTGCTCTCAAAGATGAATTGATATCATTATGAATGATAATTATTTACCACCTCATGGAACTTTCTCTTGCCTTCAGAATCTGTGCCAGTGGGTCCTGACTGTGAAGCGTGGTTACAGGAACAACGTGCCTTATCACAACTGGAACCATGCACTGAGCACTGCGCAAAGCATGTTTGCTATGCTCATGGCCACAGGCCAGCTCCAGGTCAGTCCACATGTGTTTAAACATATATTACATATGTGTATTTTCATACACCTATTGACTTTCCCATACTCTGAAATTCCCAGAAAATGTGGTATATTTGAGATACAGTTGATTCAAAAATATCCAATTTTTAGTATAGTGGAGAAATGATATACCAACCATCCTCCACACTGGAAAAGGGGAGCTCATTTGCACTTTAGACATGCACATACTTGCCCTGCTAATGTTTACAAGACACGATTTTAGTAGGACAGTGCCAGGCACCAAATAAAGCCCTGACTGGCCACATGCTAAAGCTATAATTAGTTACATTTTAAGAAGAAGCAAGAATTTAAACAGTTATTTCTGACCTCTCATTTAAATCAGCATCAGCTGCATTGTGTTATATAAATATAATATGAATGTATTTTCTCTGTTTTGTAAAGATTGTGGAGGAGTCATTTAAGGACCGCAGGCTTCCTGCAGTACGGAGCACTTTTAATTATTTGAAAGAGGATTAATTTTAGACACTCCTAAAACCTCTTATCTGCTTTCCATGGGGATAACAGGCTAGCCTAAATCTCTACGTAACTGACATGTGCCTCTCACGTCTTTTGGTCTCTTGCTATTTACATGATTAATTGTAACTGTGAATTATAGTGTCATGAAACTGGTCACTTCATCCTGTTTGATTTGATGTAGTTAAGGGATTGCAATGATAATAAGTCCAAAGAGCATGTTGGCAGCATGCGCTTTATGTATATTTAAATATTTCACACAAAACGCGTGAGCTGAAGTATTGAGGTTTCACACAGAATGTATAGGTGTGCCTACTAACTCACTCACAGTTTCTTTTTTGTTTGTATCTCAGACCATTTTTTCCCGTCTGGAGATCTTAGCATTGATGATAGCCACTCTGAATCATGATCTTGACCACAGAGGAGTCAGTAACTCTTATATAGAAAGGTAAATATTTGATTTTGTAATGATTTACAGTTCAAATTGTTACACGTGGTTATTTCTATTCATGTATTCCAAATAATTTATTATTTAAATATTTAAATTATATGTTTCATATATATTTTGTCTTCTGTTCGGGCAGTATAATTTATCTCTCCCTCTCTCTCAGGAGTCAACAGCCTTTATCTCAGCTGTATGGACACTCTTCTCTTGAGAACCACCACTACAATCTGTGCCTATTTATCCTAAACAACACTGTAAGACTTCTTTCATCCATCTTTTCATTCACTCTGACCCATCTCAAACTCACTTCACAGATTTAGTTTCATTAATATAATTTCCACAGCAAAGGTAGAGAAGAATCATTCAGAATAATCCTTTAACCAGGAATTCTTCTGTTGTTTCTGGGTTACAATCAGTGTAGAGGTGAGCTTGTGTGTATTCCTGGCTGTTTCTGCATGTATCTGGTGATGTCTAAGTCTGTATGTCACCCTGGCACCCTCTCACTCTACATCTCTTTCATCTTCTCCCAGGGGAGTCAGATTCTCAACGGTCTCTCTGCAGAAGACCACAAAACTGCGCTGCAAATGATTAAAAGGGCAATCCTCGCCACTGACCTGACAGTGTACATGGAGTATGTAAAAAAAAAGGGAAAAACAGAAACGTCAAAGTACCTGTTGGTAAAGCTATGTGTCAGAACTGTTTTAACTCACATGACATTTTGTTTGTGGCTGTGTTTTTAGGAGAAGGAATGAATTCTTTTCTCTCACTAAGAAAAGCAGAGTGAGCTGGAAAAATGAGAAACAAAGAGACCTGTTAAGGTGAAAATGATTATATGTATAGAATAATATGATAACCATGTGCATGACAACAAACAGTGCCAGTGAGCTTTCTATTAAGATATTTCTCCACCCCCGCAGGTCGATGTTAATGACAGCTAGTGACCTCTCTGCTATCACAAAGCCTTGGCCTGAACAAAAAAGGGTAGGTCTTATAAAATCCACTTCACAAATCATGTCTAAGTTCATCACAACCTTAACCTCGCTCTTTCACTGAGACAGATTGCCAGGCTGGTTACCATGGAGTTCTTCGCTCAAGGGGACAAAGAAAGAGAGGAGTTCAAAATCAAACCTATTGTAAGTCTTGATAACAAAAATGCAATAAAAAAACACATCTGTCTTACTGTCAAATCATTTTTGTAACACTTCTTTATCCTGTCATATTTATCCTAAAATTCATATTTCTCTCTTTTTCATGTTATATTTGAGTGAATTAATTGAATTTTGATTAATTTAATATTGCTTTACAATATTATTGCCCTTTAATTTAAAAAATAGAGAAGACATTGAGAAATATGCATAGACTCACTCTACAGTGGCTATTCATGGATTGTTATTGCTTCTCAGGTTGCACTTTGAGAACCACAAAATATATAGGCCTAATCTTTGACTAGAATACCGGTAGATCAATATTTCAATATAGTTAAATAGATTAAATTCATTAAGTGAACTTGTTCTATCCTTACAGTGCACAATGTTATTTTGCAATGAGGTCTAACTGATCTTTTCTCTTGTTACAGGACATTATGAACAGAGAAAACAGCACCCGTCTGCCTAACATGCAAGTGGAATACATAAATGACATCTGCTATCCCCTTTACAAGGTGTGTGACTGTTACTGGTGTTGATGAAATATTATTATTATTATTATATTAATTATGTGCATGTGAACCCAAACAGAATAGCAGAGAGGATCCCTTCTTATCTCTTCTTTTTCCCCACCGTTTCTATTTCAGGCTATATCAAGACTGTTTGATCCGTGCTCCCCGCTGCTGAGTGGCTGTAAGAAGAACAGGGAAAACTGGCTTCGTCTTACTGAAGAAGCAGAAGGAGAAAACAGCGACGCCAATGAGGAAGACATACAGAAGGAGCAATAGAGGACTGGACACTTTAGCATATATCAGTTTCTTTCTTCCCTCTCTTGGCCTCACCTTTACTAAATGCTGCCCATACTTTAACTACCAAATGTGTAAACTGTTCTAAACTTGTCTAATGTAAGAAATGTTGTAATTATGTCCCAAACTTTTGGCCAAGAGAATACACCCGAGCATACTCATTGTAAACCAAGTCAGCAGTGTAAAGTCTCACATTTTACCTCTTTTCTAACATGAAGCTGTGAAAGTCTGCAACATTTTCTCCGTGCGGCACCGAGTTTTATGAATGTACAGTATAGATATGCAAATGTGTTCTAAGATTTAAAATGTTTATTTAAATTTGAAAATATTTAAAAGAAATCTTAAGTCTCAAGTCCATTTGTTTATGTTGCCATCATTTGATAAATATATATCCAACATTTGATGCTCTCATAGACATTTTTATGCAGTTGTTGGGAGTCATAGCAACGATCAACCACTGCCGCAGACCCACACTGATCTGTGAGGCTTAGTATAAACAGTCCTGAAATTTTGACACTGCGCTAATGCTGTCACAGTCTGAAGTTAAAGGAAGATTAAGGAAGAATTATTAATCACCACACATAGTGTATTGATACATATATTTTCTGAACATTATCATGTTATTTGTTATTATTGCAAACCTCATTTGTAGACATATAGGCTATTATAGCAGGTAATCATCAAATGTCAGACCAGTGTTGTTTAAAAAAGCCTTAAACATTTTTCAATTTTCATCCAAAATTCTTCAAATTAGAAACCTGCTGCATGCCGGGACATTCTTATTCTGATATATATTCATTTTATTTTATTAAAAATGAAAATAAAAAAAAATTAAAAAACTAATAATAATAATTGAGCCAGAAATACCATCACAATTGACACTTTTCAACACACATTTCTCTCCACAATCGTTTCCAAAATATATCTTTTATTTTCAGTCCATGATAACTTAAAAGAAAAAGAAAAAAGCTACAGACTGCCAGCTGCAGGCTGCAGTGTCAATGCTCGCCAGATGCAGTCCTGATCCCCGGCCACTGGGGGGCAGCAGTCGGCCTTAACGCGGCGCAGACGCCGTGGAGTCAGAGCTGCAGAAGAAGAAGCCGACGAAGAGACAAGAGGAAGGAAAATGACAGGGCGCGCAAAAAGAAAACCCAAATCAATTCAGGTAATTTTTACACTGTTTTCACCACGTTGGTTGGGTCGCCGACGTTTTTCGTTTGAAACAAGTGGTTTAGCAGACGTAAAAAGCCGTGTCGTGGTGTCGCCGAGGTGGCGACTGAGCAGCTTGTGTGAAACGTTGCGGGCAGAACAGTTTGGTCCACGCCGCGAGAGCAGCAGCGGTCAGACGACAACATGGCAGCAGCTCTGCTGACTGATGCCGATAATATAATACATCCATGACTGATGCCCGTGCAGTGACGTCCACGGTGCACAGCAGTTTGTATCATCGTTACGTTTGGACGGTGCTTACATTACACCTCGCGCTGGATAGGCATTACACAAGTGAGAGGTGCTGAGTCATAACAGTATGTTTAAATCTCAGCAATGTGCGCTAGGTTTAACTTGACTTCTGCAGGGGGAGGGTGGGTGGGCGGCCTGATTTTATCCGTTGTTTGATGCAGTAAACGATCAAAAAAATGCAGTGACCTAACTGCTAGCTTTAAGTTAACTGTTGTAACGTTATTTAACCTTAACTTGTAAGAGAGCTCTGTCACTGTGCCTGGTTTGAAATACAGAGCACACACTACCACTGAACTCACAAAGGCCTTATGCAATATAGTTGCCAGCTTATTGATTCATTTCAATGACAACTGTGCAATAAATTATGATGGTCATAATGTTCACATGTGTTATTATTTTATAGCTGGGTAATTTGTTCATGTGGAGAGGATGATAACATGTGGAAACACCTACCAGTTTGTTAATCATCATTGCATTGTGCTGGTATCCTACAATACATCCCTCTAGGAGTCAGGCACAGGCAATGGAGATTCGAAGAAATCCCGCACTGATGAACCCAAAGTTGTGGCAGTGTCAAAGGTGGATGCAGCACAGCGGGATGAGTTGATGCAACTGTACAAGCTTCAAATGCCAGAGGATCTGTACCACTTCTGGGATTTCTGCATGGAGCTTTGCCCCGACAACCCACGTGGTATAGCCTACTTTCTAACATCATATCATTTTACAATAATACTGATGAGGCAGAAGGTGCATCTGACATTAAATCAATTCTTCTGTATATAGACACAGACATAACAGGATGGAGCCACTTGGTTTAGTGTTGCTTAGCCAGTGGAAAATCTGTCTGGAAGGGCTGAATGGACATTCACACAGTACCAGCCCAACAGCTGGGGAAACCTGCTTAGAACAAGACTGTTTGATGTTGGCTTTATATTTGCTAGTTTAGCATGGAGAAGCTGTTTCATGATCACACATCTCACATTTGAGATGCAAAGAGAGTAAAATGATGGAAGCTTTCCAGTTTATTGATCTTTTTAAATATCTTTCCAAAGTTGCAGTGCTCTTCATTGTTCAGTAAGATGATAACCCTGCTTTTGTGTTTTGCAGCTATTAGTCACTATGTATGTCAGTTGATCTCAATGTATTGTTTTTATGGATGTTTATGTATATAGGTGCACTGAAAGACACGCTGGATTTGCGGCTGGTTGGTCCCTTCGACATTCTGGCTGGAGCTCACAAAAAGTCAGCGAATCTTCAGCCTAACTTCCATCTTCACTGGAGGTATATTTATGACCCACCGGAGTTTCAGACCATACTTCTGGGGAGTGAGGACAGCCAGCATCACATTGGCTACTTCAGGTATAGCACACAATGAAGGTTTTTGATCTGCATTGAACCAGTATCTTATATAGATGTTTTTATTTCAGAGTTTCAGCATCCACTAGACTTCCCCCTGTAGTAGTTACCATGCCAGTTACAGTGTGGTGACATAGTCTGGGCAATGAGGGAGTTCTGTTTTATTTTTTACTTGATTTTATTTTTCCCAAAATTTGACAGAGATACACCAGATTCCCTCCCTTCATTTGTCGGGGAAAATGAAGCCAAGAAGGGCTGCACTATAACACAGATGGGGGACAACTTGTTTGCTGCTGTCCTGTGAGTACTAGCCACCACACATTCACCACACAGGATAATATGATGTGTGTATGTCTTCACATGTGTGGGAGCAGATGAGCTTTATTGAATTAGACTTTTTTTTCCTCTTTATCGTTCCCCGTCCATGTATGTCATTTTACCTACTGTTGATCTTTTTGTTCCCTTCTCCTCCAGCCTGTGTCTGCTGAAGAAGAGGAAAGAAAGGGGCAGCAAGAAAGCAGGGGGGGAAGCTTCAGAAAGCTTGGAGGCAAAACTGAGAGAGAAGGCTGAGAGTCTGGGGTTGTTTCTAGAGCAGAAGACCAAAGGCATGAAGCAGAGGGACAAGAAGGTAGCTTACACAACACAGCCAACAGAGTTCTTATTACCAACATGATGTTGGTCATAGAACTCACTTGTAACTGTCCTACTTTGCACCTCATGTGCTTTGTCCCCTTTACTGCAATTTTAAAGTACTACATTGTTTCAGTTCAGTACCGTTCGCAATGTCTCACTTGTCTGCTATATAAGAAAACCAAACAATATCTTTGTTGGATTGTGTTTGCCACATTTTGCAATGGCAACTACAAGTATACTCCAATCATCTAAAACAGAGTGTATATTGGTTTCATGTCTATAAGCTTATTAGTGTTTTGGACACATTGCCAGCTTCATCACATCCTTTATCCCTCCCCCTTGCCTTAATGCAGTAAAACTAAACATCCAATAAGATAATCACAGTCCTCTTGCAAAATGGAGTCCAAATCATTCAGCAAAGTATGGATCACTAAATACAGTGGTGGTGGCAGCAATGTGTTCACAACAAAAATCATGTTTTAATTGAGTGCTTCATGAGAAACCTCTTGTCACACCACAGGTGGTTACCAAGACATTCCATGGTGCCGGCATTGTTGTGCCTGTAGACAAGAATGATGTAGGATACAGAGAACTACCAGAAACAGATGGTGAGTCTATAAACACATGAATCCTTGGCGATCGTGAAACTGCCATGGCTGCATTTGTTCTCGATTACCCTATCCCCAACTTTTTCTGTTGCTGATGTGAGCTATTAATTTCACCTGATGGGATTTCACCTTGACTGGAGAGATTTGCATGTTTAGAAATACAGTCTAGAAACATCGAATCCCCCCACACACACACACACACCTCTTTATCCTTGTGTTTCTAGCTGGCCTCAAAAAGATCTGCAAGGCAATTGCTGAAGCGAAGAATGATGAAGAACGAGTCAAAGCCTTTGGACCGCTTCAAGAGATGATCACGTTCGTTCAGTTTGCTAATGACGAGTGTGACTACGGCATGGGTTATGAACTAGGAATGGACCTCTTCTGTTATGGATCTCATGTAAGTCTCAAAGCTCCTACCATACTCAAACACATCAAGCAAAATAATCATCCCTGTGAGCGTCTCAGTAACTTAATTTTGTCATAATGTGAGTCGAAGAAATATATTAATTGTTATTTGGTTCCCTGTCCCCGCAGTATTTTCACAAGGTCATCAAGCAACTTCTGCCAATGGCTTATAACTTGCTGAAGAGAAATTTATTTGGGGAAATTGTGGAGGCCCACCTCTCCAATCGTAGCCATGACAACCTGGACCAACTCTGTGCACATTAAAAAGACAAAGTTAATTTCAGTTCTTGTTCTCATAAGCTTTTCCCACCATGTGTCTTTGTCTTCTGTTGTTTGTCATTGTTAATGTCTCTTGGTGGTTTTGGTGCTGCTGTCATTGATTGGAACCAGTTCAATGATATTTTGTTTGTAAAAGGTAGATGTCTAATAAAGTATTTTTATATTTTTACCTGTCCAATTTCTGTATGAAAGGTGATCTCAATGAATCCTTAACCAACTTATATTGATTATATAGCAGTCGTTGTGTATGCTGTCCAGCAGTATAATCTTTGTATTTTGCTACTGGTTTGGCCACTGAATTGTGTTTTAAATGTAATACTATGCAGTGAAGACAGAGGGCAGTGTTTCCTATAAAAATGTATGATGACTTGTTTGTGAAAGACATCCCTACTTTGCCAGTTATGAATCGGGTAAATGATACAATCTGTTCTATTCTTTATGTCATGCGGTTGGTCTTTTCTGTAACCTGGAGAATGACATTGCACTTAATTTGGATAAGTATTTCCAGCCAGGGTCATCCATTATACGATGAGCAATAACTAATGTGGAAATTACACATTATCAATCATGCACAGTGGAAACAGCACACAAAAAGTTGCATTTTCACCATGTTGCGAAGTGACTTCAAAGCAATCCGTTATTTTGTTTTCTGATCCTCCCTAGAAACACAGTCTGTGTAATTTGATCAAACAGCTTCATTTAGGGAAAAAAACAATAAGCTGTTATGTCTATAGACTGTGACACAGGCACCTTAAGTTACAAGATGGGTCACAGCACTCCATAAAGAAAGACAAACCTTTGCAGAATAAATGATAGACAACCAGTAAGGTTCAAAGGTTTTTGGGTCAGTTGCCCTCAGTTTGTTCGGTAGCCCAGACTTGCTCCACGCCATTCCAAAAACACGAGGGGTAAACAACAAACTTTTTGGACATATGCCACATTTAGTTTTTTAATTTGTCTATATATCTGTGATCTCACAGATGTCTGCATCTTACCTGGCCTTTACCCATGAGACCAACATTTAAATCCAGTACTTCTGTTTAGTTTGCTTGCATGACTCTGTATTTAGGGTGAATTCGCCTAATGTGGGACATTTTTTGCAATTTAGACTTCTGGTGTATATTGTGATATGAAGCAAACACTTTCAATCTACATCCTGTACCATTCTGAAATCCTCAGGTTGTGATCTAATGGAATCCAAAGAGAAAATTCTGATATCACACTCCTAAAAGAAATACCATACATATTTCAACTCTGATTGCAAAGTTTTTTGCGGCAATTTCCGTTCCCTAATGTGGGACAGTCATGCTCCTAATGTGGGACACTAAAAAGTCTGTTTAAAAGTCATCTTAATTTACATGATAAATGCTAGATTGCAAACCAGTGTTCAATAATATCACTTATTGTCCTAGTTCTGCTTCATCTTCTATAGTATTAATGGTTTTCTACCAATTGTGTGGTGGACGTGACCTTTTACCCTGCGCTAGAGAGTGGACTTAGGGTCATTCCCACCCCTGCTCAACAACCTCCACCATCCTCAGTGATCTCCCTATATTCAGTAATGTCTCCCCTCATCCTGTCTTTTTTCCACTGGTTGAGTTCACTTGCTTGATTATTTTCCTTTCTTTTCCCATGTTTTCTTTCCCTGATTTTGTCTCATTGCCTTACTCTTTTTTGCCACTGTGATCTGAAATACATTCCATTTAATTAATCAGTAATGTGCTATCCTTTGATTACTTCTAAACACAACATTTTTCATGAAAATTATCAAAAAAGACAAGATTTAGAAACAAGAAAGAAAAAAATTCAGAGCCATTTACTCCTTTAACAGTATTATGACCACTTCCAGTTAATAAATATAATTTTCTTTTGTTGTAAAATATTCAAAACAATGCATTATAACAATAAAGCCATGTAAACAACCATTGTTATTGTTCAACCTATTAGTTTTACCTGGAAAAGCCCTGTCCCACATTAGGAAAAACCACTTGTCCCGCTTTAGGAAAGCATGTTTCCTAAAGTGGGACAGTAGAAATGTTGATCAAAATCCTAAATATTGAGAATGGTTACACCATATTAAGATATATTTTAATACATCAACATATTATGAACACATTTTGACAAAAAATTGCAATACTTTTGTTTTTTTTAATAAATTATGGCCTTAACATTATTTTTGTCCAAACCCTAAGTACCTAGCATTTTGGTGGTCTTCACACAGACCTCCGGTTTGAAGGCTGTCCCTCCTAAACCTATGATTGGACATTTGAGATGTCATGTGATTTTGATAATGCAATATCACAGCTTGTGTGAGACCACATTTACATTAACTTTCTTTTGCTATAGGAAGACCTACACCCATTTAAGCTTAAGTGTCCCACATTAGGCAGTGTCCCACATTAGGCGAATCCACCCTACCTAAGTAGGCCTACTGGCAGAGGAAGACACATCCAAAATTAGTCTATTTCAGTAGGCTACTCATTATTTTGGTGCTCTTTTTTACATAAAATAATAAATCCAAAATAATTACACATTTGCTGAAATCATTGTTTATCCTAATTCCAATATTCTCATAATTCACTCTGACTTTTGAATAAAAGGTAAATGGTTACATCATCTGATCTAGACCAATTTGATTTTACTGTCTACTCACTCTGAAGATAAATCTAATGGCAAAGTTTTGTCAATTCAACATGATTTCTTCTTCACCCTATAGCCTACACAAATACTGCCTGGTTTCTACCGTATGTTACATTGTCATTGATTTTGCCCTGTCAAGTCCCATTAAATGTCCCACTCAGTGAAGAAACCCAGGCCAAGGCGAGGGCGTAAGAATACTAAGTGGGAGATGTAATGTTGTAGGCCCCACCGTGTCCTGGGCTGCGATGCTTTCGGATTTGTGTGACCAATTTTACGGCATTTATTTAATCATCATCATTAATAACGAGGCGCGCTGTTAACTTTCTTATCTGAAGCTGCTGCTGCAGAGGCACCAAGGGGTGGGGTGGGGTGGTGGGGGACAAAGGCAAAACATGAGCGCACTAGCACTGGTTGAGGTGCATTCAGGTGCTAGTGGTTCAGGGTGGTCTAGTCATAATATGTATTCTCATAAGTGTATTATTTTATGACAAGTGGAGCACTGTTCTGCTTAGATGTAGAACTCAAATAATAAAGCTGCTGTGGTGGTGCAGTTACTGCTATGTTTAAATGTTTTAGGCCTACTTAGGCCTATTTGTAAGAAACACAAGTTAAACGTTAAAAAAAAAACAGCCTTTTTTTCTTTTTCTTTTTAGAATAGGCTATCAAACAATCACAACACATGTTAGTCACTTGCCCGCTTCAGGTTGTAAGTTTTGAAAATGGGATGTGGTGAAGAATTACAGTTTATTTTTTCGAAATTCTCAGATTGATCCACCAATCAAGATGCGCAGTCGATGTTCCCAGCTGTCCGTGAAGGCAGCATTGGTCCTGCGGAGTTTCGGGAAAGCGCATGACAGGCGCGTTCACACCTCCCCACATACACATACACTGGCAGGCAACACCGCGACACACCGGGGAGCATCCCTTGAACGGAGGGAGCGCTCTGTTTGGTTTTGACAACCTGGAAGAATCACTGTAGCTATTTATCACGCCTGATCACTGACTGACTGTGACGCCGCAGAATGATCCGGGGCCCTGCCGAGCCTTTAGGACTCTGAGGCCCCGCACAGATATCCACCTTGCACCGGCAAAAGGACCCCTCACTGGCTCCGTCGCCTCCCCCCGCAGCAGAAGCAGCAGTCAGCCCGAGACAGAATGGCAAGTAGCCCGGAAGAAAGTCATTCCAGGGGCGGCGGCTCCGACCGTGACTTGAAAATGGCTTCTTCGAGCAACACGTCTCCTGAGGGTGGACCACCACCACCGCTGCACCAGAACCGTATACGGCAGGTGGGTGTCTTGTCCGCAGCCTGCTCCCCGCGCTTTGACCACCACCACCACCACCACCGGTCCAGTCAGCCGTGTGAACCAGCTGCACAAGCCGCTGCTGATGCTTTGCGCTCGGGGAAGAACAGTCAAAGGCGTCGCCGCGTTTAAAGCACGTCGCCGCTGTGATGTGACAGGTTTTCTTTGATGTGCATCAAACTCAAATTAGCTGCTTAGAGGAGGAAAGCTTTCTGTAGAGGAGATACCATCTGTTTTGATAAGAGACGCGGGCGATGTGCGTCGGGAGGGGTGTCATAGTACCCAAATAGGCCAATTGCGGGAGTTTGTTATGGTCGTCAAAATAAACACCACCAGGCCTGCACCAACTCCTCTAGTAACTATAACGGGCTGCAGTGTAGAGCATGTTTACAACCTCACACCCAGCACTGTAGGTTTACTGTTTACATGGACCATCTTGGGCTTTACTGGCCAGAGGATGATCCTTGGCTCTGACTTCACAGCTGTCCACTTTGCCCCTTAAGTATGGTGTATTGTAGCTTTCTGAGAATACGGTTAGGCTATATAGAGGCTTAATAGGTGGAATGGGTTGTAGTTTCATAGCATTCTGTCTGAAACATATGAGCTCACACATTCATACATACAAGGTCTTTATTGTGGTTCTATCACTGCATAATGCACAGCTGGATGAAGTGTCTTTGTGTAGATGATGTGCCCTGTGTGTGCCTACAGTACGAAGTGCTCTCTCAGGGCACTCTTGGGCAGGGCTGGTATGCCAGTTAGTCTTTCTGGTCTTATGTGAACTAAAATTCTGGTTACAAAGCAGACATCTCCAGCTCTCCTCTCCTCTCCTCTCCTCAAAACTTCCTCATATCCTTATTGTTCAGACCAACGTGTGTTTTGATAAATGCAGCACACTAAATCAGCTCAATAGGAAAAATTACATAGACCTACAATCTTTTTTTTTTTGCAGGCAAGAATAGCAGAAAAGTGTTACAATCTGTTTTTGGTGTGTGTGTATGTGTGTGTGTGTGTATGTGTGTGTGTGTGTGTGTGTGTGTGTGTGTGTGTGTGTGTGTGTGTGTGTGTGTGTGTGTGTGTTTTTGAGTGTTTGAGTTCAGAGAAAGTGAGTCAGGAGATGGTGGATGGTTGTTTCCTGTCTCAGTGCACTCTCTCAGGCTAATGTGATTTAGGTAATGGACTGTAGTATCATACACACACGCTGCACTCAGACACACACCTTAGTCTTGTGTTTTAGGGTGGGGTCCCAGCTGAGCTCATATACAGTAGTTGGATGCACTCAGAGGTTTTTGTATAATTCGTGTAAAATCAAAAAGCACACTGTCCAAACAGGTAGTATTTGTTGGTCCACAACCACGATGGAGTGGTCTAACCTGGAAAATAAGTCTCACTTTGACTTCAACTTGAGCACAACTGTATTCTACAATACTATTTATTTCACAGAGATCTCAATGCAAAACTCACAGCATCTCATAAGTGGAGAAAAATCACTCTTCAGTTGTCATCCCCAGTTTTTAACCAGAAAGTGCTGTTGTATTTTTTTTATTCATTTTGTACACGCTCTATAGCAACTGGTTACTGTTAAATAGTGTTAAATGTTACACAATGGACTGTGTGCTCCGTCTCATTGACCACAGGTGAAAAGGTTTTATATTTATTGCTGCTTATTTGTTATGGTGGCACACTAACTGAGGGACCTGGTTGTCACATGGAAATAGTCAGTTACCACTGCAGAGTTCAATGT
The DNA here is from genome assembly GCF_045865225.1 of Trachurus japonicus. NCBI lineage: Eukaryota > Metazoa > Chordata > Actinopteri > Carangiformes > Carangidae > Trachurus > Trachurus japonicus. The sequence goes on from NC_140907.1 coordinate 17,295,589, forward strand.
CTAGTCCCTAGCAGCAGCAGTGGCCCTGACTTGGCCCCCACTGATCGATAATGAATGGCAGCACTGATGAATGATCAGTCAATGATCCTGTGATTCCTCCTGGTTTATTTGTCTGTGGCTTCTCCTCAGACAGAGCCAGTAACCATCAGGCACTAACCGTAATGACCAGACTATTTGTAGAGCTGGACATCAGAAGCCAAAAGTAACATTGTAATGTACTGTCAACATTTTCTAATATTGATAGTGCTGTTGTTTAAATCATCATGTAAAGGCTGGGTGGGGCCATGCTGGGAATAATGTGATGTCACCACCACACTTATGTGCCATGAAGACTGAGATGAATAAGAATGGGATAAAGGTTCAAGTTGTTTGTTTTTACAAGATGCAACAAGGGATGAGGAGGGTGTAGATTTGTACAAATTCACAGTTTTGGCCTTGTAGATTCAGATTCAGATTCATGATTTATGGTTTTAAAATGTTAGAAAACATTTACCTATTTCTAAATCCAGTCTTGTCGTAAGTCATGGCTTATGCAGTTTCACCACAATGGATCACATTATTCAGTCATTTCTTGCAAAATAATCTGAATGTTAAAGGTGCATTTTGATTTGCTGAAGCCACACAATTTCTTTTTCCACACAGATCTTGTTGTGTATGGTTTTTACTTTTTCCTATTAACCTTTGATAGGCAGCACGTTGCAAGGAAGAACAGTTTCTGTACTGCGACCTCGAAGATAACCATGAATGAATATCACATTGGTTCATGAAAGACATTTGTAAAGTTTCTTTTAGCAGCATTTTCAATATTTAGACACCCCAAAACGAATTACCATTCAGTTTCATTATGTTGTGTTTGCACAGTGCATCTAACATCATCTTAGATTTCTGCATAAAACTAAGGGTTGTTTAGGTGCAGTCAGATAATACTAGAGAGCTACTTGAGAACCATGTTTTGTGTGATTTGGGGGAACTGACTCTGAGATAGGGGGAAAAGTGCAAGAGATGCACAACATGATTTGACAAGTGAAAGATAACGTTTAGATTCATTCAGATAAAAAGTGTCTGGGAAAAGCTCAAAGTTTATAGAGCTCAGTACAGCAGTGATGGGTCTGCATGTGTGAACCAAAAAGAGAAAATGACAGGAGGATACTGTGATGTGAGGCTCTGACTTTCCGGTCTAAAAATACTTCCCGTGTATCGTGTGATTGTTCTGGAGAGAAATAGCTCTTTCCATGCCAAGTGCCTGTGTGTCCATGTCTCTGTGCTCACTGAACCTGTGTCGCTGGCCATCTACACGCTGCTGTGGGCTGGTGTTTAGCCATTTCCTCTCTCCTGAACAATACAGAGATGTGTCTTATTATGTTAAACCAATTCACTTTCCTGCAGGTGATGGATACTTAGAGTTTAGATCACAGAACTGGATTTTATATCATACTGCAGTCTGTTATTGATACTGCAAATCTCTGAACTTCCAGACATGCTGGCCACATTTTGATATGTTTTCAGAGATAACTTAGAATGCAGCAGCACATTGCACTATTTACTGACTTTGTTTATCTCCATATACAAATGTCTATATTCAAGGTGTGCCAGTCCTACGTCTGGAGAGGCCCCTTGTTTAAGACTTAACCTTAACCTATTTCTTACCCATTGCGTGGTAGGAATATCCAATTTCCAGTGAACTTACTGTATTAATGTTTCCCTCCCTGCACCAAATTCCCCTCCTCTTCTTTCTATTTGGCTTGCCTTCCATCTTTCCTCCTCTACAGCCTCACTTCATCTCACTGCTTTAAAACCAAGGTTTGATCCTTTACCCTAGTTTTCTCCTTGTCTTCTTGGCTGTCATTTCTAGTCATCTCCTGTTTCCCTCCAAAATACCACCCTCCCTGTATCCCTCCCCCTGTCTGCCCTGCACTCCTCTCCACCACTGGTCCCTCCTCTGACTTTCTGATGTGCCAGGAGGTCAGATTTCATTGCAGCCTTTGAGATTTTCATCTCTCTCTCTCTTCTACCTCTCTTTCTGTGTCTCTTCTGCCTTACTTTGTCTGCCTGCCTATCTGTCTCTCTCTCTCTCTGTCCACTGGGAGTGGTAAGATGGGACTCTGCAGGAAGAGAGTCCTAATGGAGCCATGGCCTTCATTACATTACCCCTGGAAAGGCTACATCCACACATACACCCACATATGACCACAGCTGTCCTCTACTGCATGATGCCAAATAGAAACAGGCTCTCCGCTGGTGCAGATGTACAGGGTGTATGTACTGTAACACACACCCCAAAACACTCACAGACTGCATTATATAGCTGTATTTACTAGAGCCAGTAGAGCACCTGGTTGTAAGTGCTTAGACCTACTGGAAGATCATCCACTCCACTACTTCCATTGATGGTCACCAATTGCCATTAAGAATTAATATGGTTCTTGTGAAATTCCTGCATTGTTTTTGCATTGTAGGCATGACTCAACAAAGTATGTCTGTCCATTACATATCTTAAATGATCAGCCATTTTATAGATTAGTTGATCAACAGACAACAAAAACGGTAATCAGTTGCAACAGGTTTTCAAATGTGAAGACTTTACTTTATTGAATGTTTGTGAACTTTTGGGTATCTGGCAAGACAAAACAAGCTTGTGAAATTTGCTACCTTATATGCTACCTTGCACAATAGTTAAAGTTCAAGAAGATAAAATTACTGAAAGTTTGGCAAAACTTATCAAAAGCACTGCTTCTTTCTAGTAACTAATAATAGTGACCACATTCACCTGCAGGAGTGACCATATTAGGTATGAAGGTCAGCCCTCCAAATACCAACACCAACCTGTCAACCAGCTCTGATGCAACATACAAGCAACAGTCATATGATATTATATGTAGGTTGGAGTTCATTTGAGTTTCTATACTGTGTAATACTGATAGGGTGTTGAGAAAAACATTGGTATTCCTTGTCCCAGATCCAAAAGGAGCATCAGCATGTCTATATTTGGGCACAAACAACATCCTGCATTGGAGTTCTTGGTTGTCATAACCAGTTGAGGTGTCCTAGTTACATCTGACACCATCTTACATTGGCCTGTGTTCCCCTGATGGATGTTTGCAGGGCAGAGATATAGCATCGCTTGATGAGTCATAGCTCGTCATCATCGTCATCACCTTGCTCTCCTAGTTTTAATGAAAGGCTCTTCATTAGAGGAGCACAGACAGTCAAAGTTGTGGCAATAAAAAATTGTCATAAAGAGAGAAAGTGCGAGTACATAGTGCACAGAGATGAAATGACTGATGTTAATGAACTGACTTCCACTGGCTTCAGGTGCATAACGACTAGAGGTTCATATACTGAAACCAAGACAGAAACACAATCTTATGCTGCAGTACAGGATGACGGCTCAGCAATGCCCCAACCACCAACCTGCTGCCACCACTGCAGGTGCTGCCTTTTGATCTCTCATGTAACAAACATTTTCCATTTCACAGCAATACATGCACTGCAATACATGTAATTTATTATTATATTTAAATTCAGGCAAACCCTCTATTTTTACTCATTGTCCCTACTGCATTGCCACCCAACTGCACTGTGTTGGCTTGAATCACACCTTCAGTAAAGGTCAGTCCGGGCAATCGGTGCAAAATGGATAATAACCCTGAGATTGCAGAGGCACAATCAAGTCAAACACTGTTTATGAACCACAAATGATGGATTTGTAGAATCGATCTACCCCTATAGTTAGGAATATAAGCACAACGTTTGAAACGGAGCCTCAAACAGGGAAGGATATGGAATTATTATTTACTGTCATAAGATGCTTCCTTTGCTAGCCTTGCTTCATAGAGGGCAGGTGTTTTTGGACTGAGGGCAGTGGGAGTCATTTAGATGTTAATTATTCATCATGGCCTTAGAACTGTTTCCCGTTAGAGAAAAACAGAAAGAGAGAGAGAGAGAGTGGAGGGTGTGGTCAGTGATCAATGGACTTCTCAGAAGCTCAGCTCCAACACCTTTGTGTAAATTAGCTCTCTCTCTCTCTCTCTCTCCCTCTCTCTTCTCCCCCTGTCTTTTTTTGCTGCCTCTCATCATGTTTGAGTTGAGTAAGTGAAGGATTTCTCGCAGGGAAACACATCAAAGCTTTTCGCTGTGTTGTTGAGTGTGGCTCAGAGCACTGCACATAGACAAACATGGTGCACACACACATGCACACGCACACACACACACACATAGGCCTATGCCAGCTCACCACCAGACTGCTTTTGCCACATGCTTAGGAAGATGCTGTGACGCAACTGTGAACTCCCGCAGTTGGAAGATGGGAGCGCAGTTTACCTCAATGCCTATTTGTAATTTTGTGTTACCCAAAATAGAACTGACAAGAATGGCCACTTATAAAATGTTCATACATTTTCATCTGTTTTGTTAAATCCTGATTCTCAGTGTTATGGGTGTTTGTTGGACTAATTTCTCTCTCTCTCTCCGAGTCGCACGCCATCACTCAGCATTCCTGGTATGACTGTGGGCTGCAGTGAATTTTTAGGTCACACGCTTCATTATTCATCATACATTCGACTTGGAGGTTAAATCAGTTTCTGCCTCAATACCCTTTGTCATCTGACGCTGGATGACATCAGCCCTCAAAGGGGAGTGCAATCTCTCATCATTTATAGCGAAACTAGCACATGAACAGTGGGCCAAATTGGAAAAACAAGGATTCTGTCTGTGTACTGTAACGGTGCACAACAAGGACATCAGAGTAATCAGATTTAAGATAAATCACACAGATGACCATTTGAACTGTTTGTTTCCATGTCCACAGTATCAGATTTTTTCTGGTTAATTCAGTTTAGTCTCATGTCCAGATCACTGTATGGCTTAAATATCTGCCTTGGTGGTCCCAGACTACCTCAGACAGTCCTCACTCTGGTTTTAGGAATATTGACGTTCCTCATCAGCATGTGGCGGGATTACAGGTCCAATTGGAATATGGTAGTTTTTTTTTTTTTTCCAGTGGGCTCAGAGCCTTTCTCTGATCTCATTAACAGAAACAGCAAACTGACGTCATGTGTTCCTTGGGGACTTGGGCAGCTCTCCAAGGAGGAAAAGAGGGAAAGCCGTAAATTAGTATGACGGCCATTTCCAATGCAGTGGATATCACACCAGCACTGCCGCATCACAGAAAGGCAGTCGGTGATGGTTGCAGGCGTTGCATTTTCTCCATAGCCTTTCTACAGAAACCTGCCATCACTTGCAGGAAGTGAATAATGAATTTACAGATGTAATCAGGTCACCTACTCTGCATTTTTGCCTATCTAGATTATTTTAGAGTGCTCTTAGCTTGCTTTGAGAAAACAAATATGTTGAGGGCTGCGGCCTAATGTAGCAAAAAGCAAAAGCAAGCAATCCGTTAATGTGGCACTGGTGTCTGCCTATAGGGTAGGGTATAGCTTGTCTGTAAATGGAGAGAGTTGTTGATGTGGTAGCACCACTGAAGGACGAATACAGCAAGTCATGTTACCAGTCAATCAGCTAAGTCACAAATCAGATGTATCTATTTGTACAGCTGCTCTGACAGGGCATGGTCTTCTCCACTTTCTGTCGCTCCAGTTGTCTTTCTCTTGGGGCGTATTATGTGACTATCAAGGTTATGTTCCATGCACACTCCATCTCTCCATTACCTCTCTGCTCATTTCAGGCGCCCACTGACCGACCCACCCACCCTGTCTCGGTGTGTTTGGGTGTGGTCTGATCTGGATTTTTAACTGCCTGCTTGGTTTGCTTCTTATTAAATTTGACTCTGTGATTTGGTTTTGTGGAAACCAGACAGACAGAGAGGGAGAGAGACCGAGCGAGAGAGAGAGAGAATGTGTGGACTTTACGGCTCTGACCTTTCTTAAGCAGTAAAAGTGGCCGCATAGTGACTTGACATTTAAATCACATCATTGAGCCAATCCATTACTGTCTCCACTCTCCTGACTATTTTGTCTCTGTGCAAGGCAGACCTCATGTATAGACTGGTGGTTTAGGCATTAACCTTATTTACACTGACCTATGTACAGAATGGCATGCCATCCATTTAAGCGCACCATACAGTAAGTTGTTTTGAGGAAAAAAAACTGCAGAGAAACCTTGTAATGTTACTATTCAGGGACCTCTCCAGCGTAAACTATTGGAATTTGCATTGAAAACAATCAGGCAAAAGCATAGTGTTGATATTCCATGTTACAGTCATGTGGTGCAGGGTTCAGCTGCAGTTTGGAATCAATATCCTGAAGGGAGAGGATGAGAAATGTGTGTCTGTGTGCATCTTTGTGTACGCATGACATGTGCATATTCTGAGCTTCACTGTGGTCCCTGCAGATCTCCTTCGGTTTTCTAAATGTGGTGTCTTTTGTTTTGAAACCACTGTCCTTATTGCAAGTAGCATTTGCTTCACTTCACTATGATGGACTACAAACATACAACTCTGTACCAACCACTTACGTGTCTCCATTAAGTAGCTCAGTAGCATAAAGATGGAAAACAGAGAGAAAGGATGTGTGGTTGTGTTTTATTGGCAGAGAAAAGTGTTCCTTTAGTGTTATCTTTAAAAAAAAAAAAAAAAAAAAGACACCTTGACACAAAAGTTCAGTTAACTAGTAAGACCTGAACTTTCTTTGGGGCATTGTTTCATTGTCTTCTGTGCAGGAGGTTTTGTGGCCAGCAGTGAGTTGCCTTAGAATAACCCATTCAGTGATGCACTTGTGTTGACAGTAATGGAAAATGTGTTTTTAAAGTGTGGAAAGCAACTGGTTCTCTTTGGTTTTAAACTTCCAGTCACCTCCTCTGTATCTGTGTCTTGTGTGGGGAGTTAGTTTCTCACTCTCTCACCACGTTAAAGTGATTGGGGTTGTGTGAGGGAGTTATACATAGTCAGCGTTTTACTTGCAGTAGATTCTGATTGGGGAGCTGCCAGTTTGAAGAAGTGGGCACAAGCACCTGTAGAGAAGCAGAGTGATATACTGCTGTGGATGGGGTCAACTAAAAGAAATGTGCCACTCCTTTTGCTGCCAAACAGCCCTTTTCTTTGGAACTACACTTTCTCAACAGTTGAGCTGGCCTACAGTATTCCTAATAATAGCTTTTTCTGGGCCAAACAGCTGATCTACAGTGTAATACAGTGCACACTGTAGGTCTGCCTGTGCACAGTCAAATTGTGGAATGTCTGCTTCTCCAAACCGGCAGCAAGCTCATATGAATCTACAGCAGGTAATACATACACTGTGTATAACTACCTGACACAACCCTATGAAAAAACCTGAACTATCCCTTTACTGTAACATAAGCATAATGCATCACTTAAACCAAACAAATGTAAGCACAAATGAAAGTGAGCATTTCTGGATGAGCTGCAGTTGTCATGAAAAATGTATGAGCTTCTTGAAGTCTAAATGATCTGAAACAGAAAGATCCTTCCTGCATTAAACCTCAGATGCATTATATTCTGCCAGACACTCATCGCTAACATTACTCCACTAGTCAGCAGTGTAGCTCCATTAGCAGGCATACAAATCATAAACAGAGGCAACGGCAACAGCCAAAACAACCACACCAATCTTGGCAAAAAAAAATAAGATATTGGCTAATGGCTATCATGAACAGAGAGGTAAGTTAAAGAAGCACACAGTGGTTTTATAGTTTTTAGCTTGTTTACTATGAATAGTTTAAATGTTTGAAAGCATATTTGAGGCAGCCTCTGCTTCATTTTAGTAGTTGATAGACAATATTTTGTTGAAAAAATCAAATATCATTGCCAAAAGACAAGGAATAATCATAACTGTGAAACGTTTAATATCCAAACATATAAGAGAGAGTGTGTGTTTATACATATAGATGTAGATGTGTTGAAGCTCAATCAAACACTGCATACACATCCAATCACAGTTTGAATCACATGAACAGGCACGGGAAAACGGATATGTGTGCTGATCTGTGCATCTCTCATATCTGTCTATCAGAGAGTCCTAATGGGTCATATAAAAGCCTCTGGATCTATAAAATGGAAAGCAGACCATTAACCCCTCCCCACCTAGAGGATCCACTAAACCAAGAGAAACAAGAGCTCATACACGTATCACCTCTCTGTGGAGTGCCCTCCCTAAATGTAATCTGACTCCCAAATGGCCGCACGAGCACACGCACACACATTAGTTTATAATGTATTCTCCTAATCCTCATTATCTTGCTTGAGTGATGGAAGGAATCAATGGAGGACATTGATCAGCTTTTGGTGTTGCATAGACACAAAAAAGTTCATAATATTAATATAGAAATACTGCACACATAGTACATATACACACACAAACTGCTGTAACAATATTACTGTAAGAACAGTGTTTTAGGATCAACTAACATGCTGATCAATATGCTTATAGATTTTGTCTGTTAACTCTGAAACTCAAGAAGCCAGGCAGCAGCCAGTCACTGTTGTTGTTGTTAGAGTTTAGATTTTTCAGAGTCCTGTATGTTTAGTTTTCTTTGTGTTTCAGTTTTAGTTATTGTGACTTTCATGTCTGAAATATAACTCAATGAGTTATAATATTAGTTATATTATATGATTCAGTTAATGCAGTTAAAAAGTTCATAGGCAAGATGATACAAGGTGCAAAAGACCACCTTAAAAATGTCAGCTAGTGTCAAGCACTGGGGGTGGGACATAAGGACATGATGTGGGCTCATGGAAATAGCAAAAACAGATTCACAGGTATCACTGCAAAGCTGAGAAAAAGGCCATTACTTAAACATTGATAAACAATTCTGAGAAATAAAGTACATCTGAAGATTTCATCTTTTAAAATCTTGTTTTGAATGTGATAAACATAAATAAGTGTGAATGAGTATTATCAGAAATAAGAATGAATCTCTCTTTTCTCTTCTGTTCTCTTCATCTTCTATTCATTGTGCTAAATCAAGTAGCAGTTTGCTCAAGAGAACAATAAGTTATTCTCTGTTTCACCAGCAGAGAGTGCTAGAGGAGCAGAGCACAAACACAGAATGATGTATTTCCTCCAACAACAGGATCATCCTGGAACTAAATGAAGCACTCAGGCTGAATGCACCATGCTGCAACATTTCAGAAACCATTACAGTGCGGGGTGACTCAGCAGATCTGTCCCCATTCATTAATAGCAGTAGAAAGAGATGTTGCGCCGGAGCCCGTGGAAACATAGCAGGCAAAATGTGTGAACAGAAATAGAGGTGTGAGATAGTGTCCCTGTCCCTGGTGCTGAAATTTCAAACTCTTAACATTTGTAGCACTGACAGAGAGAGAAGTTTGACATTCATCTGCTGGTGGTGGACACACATGCACACGCACACAAACAAACACACGCACGCGCGCATGAGCTGTCAAATAATATTCAATCAGCTGTCCGTACTGAGGGTGCAGTGCGGTTGAGATTCAGACCAACCCACTTTCTCTCCGTGCAGAGGGGAAGCCTGTTAGCTGCAGGTGATTGGGAGCCTATGCTCTGTGCTAACTGGTCCCCCCTCCCAGACTAAGTGGAGTGTCCCGTCTTCTCTGCTGTCTCACAGAAGGACAACCTGTACTCAGTTTCTCCATCCTAGTCCTTCTCTCTGTTATTATAATAACAGTTTATTCGATAATTAACTTGCTTATATACATTTGTTATAACTCAACTTTATTCACTTTCCCCTTTGTTGATTTATTGCTCCGCTGATGCAGATATTTCTTTACTAGACTTATTATGGGTTGGATTTATCTTCCTAAAATTATTTCTGATAGTAAAAAGTCTTGCTTTTCTGCTACCACCACTAAGGGGGGTGCCATCATTGGACAATGGCTTATACATTCACCTTATTTCCCCTGTTTTCAGCTTCTGATCCGCCCCCCTCCCCTCCTCACCCATTAACCTTTCCTGCTCCTCATGCGTCTTTCCCTCGGGATAGTGTGCAGCAGTAGTGAGAGTAGCTGTTGCTGTAGCAGTCAGCTGGCTGTTGGCATGCAGCCTCCTTAAACCCCTTACACAATAAACACTTTCCTGTGACTGTGGCTTGCATACACAACATTAGCATTCACATGCATGCACGTGCACATGCTGCACACACACAAACACGTTTTGTTGTCACATCTGTTCGCATGAAGCAGGGTTTTGATGTACATCTGGACCGGTTCATTCCCTGTTTGTGTGTGTATGTGTGTGTGCCTGTGTGTTTGAGTGTGTAAGTGGATGGGTTTTACTCTCATCATTTACCGCCCTTTTTTCAGTCCCAGTTTCCTGCACTCTCTCATGTTTGCACACATGGATGTCAGTTTCCTTTTTGTGTGGATGTGTTTTTCTGAGAATATGATCGTCTAGTATCGGTTTCCAGCTTTGATGTGGAACTACCACTGATCTGCATAGGATAGAAGAAAAGAAAACATCGGTCGGACAGTTTATTTTAAGTTTGCGTTGAAAAGAGGAATCATTTTTGGACCGAAAATACTTCTACAAGTTCTTCTAGTTTTTCTTTGCTTTGGGAATTTTTATATAATTTTTATAAATATTGTTGGCTAAGGATGATGATTTGGATTCGGATGATCATAGATTTGAAGGGGATTTGCTGTAGTAATTGTAGCATTATCAATTTATTTTTTCAGAATTCATTTAATACATTTATTTGGCTTCATGGCAAAAAGTAGAGGTAGTCTGTCCATATTAGGTTAACACAGTGAAACTCCAACACTTTATAAAACAATTTTTGGGGATAGACACAGGTAGAAAAGTGAGGTCATGGCTCATGCTGCTGCCCACCTGAAGAAAGCTCGTGAGCTTGAGCAACATCCAGAATACAGGGCTCTGCAGAAAGCCAGGGAGAGGAGGAGACGGCATCGTGAAAGAGCTGAGCGAAAGCGGCAGGTAATCATTCATAGTTTGTGTCATGTATCCTCTCTACCATTTAGATTTCATGCTCCTGTGGATTTAAGACTACACTGTAAGCATTGGTATGGGGACATTGTGGGCTGTGGGGGGTAGCACAGATGTGGATTGTGGCTGACCATGCATGGTGCTGAGGCTGCTGTCCTCTCAGATCCTTTATCAGTAGGGAGGTGGTGACTAGATGACAGATGTGGAAAAGGCTTGAACTTAAAAGAGGGAGGGTCACAGTATGGGACATTTTATGATGCAAACCTTTGATGACATCTGTGATTACAGCTATAGTCTGTAAAATAAAAAATGAAAGAGACCATTATAATCTTTTTATATCAGAAGGATTAGGATTTAAGCTGTAATTAATGGCTCCAATAATGATTAATAAATAGTTTTCCAGTGATGTACAGATCAATTTTATGACATTAATGCCAACTTTTGGGTTGCCATGTTGTGGAAAATCCTCCTCAAGCATGGCAATTAAATGCATGATGGATGCCACACCATTAAATCTACAGTCATAAATGTTATCAAGTTATTAAAATAATATTACCGCCTTTCTAATTATTAATTGTGTATGCATTTAAATGTTAGTATGGCATCAATTTACAAAGCAACTATATAGTCAAGCATAAATGTTTATCAATCATTATTAAAGGATTACAATAATCCATCAAGTCTGCAGCTGTGAATGTTACAGTAATAAGCTTTTATAGATTGTATCACCACTCACCTATTGTGGAAGAGCTGCAGCACAACAGTCAGTTAGAAAGGTCTCACTACTGATATCAATATCTTCATGTTTGAGGCAGACTATATATATAAATAGTGCCTTATCAGGAGGTGGCAATGATATATATGGCAATGGTGTATGTAAACAACTACAACTAATTATAAAGTAAGTGATCTTAAAAGGTTTGTGAGTAGAATAGTAAAAGTTGGCCTAATTTGCAAAATCAAGTATACTACCATACACTCTGCTCTCTCTATTTACAAATCAAGCCTGTCTTTTACAGCAGTTGTCCTCATCATGGTGATTGTGTATGTTAGTAAGTACACATTTGGTCTTGTAATACAGACCATGATAGTGCTTAAAAAGTGGTGCTCTTGTACACTTAAATTAAGCTGCTGATGGGATGTGTATTGTAGCTCCATTGTAAGCACACACATGGACAGAGTACAGTGTATAATCCAGTATCCTTCATTACATGACCGTTTGCGGGTCAATCTACACAAATCCTGTACAGAAACACAGATTACAGCTGGTTTTCAATCAATCCAGTCTCTACTGGTGCAGTGTGCTTCATGGCAGAGAAAGATGAATGTGGAAGTGAAAGCAGAAGCAGCTAAAAACCCACGTTGCAACATAGACACTTAAAAACACACACCCATACATACAGGGGAACACAATACAATACAAAACACAACACAATACAAAACATGCAAAAAATAAATTAAATTAAATTAAATCTGTGCATTTCCAGCACACAGACTCTCACTTAAAGGGATAGTTCAACATGTTGGCAAATTGGCCCATTGCCATAATCCCTATAGTTTTAGCAGTAGGTTCGTTACCTTTATTTGTCTGTGCAAGCTATTTTTAGAACGGCGGAGCAGAGCTGTGAGCTGCTCAGAGCTACGCTATGGAGGCTAATGGGATTTCTTGGTTTCTCTCATCAAACTCATCAAATACACAATCCAACATCTCCAAAACACTCTGGTGGACAAGTTGTGGCCTGCACATTCACCACGCTATAACGGAACTTTACGAGACAGAGTTGTTTTCGAGGCAAATGCAGAGACTGCTTGCTGAAAAACTGCCCCCGACAGGAATGCGCATCAGCTGTTTTGCATGAATTTACCTCTAAAACAACTCTGCCCGTAATGTTCTGTTATTATCTCATAGCGTGGTGAATGTGCAGGTCACGACTTGTCCACGAGAGCATTCTGAAGTTGTTGGATTGTGTATTTGATGAGTTTGATGAGGGAAACCAAGAAATCCCATTAGCCTCTGTAGCGTAGCTCTGAGCAGCTCGCCACTTGGCTCGGCGGTTCTGAAAATAGCTTGCACCGACAATTAAAGGTAACGAAACTACTCCTTGGCTTGCAAGGATTATAAGGGGGAGGAGCCAGCATGTAAGGACCAAGAGGGGGGTGGATAGGGCATCGGTGGCTATATAGCTGTTTAGGCAGGATCAGCCTGTTTCAGAAAGATTTTTTAGTCAGGACAGGCTGGCTAGGGCGATAATAAAGCTGTGGGCCAAACACTATAGGGAGAATGGACCAATTTGTTGAACTATCCCTTTAATTGCAGAGCCCAGAGTTGTTTTTGCATTTTAACAATCTGTAGATTTGCACTTCTGTTTGGATGCAATCTGAAGAAGCATACGTCCGTGCTGTCCTGAGTTTGAACCAGTACCTGGAATATTCTGCATTTGTGGTTATAGTATTTTTCAGATGAAACTCTATGCACATGGCTAAAACGTTACCTGTCTTCTGAATCATGTCTACATCTCATAACATTTTCTTAATTCCTCCAATGATGAACTACACATTCTGTGGATTGTTGTAAGTCAGTGAAATTTGATCTAAGTATTGTGTTCGGGCTCATATTGAACCTTGGCGTTCCTGGGAAGCACCACAGGCCACACAGTCTCCGGCACGACTCAAACGCAGCTGTCCGCGCTCTGGACACACTCAGCAAGGGGTTGGGGACTTGGTAGGATAGCAGGCCTGAGAAGTTTAAAAATAGCCAAGGCGGGGAGATAGTTAGGGTTAAATGTTTATGGTTGCAGTTGTTATCCTACAGAGAGAGGGGAGAAGTAGTGGAAGAGTAGGCAAGGCATGGGCCTCGGTTAGACTCTGTTCTCATACTGAGATAGAGACAGAGATATGGGAAGCTAATGGTTTTTAGCTGGGCAAGGGATAGATGGGCACAGAGAAGGGATAGAGTGATGGTAATAGTGAAGTAAGTGAGATTTGGTTACATTAATTATGTTTGGATAGAAGACATGGAGAGATTTAATGGATTGTAAGATTGATTGATGCAGCAAGGAAGTGAGCTGGAGAGGTTTTTATCAAAGGATGCTGAGTGAGAAACTACAAGCTTTGCATTTTGGTGGACCATACAATACCACGCAGTCATAAAGCAAAAGAGCAACAGCCTCTGTTTTAAGATATAGCTGGGAAATTGTTAACAAATTTGCAAGGTAACAATGGGCAATGCGGCAACATGTCAGGCCTGTGGATCAGATAAAGCTTTAAATACTACTGGGAGTGACAGCAATTTAAACCAACACGCTGACTACTATGGAGCTGCTGACCCTGGACCTGAAGTTGATGATTCACTGGTAAGAGATGGAGAGACATGATTATGCTCTTTTAAGAACTTCCGTAGTTTGTTACCCATGCTGTACTTAGTCTCATCTTCAAGGAAACATGTTAATCTCTTCGCCGCAGGCGTGTTGTCTATGTGTGTGGTGACATCACATGTGAGGGTCTTGACCCTTGATCCCTTCGCAGGGGTGTGGCCTCAAACCAGACATGCACGAGGGAGTTTGTTTGATGTTGCTGACCCTACAGACTAACAGCCAGTGGTGAGCAGCTGACATGTTCCTGCCTTAACCACTCTGAAAAGACACTGATATCTTGTCAACACTATCCAATCAATACACCCAGTGGTACTGTAGTCTGCAAAGGAAGTGTGACAGTTCACTTACTTTAGCACAATTGGATTAAGTCTGCAAGTGTTCTATGTTTCCGTTATTATTATGATGCCCTATGTAAACCTACTAGGTGTGTGTATGAATCGATCAGCAGAAGTTTTGAAATTCAAAATTTTGTTGTGATCTTACTCACTTTGGATTCTCATGGACTGACTTTGGTATTGGCCTCAATAATCCCATATCAATTGGGCTCTTAAGTTTCATTCTTGCTGCAGAGATATTTCTGCTGATCGCTGTGAGTAAAACTTTGAGGAGGGCTCAGGTTGTCTTGAGGAGTCTTCAAAGCTGATATTGAATCCAGGTCAGAGGAACAGACCCTGTGGATCATGTGTTACTGTACATCCTTTAAATGGAACTAGGTCAACATTTTTGAAGACTTCGGAGTGAAACTCAAAATGTAATGCGTACACATAGATGAGACACAATATAGAGCTACTGAAGTGTGTGTGTGTGTGTGTGTGTGTGTGTGTGTGTGTGTGTGTGTGTGTGTGTGTGTGTGTGTGTGTGTGTGTGTGTGTGTGTGTGTGTGTGTGTGTTGCCTTGATGTCTGGTGGCTAAATTTAGATTAGCCAACTCAGACAAATTATTGATACAAGGAGGTCTGACCTCCATAAAATCATTAGACATTTTCTGAATCGTCATGTAAAATAAACTATGCACAACAACACACAACAATTTCATTTTCTTCTTTTCATCACTGTCATCCCTTTTAAATAATAAACCTTATTAAAAAAAATGTCATACATAGTTCGTTCAAGATAGCAATTGTGTTTTGTCTTTCTGTATGTGCAGGGTAAGAAAAAGTTCTACTTTTGGTGTAATAAATGGCGTTTGACCTAAAAATGCCTGAACTGACCTTTTACACTGTTCATCTGCCATCTTTACCAGGCATACCAAATGGAGACCTGAAATGTAATTAAAATGAATATCTCAAAATGAGTATG
The DNA here is from genome assembly GCF_045865225.1 of Trachurus japonicus. NCBI lineage: Eukaryota > Metazoa > Chordata > Actinopteri > Carangiformes > Carangidae > Trachurus > Trachurus japonicus. The sequence continues at coordinate 17,311,156 of NC_140907.1, forward strand.
GTTTGTATACTGGTTTCTAATATTAGCCTTCATTTTGTCTCCATCCCTCTAGTCTGACAGCAACACAAGTTTCCTTCGAGCTGCCAGGGCTGGAAACATTGACAAAGTCCTTGAATTCCTGAAAAATGGAGTAGACATCAGCACCTGTAACCAGGTAAGTCAGCCTCTTAACAGCCATACTGTACCTTTAACCTTTTTATTCCTTCATACAGCAAATTAATTTCAATGACAGTGATGTGTTTGGTTTATGTTATTTGAGATGGAGCGTGTTTATATAGTAAGCCTTTTTCAGTATGTTGACATCAAGTTGGGTTTTAGCTGGAATCTGTAGTTTAATTGTCTCACTCAATCTCCATATATTCATTGGTGCAGCATGATTGACAAGTGACACATAACCCCTGAATCATCAGCAATGTGTCAGTGCTTGGGAGAGCAAGCATGTGCCAATGATTTGTTGTTGTGTAGATGACCGTCAGACTTTGTCGTTATATTCAGCTTATATTAAGAAAACATTTATGAAACAGCTGCAGCTTTCCGTGCAGTTGTGTGGGAGCATTATAGACTATTTAAATTCCAGTTGTTGAGTTTTGACTAAGCTGAACATATTTGTAGTCAGTTGCCATCTTCTTGCAACGTGCAAATACTAACAGGCTCAGCAATAAATGCCTTAGAGGGCAATGTAGAGTCACAAAGTCATGGAGGGATTTATGCTTAAGTCTTAAGTCTTGTGACTCCAGTCAGGGTTTTAATTCATTGTGCCCTCAGTTTAAGTCTCTTGCCAAAGAAAAACAAGCTGTTTTATTGTCGACTGTCTAATTTATTCTTATTTTGAAGTGAGCTCATTTTTAAAATAAAGGTTTTGACATAGTTCTTCTGAATACTATCCACATGGTCCCCATTTGCTTTATAATATTAAATGACGTTATGAGGCACATAAAGGCCAGCATACAGCGCATGTAATACATGCTCTCATTAGCGGCACAGACGGTTAGAGCTGTAAACTCGTCTGTCGGTCGAACCTGTTGAAATGAACATTCACTGTGCTGTGTCATGGCAGCATCATGAGCGCGGTCAGCACATACCTTAACCTGCTAGTCCCCCCCCCACAGCATCATAACATCTCCTCTCCCTGCACCACACCCTGCTTTCCAGTCTCAGCTGCACTTGAAGAGTCTCTCTAACAGCTGCTCTCACCCCCACCTCCCTCACCCACCCGCACCCAGATTCCTCTGACCTCTGAGGGGGAGGGAGTTGGGAGGGTGCCAACCCCCCGCCCTACAGTTCTGCACACACCCCCTTGGCCCATCTATGTCAGTGTGATTTACAGCAGTCACAAGGTAGCTTAAAGGAAGGGAGCTTGGCTATGTGACTGTGTGTGTGCATGTATGAGTGTGTGCGTGTTCATCATCAGCTCTTCATATTTGCTACTGTGTCATTGATGGTGGCCTTTTCTAAGTCTCCAGCAGTTCAGTAATGACTGTTTACACTTGTCTGTGATTGGCTGGCAGACAGGAATTGACAACTGCTCACCCACAGCTCTATTAGCTGTACTGTTGTTGTCATAGACACCCTGGGGTTTGTTTTGTGCACCAAGAGGGAGGCCTGACTATTAATTGCTGCTCATTGCACTGAATTGGCATCGACCTCTCAGAAACACCTCACACACACGCGCGCACACACACACACACACACACACACACACAGCCCCCTGCCACACACAGTCAGGGCACCATTGGGATATATATGAAAATGTCACTCTCATTTTTGGTCATCTGACAAGGGCTCAAATGTGATCATCTGACCCCTGACAGATACTATGAAGGCCATGGCTCTCCTGTTGCAAGTGTGTGTGTGTGTGTGTGTGTGTGTGTGTGTGTGTGTGTGTGTGTGTGTGTGTGTGTGTGTGTGTGTGTGTGTGTGTGTTTCCAAGGGACCAATGCCAACATAGTGTAATACCGTAAATTTAATCTTGTAAGGAGATTAGATAACAGACTTGCTTGGATTTTGCATGTGCGCGCGTGCGTGTGCACACACACACACACACACACACACACACACACACACACAAACACTCTTTAATTTGAAATAAATATCCAAATTTGTATGGACACACATTGCATACAACATGTTCTCTTAGTGTTATTGGTTACTGTACATGTGTCAATTTTAGTGTAAGTCTCTTTTTCTTACAGACCTTTACATGCATATTTTACCAGTCTAGTATTTTATTCCTCCTCCAGGCATGTACCGTAGGTGGACAGTTATTTTGTCTGATTCTGACAGACTGTGATACTGTGAGGGATCACCATCATCACCAGCTGTTCAGACTTCTGTGTTGTCATGGTCATAGGTTTTTGACTCCATTGTCATAAGCTGTTTAAAGCCAGAGCTAATGTACCTTTTGTAAAGGAAGGACATTTAGCACGCGGCCAAACAAAGCGTCCAAGCATCACACCGATGTAACTTTCTGGTGAATATGCCTGATAACAATTTCTGGCATGGAGATATTATATTTTTTATACCTGATACATTGGCAAACTCACCACACTGTGGTACACGGTATAACCATCCTAACTGTGGTAATTGAAATGTACCCAGATATGATGCCATTTCATACTGCACAAACACTACACTAATACAGTAGACCACCCAGATGATCATTCAAAAGCATCATGTTACTCTTGATTAGCAGCAAAATTGCTCTCAAGGAAATGATTGGATGAGAATCACGTCAGTGGAAAGGCACTCCACACAATTACAGAGACATTATCAGTAACTGCTCTGTCAACATTGCAGTCAGAAGAGTCAGTGCTCTGATTATTATAAGAGCATCAACAGACATGAAGTATTATTCATTAAAATTCAGTGGCCTGCCTAATTGAAAGAAACAATTTGTGGTGACTTTAAAAACATGAAAGCTCATGAATCCGTTTTTTTCCATTATTCATTTGAGCATAAAATCGAAAACTGAAAAAACGAGTCGTTATCTGTTTTTCATTTTAGTTTTGGAAACGAATACTGAGAAAAAGAGTTTTTTTTTTTCTTATTTTTGGTTTTATTTTGAAAAACGAATGAACGAATGATACACGGATTTATTTTCACATTGTAAGAGCTGTTTACACTATGATGTCAGCAATATAAATTACTTTGTCGTTATTAGATATGATCCAATAATAAAATGAATGGCTTACATCACTAATGATTAGTCTGTATGTCTGCAAGCACATGGGGCACGCTGGAGCGTCACACAGGAGTTTTGAGTGTTGCCCTTGTGTGCCTGTTCATTAATAACTGAAGAGTCAGATCCTAGAAAGCAGCAACATTGTAGCGGCGGCCAGAGTCTGGCGCCAAGGGCGGAAAGCTGTCCAAGTCAGTTGAAGAGAGGGAGAGAGAGATATATACTCCCTGTCTTCCAAGTCCACAGTCAAACTATCCTTCTCTATTTCACTGGTTTTATGAATGAGACAGGCTGTTTAAGCCCCCAATTTGTGACTTTATGAATGCACAAGCATGTTTTCATCTGTTTATAATATAAGATCTGGTTAGACACAATGTGTTCCATATGAGTGTGTTAACTTGCCAATGTGTGACTTTGTATAGAGCTTTGTCATGTCCATGTCCTCACAATTGAAGGACTTCCTCACTAATCTACGCTGTAAAATGTTAATCCTTGGTGAGTGATATTACTTTTTAATCTGCATTTACATTATTTGCTCTCTTTTCCTCTGCCATTTATCCCCTCTGACACTTGGGTGAAAACCTGACATTTTTATTACCATCTGTGATCATAACAAAGGTCAGCGGTCATGACTATTTATCTGCTCTGGACAGAGCTCCCTCCTGCCAGGGGGAGCTACAAACTGCCTGCAGGGCTCAACGTCCATTAGCTAAATGAAGCCTTTACTTACAGCTCAGAGGAAAAGGAGATTTAGATCAGTTTGTGTGTCAGTGTGTATGTACAGTATGTGTGTGTCTGTTGTGGGTTTTACTTGTGTCTTTTGGAGAACATAATAGTTGAAATGTGATTGAAACGCTCTAATAAGATTGCGTAATTATTGCTGTGGCAGTTATGTCCGTCATTTCAGAACGGACATGTACAGTTAAAGCTGCAACTCAACTTTCCGCTCGTTCAGACTGCAGCAAAGAGCACTTAGTCGCACATTTGAAAGTTGTGTCTTGGCACTGCTGTTGAAATGTCACTGGCTGACTGAATGACTGACCGACATAATGACACCAGAGACACGACCAGTGCAATCTGACAAAAGCAAACTACAAGCATTTTCTTCTTAGTGTGACCACGCCCTTAACCTACCAACAGTTATGAGGATGATAATGTTATAATAGATCTGAAATTATTAAATGATTTACAATTCTGATAACAGACTAATAGTAAAAGTAATTTATCAAGCAGATTGCTTTAAGTGACTTCTTGCTGACTCAGTCCAGAAGAAATTTGTATGGAATTAAAATGCCAATGATAAATCAATTAAGGTTTTCCAGTTCCTCACTGAGAGCTCATTAGAAATATTGAGCACGTGAACGTAAATGTCTTCCTGTATTTTATTCTAGGACATAGACAGGAAATGATGGTGGCTCTCACTTGTACCCTTTTAAAGCCATGTCATACATCTTGGACACAGTCGCTCACTTGACTGGACTCTCACTTACACACATATGCCTCTGAGGAATTGCCCTCTTTTTTTCATTTTGAAAGGTTGACATTTTCAGTAGCTTCTATATATGACTACCCATGTTTGTGTGTGTGTTTATGTCCTACATACCCTCTATGACTGTGCAGAAACATGACACCCCTTTGACTATTTGGCATTTGGCAAGTCAGAGAGAGAGAGGGAGGGAGAGAGAAAGAGCGTGCGTGTGCAAGCGTGTGTGTGTGTGTGTGTGTGTGTGTGCGCATGAAGGAAGGAAAGGGGCAATGATAGAGGTGTTAACAGTTCCTCCAAAGTCAGGATCCACAGTTCCTCACTCTGACTCATCTCGGAGAGCTTGCAAGGAGGGAAAAGGAAGCAGGGACCCAGAAGCTGGGGCCTCACCCAGGGCAGTGGAGGAAAGAGGCAGAGGATCTGTGCACTCCATCACTTTGAAAAGCAGCTTGGTGCAGCATTTAAGAAGGCAAAAGATTAAAAAAAAGAGCAAAGACACAATTGCGAAGAAACGGAAAGCACAGAGAGGAAGGAAGACGGAGAGAGATTGACATTTGGTTTGAAAGAAAGAGTGGAAAGGATTTGAAATACTGTCCTTAGTTTGTTGGTTTCAGAGAGACACAGCGCAGAATGGAGGAAGAGGATGATGAGGTGAATCATGCGTCTTTGTGTTTATATATATCTGTCTCAGAGGAAATGTGTTCATGTGGCTGTTGTATAAATACATCAGTTATGTTGTGATTGCATGTCAGTGTGAAACATTTACTCAACTTTCATCTCCCTGTGCTGCTGCTGCTGTTGACCTGTAGCTCTGGTTGATGGACCAGAGGCCTTTGTTGGAATGTTCACACTTAGGTTGTTCTTTGGTACATAATATGTTTAAATTTTCAAATCTTTATTCCTGGTTCTACCCATTTTTTTGAAATTAATTAATGCATTCATTCTTTTCCACTAATGTTAAATAGTTAAGTTCAATGTTCAAAGAATGGACTCAATGGGCTTTATGCACCGTTCCACTACTTCCTGAACTGATTAATCCAGGTGTGTCTGAGTAGTCACAATGGTCAGACACACCTGGATTAATCAGTTTGTCCAATAATGTAAGACAGGAAATAAAGGAGCTTGTTTAAGTTCAGGAAGTAGTGGAGCTGTGCAAAAAGCCTGTAGTACAAATAAATGTACAATATGATGCATGAATCATTACTATGACTTATAGCTTTGCCTTAAGTGCCAGCATATTGTATTCCCAATTCAATAGATTCAATGGACTGTGCAGTTGTTGATTCTTGTTATTGCCCTAGCTGTTTGGTCTGGGGATTACTGTAATGTTATTATGTAATAATCACGTCACCATATTTGTTTTCTTGAAGTCTTATGTTGATGTTTTCTGTTGGCTTTCTCTCCAGAATGGCTTGAATGCATTACATCTAGCAGCTAAAGAGGGGCACACAGATTTAGTAGAGGAACTATTGGAGAGAGGAGCACCTGTTGACTCGTCCACCAAGGTATGTGCATGTATTAGTGTTTTCATTACGCTGTATCAACCTTGCAGATATGAGCATAGCACAGTTTTATCTTTAGCCCCACTAAGGGGCGATTTGTGGGGGGAAAAAGACAGGAGGGAGGGAGAAAGTGATAGCTGGGTAACAGAGAGATAAAAGGAGAAGTCTTAACGTATGGTGGTATCAGTTGAGACGTACTGTGTAAATCATCATGAAGAGGTATTTTACTTTAAGTGGAAAGGAGAAAGAGGAGTGGGAGTGACTGTGGAGTAAGCTCTGCGGACGTCCACTGCATCACGTTCAACTGCTTGCAACGGTAAACAGCCAGAAAGGAATTTGTCGCCCTTCCTGCTCATGTCCTTGGATTGACTTCAATATGATCTTTGGTATTATTCAGTGTACAACCACCACATCCTTAAAATATCTACAGACACATGAGCAAAACATTTGTGTGTTATCTCTTTGCAGAGTTGGGTTTTCAAGAAAGTATGAAGGGATTTGTACCCACACAATACACAGTCACACAAAATATATGACGTTCTTTGCAGAAAGGAAACACTGCCCTCCACATTGCCGCGCTGGCAGGACAAAGAGAAGTAGTAAGACTACTCGTGAAGAGAGGGGCAGATGTCAATTCTCAGTCACAGGTGAGAAGACTCAATAAATGGAAGCTACACTAAACTATATAAAAGTGTGTAAGGCTCTGATCTTAAATTGTATGTGTGTATGTATTTATTGTCCTTGCAGAATGGCTTCACCCCACTCTACATGGCAGCCCAGGAGAATCACCTGGAGGTGGTGAGATACCTGCTGGAAAACGAAGGGAACCAAAGCATTGCAACAGAGGTTGGTGTCTGTGTGATCAATACACTCACATAAACATTTTTCATTTTCATTTTCTTCTGACTTCTTGTCTTCCTCGTCTCTGCTCATCCAGGACGGCTTCACTCCGTTGGCCATAGCTCTCCAGCAGGGCCACAATGCAGTGGTCTCCCTGCTCCTGGAGCACGACACCAAGGGTAAGGTCCGACTACCGGCCCTGCACATCGCAGCCCGCAAAGATGACACGAAGTCTGCCGCTCTGCTGCTCCAGAACGACCACAACGCTGACGTCCAATCTAAGGTGAGGGAAAGCGGCAGGAAGAAACTGAGAGAAAGAGGGTGGGGTTGTGATGGGTGCAGTGGACCGAGAGATTGCAAGAGAACAGGAAGGAGTAAATACAAAATGGGAGAAGGAAGGAGAAATGTAGAGAAGGTGCCAGACAGTATGAGATAATGCATCTGACTGAATGGATACATTTTTCATGTTGACAGGTTTATTCATTTTTATCGATTGTGTGTGTGTTAGTTTAGAAATATGATCATATTAATGGACTGAGCCAACCATTTTTGTTCACTTCCTTGTATTTGCATTTTGTTTTCTATTTGTGTGACCATGTAAACTTACCCTGTGTGTTATTTGAACGTTGTGATAAGCCCTTTCCTTAACAACCCAACTCCCTATCCCCCACTTCTCTCCCAATGCATCCCAACCAGATGATGGTCAATAGAACCACAGAGGTATACAGACTCATCACCTCTTAACTTGTTTCCTATCTCTCACTTCTGACCATCTTTTTCAGCTCTTTCATCCTGATCTTTCCCTTATTTAATCGGGAATTGTAAAATCCTGCACGTGAGAAAAATGTGTTACTAATATGAATGCATGCAGCCAATTACGCTGTAATACACACTCCTGCATGGCTGACAGTAAAACACAGTATGTTGTATTAACAGATCCCAGAGTATGTCAGTTTATTGCATTTAGTTACTGGTTGTTTTTTTATTACTCTATTTTATTTTCAAAATTATAAACAATTATTTAAAATGTGTTAGCATTACATATTTCTATACTTACTTTTATTCTGATAGTTTTACTTCCTCATTTATTGCTCTTTTTCTCTGCATAATCTACAGCATGTATACTTCTGAGCACGTAAATATCATTGTTTTTCCTCTCTGAAACACCTCGATCTTTAAGTTAACTCTGTTTTTTAATTAAATTGCACCATGTCTATCAGAATGGGAAGGTAAGGACTGAACCCACCCTATGATTGTGTACTAGATATTTATATATACAGCTTACATATATAAATGTCCATTTGTCTGTCCAAGCAGATACACATAGTTTTGTGTATTTGAGTTTTGGTATTGAATGTTTTATTTTGACCTTAGATCTTTCTGTTTCATTTGTTTGCCATTTGTTGTGTGTGGGGTTTTTTTTTTAACAAGCCTTGCGGAATTACAGGGTTTTGCATGCATTATGTATAGCATGTGCTATTCGGGGATATGCTAATTCTTATGCTTCTTACACCAACATATCTGATTTCTTTTTTCAGCATGCAGCCTCATCATGATACTGCTTTGGCAGAATCAAGTTTCTTTCCTGTAACTGCTACAGAAAAATCTGGTCTTTCTTTCTTTCTTTCTTTCTTTCTTTCTTTCTTTCTTTCTTTCTTTCTTTCTTTCTTTCTTTCTTTCTTTCTTTCTTTCTTTCTTTCTTTCTATTTCTTTCTCTCTTTCTCTTTATTTTAATTTTACCTTTGCTCTTTTTTTGCAAGTGTTCTCCTTTTTCCTCACCTGCTGTTTCAATCATTCTTCCATTCCGCCTTTTTTGTGACATTCAGCCTCTGCTTCTTTCCTTCTCACTCTCTTCCTCCAACCTCTCTCCTTGTCTGTCTCAAACAGAGTGGGTTCACCCCTCTGCACATCGCGGCTCACTATGGTAACGTGAATGTCTCCACCCTGTTGCTGAACAGAGGAGCTGCTGTGGACTTCACAGCCAGGGTAGCGCCCTATCTCCACTTCCTAGCAAATCAAGACACTTTCTCAACCGCTGTCTGTTACTGTAAAACCTGACACGCGTGTTTGCTGAACAGTGTTTTTGCTATTGTCCATCATAACTTTCCTCTTTAATCTAAGCCTTTACTAACAGCATTTCTCTGTAGCATTTCAAATATTGCATTTATTTCTGCATGTTTTCAGCTAAGTAGCCTATGTCAGTCTGGTGCCCAAAATTAGTTTCTTTACTGTAATGCATTTGATAACTTAGAGATGTGTATTGCTACTACCACATTCAACTCAACAGAGACACACATTTAAATACAATGGAATTAGAATGAGATTTGAATAGTTTCTGCTCACTGTGACTTATATTTTTGTGAATGTGTATGCTGTGGTAAACCTTCCTTTCTTTTCTTTGATTTCTTTGTTAGAATGGGATAACTCCTCTCCATGTGGCCTCCAAGAGAGGCAACACCAACATGGTGGCCCTGCTGTTGGACCGAGGGGGACAAATAGATGCTAAAACCAGGGTGAGACTCTTATTTAAAGTCTGGACATCAGCTTTCAATAAACTGTCATAATTATCTAACGACTGCTTAAGAGAGTACAATCACTACTTGTCAATTACTTCTCTATGACTGTAACTCTATTAATGCCTGTAATTTGTGTGTATTTATGTGTTGGTGTTTTTATGTGACTTTGTGCATATGTGATTGTCCTTCAGGATGGGTTGACCCCCCTGCACTGTGCAGCCAGGAGTGGACATGATCCTGCAGTTGAGCTGCTGCTGGAGAAAGGAGCCCCCATCTTAGCCAGGACCAAGGTATTGTACGGCAGTGCCAGCACCACTAAATGTGTCTAATATGTGTTATTGGATTTTAGTTTTTCTTCTCTTCTCTGTCACCCTTTTCTTCTTGATATTATTTTTTCTGATCTGTGGCACATGTCCATGTGTCCACACAGAATGGACTGTCCCCACTGCACATGTCGGCCCAGGGAGACCACATAGAGTGTGTTAAACTCCTGCTGCAGCACAAGGCGCCTGTTGATGATGTCACACTGGACTACCTCACAGCACTGCATGTCGCAGCTCATTGTGGCCACTACAGAGTCACCAAGCTGCTGCTAGACAAGAAAGCCAATCCCAATGCCAGAGCACTGGTAGGTGTTCTTAGGAAGTATTGACTGTACAAGGACAAAAATAGGCATCACACAAGCTCATAAAAATACACACATGTTGCAGGTATACAGTATATTAACATTTGCAAACACAAGTGACAGACGCTATTGTCAATACCAAGATCTGATATTGAGAGAAGTTGATCATTGTTATGGTTAATCTTGCCACAAAGAAACCCTGATAATTAGGACAATGATTGAAAAATTAAAGGATACAAAATGAACTGCTCAACAACAGCATAATTTTCTCCAGGAAGAATAAATCGGCAATTTGTCGCTCATGGAAAAAGTAATATACATAAGTTCAGTAATTAGTCACCAGAATGTCAGCTGTATAAAAAGCTAATGTCCATAAAAATGCTCCTGAGAGTGTGAAGAATAAGTAGATCATACAGACATTTATGTTATGCCTATTAATTTGTCTCCCATTCGCTCCACCAGAATGGCTTCACTCCCCTCCACATCGCTTGCAAGAAGAACAGAGTGAAGGTGATGGAACTGTTGGTCAAATATGGCGCCTCCATCCAGGCGATTACTGAGGTGAGATTTTTTTCTGGGAAGGCCTCAGGTTAGCATAATACTGTACATGCTTCTATTGCCCCTTTTATGTAATGCTTATCCACTCTGTTTCCTTTTTTTTCTTATTCTAGTCTGGTCTGACCCCCATCCATGTGTCAGCCTTCATGGGTCACCTCAGCATCGTCCTCCTTCTGCTGCAGAATGGAGCCTCTCCTGATGTCCGTAACATTGTGAGTAGGAATCTGACAATTTATTTGTAATTTGCACAATTACATATGTCAGATAAGTAAGCATACGTCATTCAAGTATCAGTTTTCATAGTGCGAGCGCCTGGCAGCTGCTGCTTGTAAACGTTCTGTCTTTGCTTATCAGCGTGGCGAGACGGCTCTCCACATGGCAGCACGGGCAGGTCAGATGGAAGTGGTTCGCTGTTTGCTGAGAAATGGAGCGTTGGTGGATGCCATGGCCAGGGTGAGTCAGCAGTCCCATCATCAGTTCATCACTGTTTCCTCCTGTTAATTATAAATGAGCACATTTTACCCACTGGATTGCATAAACACAGTCTACTCATGGTTCATGTCGCCGGCCTCAGCTCTGGTTCCCTCATGTCAGCTCTCCTAATTGCACAACCTATGTCTCTTTCCATGCCTTTTGCTTCTCTTCCAACTCACACACGTTTGTTTTATCCTTCATCCACAGGAGGACCAGACTCCCCTCCACATTGCATCCCGTTTGGGAAAAACCGATATTGTCCAGTTATTGCTGCAGCACATGGCCTACCCAGATGCTGCCACCACGAACGGTTACACCCCCCTTCACATTTCAGCCAGGGAAGGCCAGGTAGAGACTGCCGCTGTGCTGCTGGAGGCGGGAGCTTCACACTCAATGGCCACTAAGGTGAAATATAGAGAAATAGTGATAACAAATCAGTTTGGACATGTACATTTGAAATAACCAATGTCTCCCTTTTTCCTCTACAGAAAGGATTCACTCCATTACATGTAGCAGCAAAGTATGGAAGCCTTGACGTAGCAAAACTTCTCCTTCAACGCAAAGCTCTGCCTGATGATGCTGGAAAGGTAAGCTAAAGATACTTTATATTATTTAAGGGTAATGCTGTTCATTTCAGTGAGATACACAGTGCACTCTGAGACAGAACAATTACATTTTTCCATAACAGAAATATCATTGCTTTTAATTAAACAATTTTCTTCTTACAGAATGGCCTAACTCCTCTACATGTGGCAGCTCATTATGACAACCAGGAAGTAGCTCTATTGCTACTGGATAAAGGGGCATCACCTCATGCCACTGCAAAGGTTAGGCAAAACATGTACTACACACTCACACTGTTGTTTATATGTGATGCATTGTGCTACAGAAGTTATTTCATAATAAAGCACTTGTGTTTACTTAATGAAAACTGTTATTTCAAATTATACAACCTTGGGAATGTAATATTTTCTTGTGGAGGGTGTTACATTAAAGGAGTGGTGGCATAATGAGAGAGTGAGACTGATACTGAGAAGCTCATGTTTTTTGGGGGAAGGTGTTATCACAGTATCTAACGGCTAACCTCGCTTCCTGTGCAGAATGGCTACACTCCTCTCCACATCGCAGCCAAAAAGAACCAGACGAGCATTGCAGCAGCATTGCTGCAGTATGGAGCGGAGACCAATGTCCTAACCAAGCAGGGAGTCAGCCCTCTACACCTGGCAGCCCAGGAAGGACATGCTGAGATGGCCAGCCTGCTGCTGGGCAAAGGAGCTCACGTCAACACAGCCACCAAGGTCAGACATGAACACAGACACAATTTAATTCTGTCAGACACATTGTTTTGATGTAGTTAGAATGCTGTATCTGTAACTTATTACCGTCAGTTCTTACAATCTCACTAGGGAAGAATTTTGCCATGACAATATTCATGTGGAGAAACCTTTCATAATAAGCTGCAGTGATTTAGTTAAAGGTTCAAGTGCATGATGTGATATATGCTTGCTTAATGTGTTACAGAGTGGATTGACTCCTCTGCATCTCTCAGCCCAAGAGGACAGGGTCAGTGCAGCAGAAATCCTGGCTAAACATGATGCCAACTTGGACCAGCAAACTAAGGTAGCGTGAACAGAAATTCCTTCTACTAGCTGCTTTTTAAATGTAGCACACACACACATACAAATTCAGCATACCTGCCATCTCCTGGTTGTTGAGATGCATAGCAATGTCTACATCATAGAGTGATATCAGTAGGGAGGCTTTGCATGTGATCATTTGTTCTTGGTGTACATAATGGTCATATTTTAGCAATGGTTGTGAATCAAAGAAGTGTTTACTCACTTTTTTTAAGATAACTTATTTTAAAGATATACCTGCTCCTCACAGCAAACCAGCAAACCAGCCCTGTTTGAAAATAATTTTTTTTCCCTGCATCATCACATCCTCATTCTACTCTTTAGCTGGGATATACCCCTCTGATCGTGGCTTGTCATTATGGAAATGCCAAGATGGTGAATTTCCTATTACAGCAAGGTGCTAGCGTCAACGCCAAAACCAAGGTAGACTTTATATATCATATCTGAATCGCACTAACTCTGCTCAGTAAAATCTATAAACCCCTACTTTTTTACATTTGAAACATTTTTAACTTATTTTGCTCTACAGAATGGTTACACACCACTTCACCAGGCAGCACAACAAGGGAACACACACATAATCAATGTTTTGCTGCAGCATGGAGCCAAGCCTAATGCTACGACAGTGGTAAGAAAAAAAAAATCCACTTTTCACTCATAAACATAAAAAAGTCCAGTGAATATGGCATCACACAAGCTCTGTGTCTGTCTTTCTGTTAGAATGGAAACACTGCTCTGTCAATCGCTAAACGTCTGGGTTACATCTCTGTGGTTGACACGCTGAAAGTCGTTACCGAGGAGATTGTCACTACCACAACGGTAAACCTTTACGTTGCAGAATTTGGATCATTTACTGTAGTTTTGACTAGCATTTCCCACAGAGTCCAGTTACATTTCTATGTTCTCTTTATTTTCTTTCCATCACCTTAACCGGGTGTCACAACAGACGGTCACAGAGAAACACAAGCTCAACGTCCCGGAGACCATGACGGAGGTCCTTGATGTTTCAGATGAAGAAGGTGAGTTATTCTCAACAGAACAAGCAAGAACCAGATTAAAAATAACACAATTTGTTTCTCCACATCAAACTCATTGTTCTACTGGCAAAATAAATGTGCAAATACTTTAGGTGAGTGTCAGATACTGTGAGACATTTTGTGTAGCTGTGGATGTTAAAGTTGTGTATTTCATAGCTCTGAAGCTGGAAGATGAGCCATTGTTTGAGATGTCTGTGAAGCTGGAAGGTACTGCACAATATCTGCCCTGCCCTGTCAGCTTGGTGTGGGTTACATTTGTGTTCTTGTAACAGTGAATGTATTTGTAATGCCAATTAAGTTTTCGCTAAGAAAATGAACTTTGACAATATTGTTTCCAGCGTTTTAGTCTCACCTTTGTAAATGCCTTGGTTGTCTGCCCCCCGACAATCGATGAGTTTTTGCTGTTGTGCAGCTACAGACCTAATTTTACATAAGCACACCCTCCTTGATCTAACATCTTGTTGGTCGTGTTTTATTGCAATGATGGAAACAAAACGCATGAAGTGTGTGGGGATGTGGATGTTATCATTACATTAACGATGGTTGTGGATGATTGATTACTGTACTGTCAAATGTAGCAGTTCACTTATACAAGTATGCAGTTTGTTCTGATGACTGAAACATGTCAAAATGAACAAGGAGAAAATGATCTCATTTTCTCAAATTGCAGCTAGCATGGCCCAGTCTGCAAGTTCTCATGTGGTTCATCAGGCTAAGCTATAAATTAAAAAAAGCAGCAGGGTTGTGAATCAGTTTAATTAAAAACAGTCCTAAAAGATCTGGAACTTCTAGGCCAGGTGTCAAAAATATACATTTTTTTTTTGTATGCTATATCTGAAATGGCACATCTTTGTTTCCCAGGCGAGGACACTATGACAGGTGATGGTGGGGAGTATCTGAGAGCAGAGGATCTCAGAGAGCTGGGGGATGACTCGCTCCCAGGACACTACCTGGAAGGCCTCAGCTACATGACCCACAACCTGGACAGGTCACAAACATCCCATTTGCAGTAACACTTATACATCTAACTTTGTTAAGGACAACACATGTGTGAATTAGGGTGATCACTAAAACAAAGATCTGCCATGCTTTCCAACAGGCAGCAGCACACTCCCATTCACCAAAGTTTCAATCCAAGAGAAGGAGTTCTTATTGAAGAAATGCTCACAAGCCACCAGGTGAGAATAAATCATGTACTGATATTGCTCAGTATTATTGACTCAGCTAACCTCTGATAACCTTGTTTAATCTATTGTTAGTTTAAAATATTTTATATTTATTTTCTGAATGTGTGAATGTTCCTTTGTAGATGTCAGCACTGTCGAGAGAGCACGAAAAGGAGTCGTATCGTCTGAGCTGGGGTGCTGAGCATCTTGATAATGTGGTGCTCTCCACAAGTCTGCTACACTCTGGGTATAAATCTCACTTTATCTCACACATACAAACGACCTGGAGTAAATGTGACACTAAAGGCACTTGCTATTGCTCATTTTCATGTATGTGTATGAATCACTTGTGTATCACTTTTAATTTTTCCTTACATTATTTTTGGTGACACTTAATTTGGATAGTCTGCCTACAGAGAGTTTACAAAGTATTTGTAAGATTTAACAAAAGGTTATTAGTTGAGATTTCGCAATTCCTCGGTTTCGCTTACCAAAAGCCTAATAACTAAATGGCTGATTACATGTTTATTAAACATTTGTATATACGTTGGCTAAAATTAGGCGAGCATCTGAATGTTCAGCAAATGTAAATTAAATGCTACAAATAGTCTATAAAGTCTCTGTAGGCGGACTATCCAAAGAAAGTCTTACCTTATTTTTCACTTCACATTTTCTATTCTCTTGTTATCTTTGCTTATATGTCTTTTTCTGTCAAGTTTTTCTTCTCTTTTACTCTTCATTTATTCTCCTTTTGACAATTCTCTTGTTGCCTCTTTGTGCACACTATTGTCTTGTTGTGTTTGTGATTGTGTGTGTGTTGTTGTTGTTGTATTCTGCTTCTAGCCGTTCCTCTCCGTGCCTAGACAATGACAACAGCAGGTGATACTCTTTATTTTTGGCTACTCTCTTTTTTATCTCTCCTATGTGCTTTTTTTCCTCATCCACTACTAATTGACCCTCTTGTCCAACATCCTGTCTGTGTGCATGATTTCACAATGCATGACTTAACATTTCCCGGGTTGAGAATTTGTTAACTAGAGATGTTCCACCCAAGTTTATTGTTTATTCTTGATGTAGATCTGACCCCTTTACTCGTGGAAATCTGTGAATACAGTACATAGAACCGAGATGCTAGCTACTTGTATTATTCCATCTAAAATAACATTGCATAATGTCACACAGTTGGGCTTTTATGAAAGCTGCAATTTGATGGTCCATAAAGAATATGGCTGGTATTCAGTATTGTTCTTATTGTCAACAAATCCCATACAAAATATTATTCAATGATGTGGTAGTACTTCTCTCAATATTTTCCAATGTCCTCCATGCTCCAAATTTGTTCCTCATGGAGACAATAATGTGTAGAGACTAGTAACAAATAAAAAGTTCCATTAAAAAAAGACTCAGGTGGGCACTGTTGTTTTAGCAACTAAAACAGGAGTAAACTGTGTATTTGTTGGACTATGTTCAGTGGTAGATTAAAATATGTTTAAGACAGAATGAGATATGGGGGATTGGTTCATAATAAACTGCCATCTTATTTTTCAGAACAGTGAAGTCAGATATTGCCCAGTGTAACAGTGCTGCTCTAGTATGTTATTTGGTTCTGAAACACAGAGCTATAAACTCACACAGAGTTTGGCTACACAGATAATACTTTTTCAATCAATTCTGGATAGTTTTTCAGTGGGTTTTGATCCCAATAAGAAGATTATAGAATATTGCCAGCCTTTTTCTTTGATATATTTGATAGCTCTCTGTTCCATGTCCTCATCAGTTCCCGTACTGGGCTCGCAGTTTGACTATGGACACCTTTAAGTTAACATGTGTTAACATTTTGTGTTGTAAATGAAATGTGAATATAACTTTTAGCATTTGCCTGCTGATGACATTCAATATCTGAATTCATACTTATTTGCTTCTAAGTACATATGACCCTCAAGACTTGTCTTGCAAGTTTAACATTAAGTGGAATGAATCTGGACAGGCTGGAATGAAATATTATCCTGTTTGCTGAGACCTGTTCGTTAATGTATCATTACTAACTGATTTCTTCAAAGTAGGTCTTTCTTTGCTTTGGTTGGCTTCTCTTGCATGGTGGCTTATAGTCAGAGATTTGAGTTTTTAACAACCACTCTTTCTTTAGCTTCCTAGTCAGCTTCATGGTAGATGCCAGGGGCGGGGCCATGCGTGGTTGCCGTCACAATGGCCTGCGAATCATTGTACCACCAAGGAAGTGTTCTGCACCTACACGGGTAACATGCAGGCTGGTGAAGAGACACCGTCTGGCCTCTATGCCCCCTATGGTGGAGGGTGAGGGGTTGGCTGGCCGCATCATTGAAGTAGGACCCACTGGAGCACAGTTCCTGGGGTAAGTGTGTGTTTGTGTGCATGTGTATTTGCTGGTGTGATTGTGCATACACAGTTGTGTGGTGTGTTCATAATTTCTTCTTCACTCCCCCTCTGTGCTGCGTACGGATCAGTAAGCTCCACCTCCCCACAGCTCCACCCCCTCTGAATGAGGGTGAGAGCCTGGTCAGTCGTATCCTGCAGCTGGGTCCACCAGGAACCAAGTTCCTCGGGTAGGACCATGGGTGGAGGACACCCTGTCAATCTGGAATCCTGGTCACATGCTCCCCCACATTTTTTCACCACTTCCACCCAAAACTATAATTTTTTGAGTTTTTACATGGATATGCTGTGACTTTTTTATTTGTATTTTGTTACTTTCTGTCTTTCTTTGTACTTTTAAAGTACAAACTGAAGTCTGAAACCTTATCCTATGCCTTGTTATGTTTTTTGTGTTATCCCCACCATTTTCTCAATCTCCAGTGCCCAATGCCAACCCCCATAGTTTTGTTTGGTTAGATTTTGTTCCTGATATAGAATGGCGGTTTCTCTTGTTTTCTGTATGCAAGCATGCACTACAGGATGCTAAATGTTTGTTTTTTTCTAACTCAAATTTGTCTCTTTTGATTGCTTTTCTTTTTTTGTCAGGTCATGCATAATTCAACCCAAACATCAAAAAATCTGTTAGCCCACTTTGTGTTTGACTTTACCTTTTTTTTTTTAGGCCTGTGATCGTGGAGATCCCTCATTTTGCAGCCCTACGAGGCACAGAGAGAGAGTTGGTGATCTTGAGGAGTGAGACAGGGGAGAGCTGGAGGGAACACCACTGTGACTTCACAGAAGAAGAACTGAACCAGATACTTAATGGCATGGATGAAAGTAAGGGATCTCACTGGACTGTGATGCCAAACAATAATTGTTTATAGAGGATTCAAACGTCTCCCACCTACAACTCCATTGTCTAAACTTTACATAGGACACACTGACTATTTCTCATCTTCACAGAACTTGATTCTCCAGAGGAGCTTGAGAAGAAAAGAATATGCCGCATCATCACCCGAGACTTCCCTCAGTATTTTGCAGTGGTGTCACGAATAAAGCAAGACAGTCACTTGATTGGACCAGAGGGTGGGGTCCTTAGCAGCACTCTTGTGCCCCAGGTCCAGGCCGTTTTCCCTGAAGGAGCCCTCACCAAGAAAATCAGAGTTGGACTACAGGTACATACAGTCACACATCAGTTAGATGTAAAACATCAAAGGAATCAATGAAGCTGTTAGATTTATGTGATTTTTGTACTTCGTTTTAGGCTCAGCCCATTGGTGTGGAGTTGGTGCGAAAGATTCTTGGTAACAAAGCCACATTCAGCCCAATTGTCACACTGGAACCAAGAAGAAGGAAGTTCCACAAACCAATCACCATGACAATCCCTATTCCCAAGAGCTCCAACAGTGATGGCCCGGGCGCAGTATGCAGTGGGGAGACTCCCACTTTGCGTTTACTTTGCAGTATTACAGGTATATATGTTTTGGCTTTTTTCATTATTAAGCTTGGAAAGCTCAGAGAAGTCCTGCAATAATTCTTCCTTTCTATAAGTTGATGAACCCCTGTGACGGTTAGGTTAATGTTCCTGTACTTTCAGGTGGAACCACTCCTGCCCAGTGGGAAGACATCACCGGATCCACACCTCTCACATTCGTTAACCAATGTGTTTCCTTCACCACAAATGTATCAGCAAGGTTAATATGGCCTACATTCTTAAATATGCACTTTGCAAAATCCTTGTTCTCTTCAATTTAGGGGATGACTACCTTGCAAGTTTTCCAAATAAAAGCCTTGTTCTTATTCCTAGGTTCTGGCTGATAGACTGCAGACAGATCCAGGAGTCTGTTAGTTTTGGCTCTCAGCTGTACAGAGAGATCATCTGTGTTCCATACATGGCCAAGTTTGTCATTTTTGCCAAGACACTGGATCCTATTGAAGCCCGCTTACGGTGTTTCTGCATGACAGATGACAAGATGGACAAAACCCTGGAGCAGCAGGAGAACTTCACCGAAGTTGCCCGCAGCCGGGATGTTGAGGTGCAGTGTGAGGGGATTATGGTGGCGGAAAGTTGATCAACTGACAGGGGTTTTTAGAAATGTGAGAGGAGTCTGTTGCCAAAGTGCAAAGATATAAAGAGGGAAATATGGAGAGAGTCAGGGGATACATTTTAATCATTACAACTCATGTTTTAAACATTAAAGGTTTGTTTGAATCATGAAGACACTGTCAATCCACACACAGGTGCTCGAGGGAAAACCTATATTTGCTGACTGCTTTGGAAACCTGGTGCCTCTTACTAAGAGTGGACAGCATCACATGTTCAGCTTCTACGCCTTCAAGGAGAACAGACTGGCCCTCTTCATCAAAGTATGACTATGAATATGCTCTAGATAAAAATGTTTGAAAACAATGGTTGATTATCTCAGAGGTTCTGAAATCTGATATGTGTGTAATTAATGGATTCAATTGTTGGTTCACAGATTAGAGACACAGCGCAGGAGCCATGTGGCCGCCTGTCATTCACAAAGGAACCACGGACATACCGTACTCTTAACCACAATGCAATTTGCAACCTTAACATCACCCTCCCAGCATACTCAAAGGTTAGTTTGAATACGATTTATTTTTTGTGTATTTAACTGTAATTTATTCCTAATTCCAGTAACTGCATTGTTTGCTTTTCCTCTGTTGCATTTACTCTTTAGGAGTCTGACTCAGACCAAGATGCAGATGATGAGGTAAATAAAGCTCTCTCCATACAGTTGTACACGAAAGAAACAGTAATTTCATAATTAGGTTGCATCTAATACAATACCTTTTTGATCTTTTTCTACAGAGTGAGAAGAGTGACAAGAAATGTAAGCTGAACTCTTTTGTTTGACGTAGGTCAAATAATTGCATGATAAAGGTCCATGCATTTCAGTCATTTTACATTTTCAGTGGTCAGTGTTGGTAGTGAGGGAACCAGTATAGTTTTAAGTAATTGTATATTATGCAGTTATAACAGTCTAAATTGGACATGAATATAAAATTTACTGGCCACAAAGATTGCAAATGGCAGAAATTGTTACGTGCCTAGAGATGCACTGACTGATGTATGTAGCTTTCTGTTTGGATTAACCCTGCTCTGTTATTTTGCTTTACTAACACTATAGTTACATGTTTGTTAATGGCAGCTGTGCTATGGCTGATGTACTCCACATTCCCCTCACACCAAACCTCACTGACTTCCTTTCACCCTTGACATTTTTGTTTTCTGAAATTGCTATGACTTTTTTTTTCTTCATGAATCATAAATGAAGGTCAAAATAATGCTTTTTATTAAATTGGCTAAAGAAATGCTTTTAAAAAAAATTTGTGGTAGAATTTTATCTTGTCTTGAGAAGATTTATGGTTTTTGGTCATATGTAAGAAGTATTAATTTTGACCAATTATTGTTCTCCCAGATATCATTTCATAGCAGTTTTACCAGTTGCATGCTGAAAAACTTTTCATATGGAAATACTTGACAAACAATATAATGTTGTTTGTTCTTTGCTTAGGAGTGTAAATGTATTTCTGGTTCATTTTTTATCATCATTCATTTTGTGTGATTTTGGCCACTGCTATCTCTTTTGAAATATTTACTTTAAGTACACATTCCCTCTTAATTTTCCTTACCTCAGTTTGTTTAATTCATTCATTGATTTGCACTATTAATTTAATAGTGCTATTGATTATTTTACATCATCATTTCACATCATCAATTTTTTCTGTATGTGAGCTAATAAAGGTCACAAAACAGAGTAAATGAACTATGTAATTAAACTGACAAATTAACTAACTAATTGAACTTTTCATTATATTTAATACCACAGACATTTCAACTAAAAATATAAATTTTTCCACCTTAGATGAAGGAAATAAGTAATTTTCAAAATGTTAGAGCACACAAACTTAGTGACAATACCCTGACATTAATTACATCACTTCCCACAAAAAATACAATTTTTATATTTAAGTTTATTATAGTTTCTTTGTTTTGAAACTTTAATTTGCAAGCAGACATGACTATTCATGTCAGCAACAATCTTGAGAATTTTTGTTTGTTATGTCTTCCTTCCTGTCCCTTTGTTCCATGTCTAAGTTTCTCTTTTTCCTTATGGTTCCATTTGTGTATTTTACATTAGGTTTCTGAATACGTAGACAAACAAATTAAGTAACATTATTCTTGTCCATACGCTACCTGTTTTGTTACTCCTTCTGGCTTTGCTTATGCTGTTGCTGCTCTACTCCCCTCCAAAATCTTCTGGATCACTTTTATCATCTCCTTTTTGGTCTTCTTTTCAAGACTCCGTTATCCTCTGCTCTATGAATCTTCCTCTTACTCTGTGAACTGAAGATGGATTTTTGATGACAATGTCTTGATCACAGTTTTCTGATGTCTCTCTTCCCCACTTAATTTGTCCCTTATGTTTTTCACCCTTTTTGGTTGTGATCCTCTTAATTTAAGATGATGAATCAGAATCAACTGAGACATTCTCCCTGAGAACTAACCAACCTCTTGACCCTGCAACGCTTGCAAGCCCAGACCTTCTCTCAGACATGTCGGACGTCAGAATGTGTGCCATTTTGACCACAGAGCAAATAAATGAAGAGGGGGTTGAAGCTGGAGGGTTGGAAGAGCGGTTGGACATAATGGGACAGTTTAAACATGGGCTAGAAAAGGTTGGGGAGACTCAAAGAGATGGAATAAACATCAGTAAACAGGAACTACAACGAGGTGATGCTAAAAAAGAGAAATGGGCTTCACTCTATGAAACTGAGGTTGACATGAGGAGTTCCCTCATTGAAGAACCAGCCATACAGGAGATTTGCATTGAGAGGAAGACTGTAAGGACAACTACTACAGAGGACAGGGACATGACAAGAATGGTCTCGCACCTCAGTATGGACATAGAAGAATACTTTGAGCAGAGCCCTGTATTAAAGAGTGGTTCTCAAGAAGATCTTGTCCAAGATACGTTTGAACAGATTATTATAAAGCGTGATGGCAAAAGGCGCCCCCCAGATATCAAGAAACCTATTAGGAAGAAACTTAGAGACAGGGAACGTTCTAGATGTAGCAGCTCTGAGGGAGAGCTGGAAAGGGTGAGCTCAGAAGAGTCTTTAGATGGTGATGTTGTTCTTAAGGAGAGTGGCCTTGTACCTACCCCAGCTTTGGATCCCCCAGCTTCTCCTTTAGTGGTTGAAACACCTATAGGATCTATCAAAGACAGAGTTAAAGCTTTAAAAAACAAAGTTGAAGAGGAAGAGGAACAGAAAAATAAAGTTCTCATACAGGGGGAAAAACCCTCTGTCACTAAAAAGTGGGAAGAGGAAGACATGCCAGAACTTCCCAGGGTTCCCAAGTCCCCTAAATCTCCCAGATCTCAAACAGAAAGATTGGAGGAGACTATGTCTGTTAAGGAGCTCATGAAAGCTTTCCAGACTGGGCAGGACCCTTCAAAAAGTACATCTGGGCTGTTTGAACACAAAGCCATGGATTCTTCACAGGAGTCAAAATCACAAATCCCGACAACACAGAGCTTGACATTTGTCCACAATGAAAGTGATGCCAAGAAATCAGACATTGAGGATGAAGCAGATATGTTAATCCAAGATAACTCTGGGGAATCACAATTCATGTCAGATAGTGCTAATCCCAGAAAGACAGTAACATTTGTTGATACAGTTCCATGTGATGATGGATGGGTTAGTCCACAGAGAGAAACCCCTGAGAAGGAGACTATGTCTGTGAAGGAGCTGATGAAGACATTCCAGTCTGGACAAGATCCCTCAAAAACTAAACCAGAGCTTTTTGAACACAAAGCCGTAGCTTCTTCTTGTATTTCAACATCAAAATTTGAATCAGCAGATTCTGGAGACAGACAGACACCTGAGAAAAGTCTCCCACAGGAGCAAGAATCACAAATCCAAACTCAGAGCCTCACAATTTTCCATGAAGAGAGTGATGTCAAGAAACATGACAAAACAGACTCAGAGAGTCAGCCTGTAAGTTTAGACAACTCAGAGGAATCACAGTTAATATCAGATAGTTCTAATTTTGGAGAGACAGAAAACATTGTCAGTACAGTTCAGTGTGATGATGGAAGGGTTAGCCCACCGAGAGTGACCCCAGAAAAGGAGACTTTGTCTGTGAAGGAGCTGATGAAAACATTCCAGACTGGACAGGATTCATCAAATACTAAAATAGAGCCTCTGGAATCGCAATCAATGGCTTCAACACATTCTGAAGAGATACAAGCACCTAAGCAAAGTCTTCCGGAGGGGCCAGAATCACACATCCTAACTCAGAGCCTCACAATTTTCCATCCACAGAGTGATGTCAAGGAGTATGACAAAACAGGCTTTGACAATCCACCAGCTGGTCCAATCAAAGACAACTCTGATGAATCACAGCTAATTTCAGATGATGCTGACTTTAAAAAGACAGTAACATTTGTTGATACAATTCCGTGTGATGATCAATGGGTTAGCCCACAGAGAGAGACACCAGAGATGGAGAATATGTCTGTGAAGGAGCTGATGAAGACATTCCAGACTGGACAGGATCCTTCAAAAACTAAGCCAGAACTTTTTGAACACAAAGCAGTGACTTCTTCTTGCATTCCAACATTGATATCTGAATCAGCAGATTCTGGAGACATAAAGACAACTGAGAAAAGTCTCCCACAGGAGGGAGAATCACAAATTCAAACTCAGAGCCTTACAATTTTGTATGAAGAGAGTGATGTCAAGAAACATGACAAAACAGACTCAGAGGGTCAGCCTCTAAGTTTAGATAACTCTGAGGAATCACAGTTAATATCAGATACTTATTTTGGAAAGACAGAAAACGTTGTCAGTACAGCAAGAGAGACCCCAGAGAAGGAGACTTTGTCTGTGAAGGAGCTGATGAAGACATTCCAGACTGGACAGGATTCATCAAAGACTAAAATAGAGCTTCTGGAACCAAACTCAATGGCTACTTCTTCTATTTCAACATTAACATTTGAATCAACACATTCGGAAGAGATACAGACCCCTGAGCAAAGTCTTCCACCGGGGCCAGAATCACAAATCCAAACTCGGAGTGTCACAATTTTCCATCAACAGAGTGATGACAAGAAATGTGACAAAACAGGCTTTGACGATCAACAGATGGGTCCAATCAAAGATTACTCTGGTGAATCACAGCTAATTTCAGATGATGCTGACTTTAAAAAGACAGTAACATTTGTTGATACAGTTCCGTGTGATGATCAATGGGTAAGCCAACAGGAGACACAAGAGAAGGAGACTATGTCTGTGAAGGAGCTTATGAAGACATTCCAGACTGGACAGGATTCCTCAAACACTAAGGTGGTGCTGTTGACCACACAAGCAGTTTCAACACTGATAACTGAATTAACAGATTCTGAAGAGATACAAAAACCTGAGCAAAGTCTTCCATATGAGCCAGAATCCCAAATCCTGAATCAGAGCCTCACAGTTTTCAATGGAGAGAGTGAAGAAGTCAAGAAGTGTGACAAAACAGACTTTGAGAATCAGCCAGAAAGTTTAATCAAAGATAATTCTGAAGAATCACAGTTGATGTCAGATAGTGCTCATCATGGAAAGACACTTCAATTTGTTGATATGGTTCAATGCAATGAAGGAAGGGTTAGCCCACAGAGGGAGACGCCAGAGAAGGAGACTAAACCAGAGTTTTTTGAACAGAAAGCAGTGGCTTCTTCTTCAATCATATCTGGGTCAGATAATTCTGGAGAGATACAGAAACCTGGGCAAAGTCTTCCACTTGACTTATATCAACCAGTAAGTACGACTGGTAAGTGTGGTTCTGAGGAATCACACTTGATCTCAGATGATGCCTATTTTGTGGACAGTACTGATGCAATTCAATTTAAGGATGGAAGTGCTAGCCCTCAGAGCAAGGGGCTAGACCTTTCAGGGAAGAGCCAGAGCATGATGCAATTAAAGGAACCAATCATAAGTACTGATAGGAGTTTATCTGAAGACATACAAATAAGCCCTGATCGCAGACCTTCTGAGGACTTCAGTGCTGACATAAAGGCAGAGTTGGAAGAAAGTCCCGAGTACCAGCTGTTCAAGCAGACATCAGCAACTGCAGACATGAGCTGTCAGCTGGAGCCACCTGAGCTGGAGACCCTTGGTGATGATTCTGATATAAATCCAGCATCCATTTCAAGTCCCTATTCTAAAAATTATTTTGAGAAAGGTGTCTCTCTTATTGAGAATCAAATGAAAGATTATGATCTAAGTGCTGAGAGTCCCAAGCATGAAGGATTGGCTGAATCCACAGACCCTGGTGTTGATATTAGGACCCCTTATTCCAGCTCTGGAGACAGTGAAAATTACGAAGACCTCACACTGACCCATGAAATGACCAGTGAAATAATTATTTATTCTGCTAAAAAAGAGGAAAAGTACACTATACCTTCACCAGAGGAGAAAATTCATCAGTCAAAAGACAAAGACAATACAACAATTACACATGAAACACTGTTAACACAAATGGGCACTGAAGTACCAGATGTCAATATTGAGGAGCCTGTACTTACAGAGGTCCACATTGAGAGGAAAACATCCATACAGGCATCCACAACAGTAAAAGATATGTCAGGGTTATTATCCCTATTGAAGACTGACTTGGATCAGTATCTTCAAGATAGGCCTGTGGAAAGCCAGCCATTGGCGGAAGATACTCTTCAGGAGAAATTTGAGGAAGTTGTTTTAATAAAAGACAAAGATAAAGAAGGTCTCACAGTTGTCACAAATGACAGTGAAGGAGCAATAATCGAGCGCACAACAAAACAAATGGACCATGAAACAATTTTGGAATCAACAATCAATAATCAGGGGAAAGATTCATCCGAGATGCTTTCAGTGATGCATAATGACTTTGAACACTATCAAGAACCAGGACCTGTGACTGGTCAACCAATAGAAGATAATGTGAAGGAGCAATGTGAAACTTTACCATTTTTCACTGATGAAAATGAAGAAGTGACACCAGATGACTCAGCTAAAGAAACAGATTGTGCTGGATTGAAAAATACAGTCACAAGTGGTGGTGAAGAATTAGTGTATGACTTTGAAGAAACCCCCTCAAACTTGACTGAAGAACTCCCCATGAAGGAAATATGGGTAGAGAAAAAGACCTCATACCAACAATCTACAAAAGAGAAAGACATGTCAGGTATGCTGTTACTTCTCAATACTGACTTGGATCAGTATCTGAAGGACAGGCCAGTAAAAAGTAGGTCTCCAGAGGAGGATGTTAGCCAGGAGCAATTTGATGAAGTTATTCTTAGCAAAGTCCGAAAATCCTCAAGTGAGGAGCATCAACTAAGAGTGTATGAAAAAACAGAAATAGTAGCTCGTACCAGTGTGGATGATGAGATAGAAGGAGAGACATATGAAAAGATACAGACCCATGTGGTTGAAGTCAAAGAAGTGACACCAACTTCAACTGTACTGGAGAAACCATTCCAAGAAGTCTGTATTCAGAGAATGACAGATGACCAACAGTCTACAACTGAGAAGGATATGTCAGGCATGTTGTCACTTCTCAGTAGCAATTTAGATCAATATCTCAAGGAAAGGCCAGTGACAATGTGTCACCCTGAGGAGCCTCTTGTCCATGAGAGCTACAAACAAGTTGTACTAACAAAGGACACTAAAAGAGAAACCACTGTTATCTCTGTACATAAGATGATGGTACCAGAAGAGAGTAAAGAGACTGTAGAAATAGATGAAAAGGAAAGTGATTCAAAGACATGTACCCGTGAAGATGAAAGTGATGACTTGGACAGTGATCATTCAGCTCATAAAACATACACATTTTCGCAACGCCCAAGTAGTTTGGACACACAACGTCCAACTGATTTGGAGAACCTAAACACTGCGTTTTTTGATGACCCAGCCAAAGAGCTGTGTCACCAGGATTCACTAGAGGCAAGTCCTCTCACGGAAGATAAATCTTCAAAAAAATCCCCTGATTCAATTGAGCCAAGCCCTATTGGAGAATCCCCTTGTCCAGACTCTCTTGAAGGAAGTCCCACAAACTCAAAGGACTCAGAACTTCAGATGCCCACCAAGACAGCTGTGTATGAGGATTATACTTCCCAACTCAAAGCATGTTTTGCTTATGACAAAAATGTTTACAAGGATGAAAGCGAGTATGATGAGCAAGAAAATACAGGTGAGAATATCCAAGGTGAAAATGAAATTAAAGATGACAGATCTTTCAACTCGGCAGTGGCAGTAGCTGATGACAACACATCCACTGACCCCAAAATGTATGACAGTCAGAATCTTCATATGCTCATAAGGCAAGACTCTCTTGACACAAATGAAATTTTAGATGATATTGTTGATAAACAATTCACCCCTGAAGAAGAGATGTTTAAAATGGCTGCAAAAATCAAAACATTTGAGGAAATGGAACAGGAGGCTAAAATGAAGAGAGACACATCTTTAGAGACAAGTGATCACAAAGACAATGAACTAAATCTAGATTTTGACCCAGTTGCACACTCTTCCTCAAATGATACACTACGCAGTTTTGAACAATGTGTTACAGAAGATACTTACACACTTACTGAGACAACAGATATTTCCTTGAACATTACAGAGACAGTGGAGTGTCAATCACAGCTGAAAACTACTGAATCAACTGATGGTTCCTTGTGTTTAACAGCAACAGAGAGAGAGGAACAAGATGAAATTGAGGAGCCTGTGGCACTATTGACAGAAAAGGCAGCTCAAATACACCAAGTTGAAAATATTGTAACGGGTGACTGTTCCTCAGTCAGTGACACACATTTTTCAAGCTGTGTGGCAGATGAGCATCATTCAAATGAAGACAAAATAAAGTTATCACCGGCAGATGATTCAGATTCCATCAGCAGACCTGGGGACACGATGTGTGCAAGAGAGCTGGAAAATGTTTTCTCAGGTTGTGAGGGTAATGATGAAGCCTTCAATGCACAGGTTGAGACAGAGAAAGAGATGAGTCTTGCAGAGGACATACAAACACCTCATAAAACACCTGTTCGAACTCCAGGTGATGTGGCAAGTCCTGACCCATTTCAATTTCAAGAAGGAAAGCTGTTCGAAATGACCAGAGGGGGTGCTATTGATATGACAAGAAGAAGCTTTGATGAAGAGGATGAAGGATATGCACTTCTTCATATGGGGGAACATCCAGTTGATGAAGTTGTGCCAGAGGAGATGGAGGAAGGCCAGTCACTCAGAATATCTGTAACTTTAGATGATAGTGATTCTACTACCGACACAACACTTCAAGAGACCCCAAAATCACCTCTGAGACAAGATGTCAATGACAAAATTCCTACACCCAAACCAAGAACTCTATTGACACCCTCAAGTGAAAATTCCAAGAGTGAAAAGCCACTTTCTGAAGCTGACCTTGGTAGCTCCACAGAGGTTCAGCTTGGTTCCCCCAATACTTTGGAGAGACTAACCAATGTTCAAGTTGAGGTTGGAGCCATGGAAAGCCTTGGCCTAGGCTATTTAGACTCTACCATAGCTGACCTCCAATCAGACACATCCACAGCTGGCCATTCAGTGTACTCAGAGCAGAGCCATGATTCTCCAGACTCATCTAATGATGATGATGATGATGAGGAGGAGGAGGAGGAGGATGAGGAAGACCAATGCTCAGTCATAGAAATGTGTCTTCCAGCTGCACAGGGTGACATCTCAGCATATCATCAGGATTCACCCCAACCTTTGGAAATCAAACAAAGCAACACAACAAAAGAAGCTCACTATTTAAAATCTGAAATAATCGCAAAGGCTTTGCAGATATCTGAGCCTGGTCAGGTTCATAGAAAAACAGAAAAAAGCTCAGCCTTTGAACGAAGGACTAGATCTGAGGCTGATGGTGACACAGCTAAAGCATCTACAAAAATCAAAAGGAGTTACTCTGACAGAAGTCAATCCACGCATAAATCAAACTTTTCACCCTCCAAACTTCCTGTAATGAAGCAACAGAAAGCTCATCTGATCTCTCCCTCTTCCCCCCTAAAGAAAGACATCCAAATCTCCAAGACTACAGAGACATCTGTTAGGTCTTCTTTTGATACAGATGAAATAAGCAGTGCCAGTCAAAGAAGCC
The DNA here is from genome assembly GCF_045865225.1 of Trachurus japonicus. Lineage (NCBI taxonomy): Eukaryota > Metazoa > Chordata > Actinopteri > Carangiformes > Carangidae > Trachurus > Trachurus japonicus. The sequence goes on from NC_140907.1 coordinate 17,340,750, forward strand.
CAGATTCTGTTATTTTCACATACGAAATCCCAGCATCAGACAGGTCTGATGGCAATCTGTTGCCAGGTGTGCAACCATCCTCTGGGAAAGAGGATGTATTTGAATCAAGGCCTTCCTGGGATGACACAGTGGAAACTCAGATGCAGAGAATCACCGATGACCATACTCCAAAATGTACGTCAGGTATGGCCAGACCTACATGGGCTTTTGCTTTTCTATCTCTTCTCGGCTACAAGACCCTTATTTCTCTTCTTTAGAACATAATATCACCATTTGTCGTTTTATGTAGTTTTAATGTGGTGTGATTTGTCATGCTCCATGTTGCATTGAATTTCTTTGTCTGTATTTTATTTTTCATTCATTCATTTAGTGTGTATGTGTGTGTGTGTGTGTGCGTGCGTGCGTGCGTGCGTGCGTGATGATTTGTGTGTCGATAAGTTACTGTTCCATTTGTGTTTGTGTACGTGCAATCTCAAGATTGGATGACCATTTTGGTTAAAGCAGCTTCAACAATATTTCTGTAGACTTCCCCAGCTAATACAGCACTACTAATGTTAGCGTGCACCTTGCTCTAAATAACTGACATGCTAATTGTGACAACATAATTATAGTTCATAAACAAGCCAATTCTTGCTCACAGTTTATGACTCCAACATTTATGTTATCATCCATGTGATCATCACAGATCCACAGTTTTCAATATTGCAGTATACAGCCTAACAACATGGTGTCATCTGGACATATGATAAATCTACACTCTTGCACATTACTTATACCTGCAATGTGACAAAACTTTTACTTTGAGATATGACTTAGAGCTTGAATTTCAGAAAATGTAATGTTTGGTTTTGGACGCATTTTTTAGTGGATTGGCAGGATGATGCTGACAGGAAAGAGGAAACACTGGCTATCATTGCAGATCTTCTTGGCTTCAGCTGGACTGGTAAGATTTTTAAATTATTTTATGTTTCAAATTTGAATGTCAATTTTATTCACTGGAATATATGATGCACTTTATTTATATATATTTGTGAGCAAAAGTGGGGGAATAGTTGAAAATGCTATGAAAGACTATCCATGTTCAAGCAGTAAAACATTAAAAAAAAACATACATATAAAAGCATATAAAATATAGTTTTTACATTTTCATCCCTTATGTATTATTTATCACCCCAGAGCTGGCAAGAGAACTGGAATTCAGTGAGGATGATATCCAATCAGTGAGAACAGAGAATCCCAATTCCCTCCAAGAGCAGAGCCATGCCTTGCTGCAGCGCTGGGTTGAGCAGGAAGGTAAACATGCCACAGGTACATGCCACTTTTATAATAACTTTCAGTTTTACTCATTTGTCAATGCAGAACTTCAAATCCTGTAAACATTGCACATTAGTTTGAAGATGCTGAAGGCACTGTTTTTTTTACTTTGATTTGTGTGTTTAGTAGACATATTTTCATACTGTAGATCAAGGTAATAATCAGGTTTTCATCTTTTTAATTGTGTTTAAATGTTTTTCTATAGTCTGGTAATGACTGATAAATCTTTTCACAGAGGACTGTCTGATTAAGAGACTAACCAAGATCAACCGCATGGACATTGTCCATCTTATTGAAACCCAGATGAACAAGTCAGTTCAAGAGCAAACATCTAGAACCTATGCAGAGATAGAGAAGACACTGGATCACAGTGAAGGTAGCAACACTAAACAAAAAACTTGATTCAGCAATTTTGAATTTCGATTTGTGTTAACTTGCATTCTTATTCATCATGTGTATTTTTTCAGTGTCAGTAGCCCTATCATCAGTGCAAGACGATGCAGACAGCCCCAGAGTTGTGAGAAGGGTGGAGTCAGATCGCAGACCACCTCCAGCTGTTTCTGAAGAGGACCTCTCAGTTGCTTCCCTACTGGATATTCCCTCCTGGGCAGAACCTGTTGGACATACCCCCTCAGAAAGCATGCATGGGGACCTGTTGGAGGAGCTCGAGATCCCTCAGTAAGTCATTAATTTGTAATGATTCCTGAATTTGCAAGACAACATGTGGTGTTTCATAATTTTTCTCACTTTATTGGACATACACCAGACACAACACTACCAAAATTAGTCAAAACTTGCCTCTCACCCATTCAGTCTTTTCAAGAGTATGACCTTGATTTATCACATTCATGCAAAGGATTTTTTGTGACCTAACTGTCCTTTTGTGTTACAGTGAATTAAACCCTAACCTGTGGACCTCTGAAGATGTAATTTCACCCGAACCTAGATGTTATGACAACTCAGATGAGCAAGTAAGTACGCTTCCCACTTCAGAAGAGGCAGCATTGGGAAGCCAGACAATTAATGCTCATGACCCCAAAAAGAAAGACCAGAAACGCTGCAATGATGAAGTTCATTTCACCAGGCCTTTCCAAGGTGGCACTCAGTGCAAAGTCAAAGATGACTGCAGCCAAACCATACCATCAGAACAGCGTGGTTGTGAAGATGGGCTAAGGCAGTCACCTAAAATTCTGAAGTTATCATCAACCATAGCTGTTAGAGACTTTAGTCTGAGCCTATCAGAGTCAGACCAAGCTGAGACTGACTTCAGTGAACTCTATAATGAGTTTGGCTATGCACCACAGCATGGCGATACAGACACATTTAAAACCATCAAAAGAATATCTGACCCTATCCTGTTAGCATTGTCAACAGAGGATCACCAAGCAACTTTGGCCATGACTGAAGATGACACAGAAACAGATGTAGCTCACAAAAGCAAGCTGTCTAAGAAGTGTGATGAGGTCACAGCCCAATTCATCAAAATTTCATATGGTAATGACAAGATCCCTCAAGTTTCATGTGTGGATACAAGCTTCCAACACTTCAAGTCGAGCAAGAAAGAAAATGCAAAACATCCAGTACACAGTGATGGCTATCCAGATAACGTGCCCTTCATTGATGATAGTGATGATGTCCAGTCAGTTCCAACAGCTAAGGACAGCATTGTGAAACCATTCAAAATGAAGATATCAAAGCCCACATTGCCACCGAGTCTGACATTCAGTGACCCTGCTTACATGGCTTGTGACTCAACTGATAGGTACCATACTGACCATATCAGGGAAAAGACATTCTACATCTCTGAGCCAAAAATTTCATCCTCCAGGCTATTTCTACCCATCACCAATCTCATGCCACAATCACCAGAGCAAGAAGTGGCATTACCTTTAATTAAAGAGTGTACCACCTTGACCCCTGATTCTTTTGAATCTGAGAAGCAGTGTGGTTCATTTTCACCTGAAGACGAAAGGGGTCTCCTCCCAGCAGAGGCATGGATATTAAATGACTCCATACATAGACTGTCATCCCCAGAATCTGTCATGTCAGTTAATGATTATAGGGCAATGTCACCTGACTCTCCTCGGGCGGAAAAAAGAGACTTATTTGCAGACTTTTTTAGCATATTGGATGACAGCCGGGCGCTTTCTCCGAGGTCTGATCCATGTAGTTCACCTGAAGTTAGATTTAATTTTACTGAAACATCAAATATTAGGTATGACGAATTTGTGCAGAAAGATGCTTCTGATAAAAGAGCATGTTCACCTGACCCAGTCATATCTATTTATCGATTTGGATCATCAGAAGAGGATTGTCGCCCATACACACCAGAATCTCAATCCTCTCAGTGCAGTTTTTCATTTCTTGAACTCTTGCTGTCAGAAACTGTCCGTGCTCAACTTATGAGTCAATATTGTGATTATTACTTGGAATATTCAGGGGGAAGTCTGACTTCACCACCACTGATGCCAAAAACGAACAAAATAGTCTGCAATGAAGAAACGTGTGAGAGTAAGCCCTTGACACCAAAATATGTAGCTTCTGGTCTTTCATCACCTCTTGATGAATGTTTCAATGAGAAAAGCACACGTACAGCAAATGAAAATAAAGTACCACTGTTTGCTGTGTCGGATGTAACATATCTTACACAGTCAAATGTCAAAAGTATCCAGGGTGAGGAATCAAGTTGTTCAGTTAAAAACAAAAGATTGCTTGAAGTTGCACCACTGTCAACTGTAACCCCAACAACAGATGGGAAAAATAATCAATCTTTTCTTGATTACTGGTTTTCTAAATTAGAACATCAATCTAATGAATATATAGAATTACCAAGGCAATCAAATGATAACTTCACAGACAGTGAACAAAAGTCCTCAAACGACAATGAAATAAGACGATCTGTAAATGTGGATATACAAAAAGTATCACCCATAAGTAAGTCTTGCTCATATCATAAAAATCAAGAAAAATCTCTGGAAACTTGCAACACGTTGAGAAACGTAACATTGTCCAATCCAAATGTGTTTAAGTTTGTGGAAAGACCAAAATATATTTTTGAATTTCAAAACAAAATTTTTCCAACATTGTCTGACGACAACAGAGCAGATTTGCCAGATTCACTTAGTTCCAAGGTCGAAGGGACAAAAGTCAGGATGACCACCTCCCAACCACTGTCTTGTAACAGACCTCTTACATATGCAGATGTTGTACGGGGATTTGGACCCGCAAAACCAGCACAGGCTTTGTTGAGGTGTCAAGAATGGGAACCTGTCTGCACTCCGTCAGTGTCATCGGACATAGAGTGCCCAGACAACTCCACAGAACATTGGGTGAGCGAGTTCAGGCCACATTCTCCCGAGTCGGTAGGGTCTGAAAGTGAACTCAGGCCCCTCTCCCCTGACTCACCTGTCCCACAGTACAGACCTCCCCACATCGCTCACGATGTAGAATTGTCAAATCTCAGGTCGTTTACACCAGAATCAACATTTTCAGACTGGGAGGGGACTGATTTGTGTCTGGAGACCTTGTTTGACGAGACTAGGCCAGACTCTCCGCAGTCAGTTATGTCAGACTTTGAGCTTGAGAAGTTGTTTAGTAGTAGGGCGTTGTCACCAGAATCTGTATCTTCCGATTTTGACTTTTCACTGCTGCAGGACTGGTTGGCAGACTTTAGAGCGTCCTCACCGGAATCTGTGGCATCATTTGAGCAGCAAACTTTGTCTCCTGGAATTACATTTGGCCAGGTGACAAGTCAGCGTTGCGACTATTACTTACAGTACTCTGGCAGTAGACCAGTGTCACCTCGTTCAACACTGTCAGATGTTGAGTATTCCACATATTGTCTGGAGGAATTGTTTGACGACAACAGAGCAGATTCGCCAGATTCACTTAGTTGCGGGGTCGAAGGCACAAAAGTCAGCGTGACCACATCCCAACCACTGTCTTGGGACAGACCTCTTACATATGCAGATATTGTTAGGGGCTTTGGACCTGCGAAACCAGCACAGGCTTTGTTGAGGTGTCAAGAATGGGAACCTGTCTGCGCTCCGTCAGTGTCATCGGAGATAGAGTGCCCTGACACCTCCACAGAGCATTGGGTGAGCGAGTTCAGGCCGCATTCTCCCGAGTCAGTGGCGTCTGAAAGTGAACTCAGGCCCCTCTCCCCTGACTCACCTGTCCCACAGTACAGAACTCCCCACATCGCTCACGATGTAGAATTGTCAGATCTCAGGTCGTTTACACCAGAATCAACATTTTCAGACTGGGAGGGGACTGATTTGTGTCTGGACACCTTGTTTGACGAGACTAGGCCAGACTCTCCGCAGTCAGTTATGTCAGACTTTGAGCTTGAGAAGTTGTTTAGTAGCAGGGCGTTGTCACCAGAATCAGTGTCTTCCGATTTTGACTTTTCACTGCTGCAGGACTGGTTGGCAGACTTTAGAGCATCCTCACCGGAATCTGTGGCATCATTTGAGCAGCGAACTTTGTCTCCTGGAATTACGTTTGACCAGGTGACAAGTCTACGTTGCAACTTTTACTTACAGTACTCTGGCAGTAGACCAGTGTCACCTCGTTCAACACTGTCAGATGTTGAGTATTCCATATGTTGTCTGGAGGAATTGTTTGACGACAACAGAGCAGATTCGCCAGATTCACTTAGTTGTGGGGTCGAAGGCACAAAAGTCAGCGTGAACACATCCCAACCACTGTCTTGGGACAGACCTCTTACATATGCAGATATTGTTAGGGGCTTTGGACCTTCGAAACCAGCACAGGCTTTGTTGAGGTGTAAAGAATGGGAACCTGTCTGCGCTCCGTCAGTGTCATCGGACATAGAGTGCCCAGACAACTCCACAGAGCACTGGGTGAGCGAGTTCAGGCCACATTCTCCCGAGTCGGTGGCGTCTGAAAGTGAATTCAGGCCCCTCTCCCCTGACTCACCTGTCCCACAGTACAGACCTCCCCACATCGCTCACGATGTAGAATTGTCATATCTCAGGTCTTTTACACCAGAATCAACATTTTCAGACTGGGAGGGGACTGATTTATGTCTGGAGACCTTGTTTGACGAGACTAGGCCAGACTCTCCACAGTCAGTTATGTCAGACTTTGAGCTTGAGAAGTTGTTTAGTAGCAGGGCGTTGTCACCAGAATCAGTGTCTTCCGATTTTGACTTTTCACTGCTGCAGGACTGGTTGGCAGACTTTAGAGCATCCTCACCGGAATCTGTGGCATCATTTGAGCAGCAAACTTTGTCTCCTGGAATCACGTTTGGCCAGGTGACAAGTCTACGTTGCAACTTTTACTTACAGTACTCTGGCAGTAGACCAGTGTCACCTCATTCAACACTGTCAGATGTTGAGTATTCCACATATTGTCTGGAGGAATTGTTTGACGACAACAGAGCAGATTCCCCAGATTCACTTAGCTGCGGGGTCGAAGGCACAAAAGTCAGCGTGACCACATCCCAACCACTGTCTTGGGACAGACCTCTTACATATGCAGATATTGTTAGGGGCTTTGGACCTGCGAAACCAGCACAGGCTTTGTTGAGGTGTCAAGAATGGGAACCTGTCTGCGCTCCGTCAGTGTCATCGGACATAGAGTGTCCTGACACCTCCACAGAGCATTGGGTGAGCGAGTTCAGGCCGCATTCTCCCGAGTCAGTGGCGTCTGAAAGTGAACTCAGGCCCCTCTCCCCTGACTCACCTGTCCCACAGTACAGACCTCCCCACATCGCTCACAATGTAGAATTGTCAGATCTCAGGTCGTTTACACCAGAATCAACATTTTCAGACTGGGAGGGGACTGATTTGTGTCTGGAGACCTTGTTTGACGAGACTAGGCCAGACTCTCCGCAATCAGTTATGTCAGACTTTGAGCTTGAGAAGTTGTTTAGTAGTAGGGCGTTGTCACCAGAATCAGTGTCTTCCGATTTTGACTTTTCACTGCTGCAGGACTGGTTGGCAGACTTTAGAGCGTCCTCTGAGCATTGGGTGAGTGAGTTCAGGCCACATTCTCCCGAGTCGGTAGGGTCTGAAAGTGAACTCAGGCCCCTCTCCCCTGACTCACCTGTCCCACAATACAGACCTCCCCACATCGCTCACGATGTAGAATTGTCAAATCTCAGGTCGTTTACACCAGAATCAACATTTTCAGACTGGGAGGGGACTGATTTATGTCTGGACACCTTGTTTGACGAGACTAGGCCAGACTCTCCGCAGTCAGTTATGTCAGACTTTGAGCTTGAGAAGTTGTTTAGTAGTAGGGCGTTGTCACCAGAATCTGTATCTTCCGATTTTGACTTTTCACTGCTGCAGGACTGGTTGGCAGACTTTAGAGCATCCTCACCGGAATCTGTGGCATCATTTGAGCAGCAAACTTTGTCTCCTGGAATCACGTTTGGCCAGGTGACAAGTCTACGTTGCAACTTTTACTTACAGTACTCTGGCAGTAGACCAGTGTCACCTCATTCAACACTGTCAGATGTTGAGTATTCCACATATTGTCTGGAGGAATTGTTTGACGACAACAGAGCAGATTCCCCAGATTCACTTAGCTGCGGGGTCGAAGGCACAAAAGTCAGCGTGACCACATCCCAACCACTGTCTTGGGACAGACCTCTTACATATGCAGATATTGTTAGGGGCTTTGGACCTGCGAAACCAGCACAGGCTTTGTTGAGGTGTCAAGAATGGGAACCTGTCTGCGCTCCGTCAGTGTCATCGGACATAGAGTGTCCTGACACCTCCACAGAGCATTGGGTGAGCGAGTTCAGGCCGCATTCTCCCGAGTCGGTGGCTTCTGAAAGTGAATTCAGGCCCCTCTCCCCTGACTCACCTGTCCCACAGTACAGACCTCCCCACATCGCTCACGATGTAGAATTGTCAGATCTCAGGTCGTTTACACCAGAATCAACATTTTCAGACTGGGAGGGGACTGATTTGTGTCTGGACACCTTGTTTGACGAGACTAGGCCAGACTCTCCGCAGTCAGTTATGTCAGACTTTGAGCTTGAGAAGTTGTTTAGTAGTAGGGCGTTGTCACCAGAATCTGTGTCTTCCGATTTTGACTTTTCACTGCTGCAGGACTGGTTGGCAGACTTTAGAGCTTCCTCACCGGAATCTGTGGCATCATTTGAGCAGCAAACTTTGTCTCCTGGAATTACGTTTGGCCAGGTGACAAGTCTACGTTGCAACTTTTACTTACAGTACTCTGGCAGTAGACCAGTGTCACCTCGTTCAACACTGTCAGATGTTGAGTATTCCACATATTGTCTGGAGGAATTGTTTGACGACAACAGAGCAGATTCGCCAGATTCACTTAGTTGCGGGGTCGAAGGCACAAAAGTCAGCGTGACCACATCCCAACCACTGTCTTGGGACAGACCTCTTACATATGCAGATATTGTTAGGGGCTTTGGACCTGCGAAACCAGCACAGGCTTTGTTGAGGTGTCAAGAATGGGAACCTGTCTGCGCTCCGTCAGTGTCATCGGACATAGAGTGTCCTGACACCTCCACAGAGCATTGGGTGAGCGAGTTCAGGCCGCATTCTCCCGAGTCGGTGGCTTCTGAAAGTGAACTCAGGCCCCTCTCCCCTGACTCACCTGTCCCACAGTACAGACCTCCCCACATCGCTCACGATGTAGAATTGTCAGATCTCAGGTCGTTTACACCAGAATCAACATTTTCAGACTGGGAGGGGACTGATTTGTGTCTGGAGACCTTGTTTGACGAGACTAGGCCAGACTCTCCGCAGTCAGTTATGTCAGACTTTGAGCTTGAGAAGTTGTTTAGTAGTAGGGCGTTGTCACCAGAATCTGTGTCTTCCGATTTTGACTTTTCACTGCTGCAGGACTGGTTGGCAGACTTTAGAGCATCCTCACCGGAATCTGTGGCATCATTTGAGCAGCAAACTTTGTCTCCTGGAATCACGTTTGGCCAGGTGACAAGTCTACGTTGCAACTTTTACTTACAGTACTCTGGCAGTAGACCAGTGTCACCTCGTTCAACACTGTCAGATGTTGAGTATTCCACATATTGTCTGGAGGAATTGTTTGACGACAACAGAGCAGATTCCCCAGATTCACTTAGCTGCGGGGTCGAAGGCACAAAAGTCAGCGTGACCACATCCCAACCACTGTCTTGGGACAGACCTCTTACATATGCAGATATTGTTAGGGGCTTTGGACCTGCGAAACCAGCACAGGCTTTGTTGAGGTGTCAAGAATGGGAACCTGTCTGCGCTCCGTCAGTGTCATCGGACATAGAGTGTCCTGACACCTCCACAGAGCATTGGGTGAGCGAGTTCAGGCCGCATTCTCCCGAGTCGGTGGCTTCTGAAAGTGAATTCAGGCCCCTCTCCCCTGACTCACCTGTCCCACAGTACAGACCTCCCCACATCGCTCACGATGTAGAATTGTCAGATCTCAGGTCTTTTACACCAGAATCAACATTTTCAGACTGGGAGGGGACTGATTTGTGTCTGGAGACCTTGTTTGACGAGACTAGGCCAGACTCTCCGCAGTCAGTTATGTCAGACTTTGAGCTTGAGAAGTTGTTTAGTAGCAGGGCGTTGTCACCAGAATCAGTGTCTTCCGATTTTGACTTTTCACTGCTGCAGGACTGGTTGGCAGACTTTAGAGCGTCCTCTGAGCATTGGGTGAGTGAGTTCAGGCCACATTCTCCCGAGTCGGTGGGGTCTGAAAGTGAACTCAGGCCCCTCTCCCCTGACTCACCTGTCCCACAGTACAGACCTCCCCACATCACTCACGATGTAGAATTGTCAAATCTCAGGTCGTTTACACCAGAATCAACATTTTCAGACTGGGAGGGGACTGATTTGTGTCTGGAGACCTTGTTTGACGAGACTAGGCCAGACTCTCCGCAGTCAGTTATGTCAGACTTTGAGCTTGAGAAGTTGTTTAGTAGTAGGGCGTTGTCACCAGAATCTGTATCTTCCGATTTTGACTTTTCACTGCTGCAGGACTGGTTGGCAGACTTTAGAGCATCCTCACCGGAATCTGTGGCATCATTTGAGCAGCAAACTTTGTCTCCTGGAATTACGTTTGGCCAGGTGACAAGTCTACGTTGCAACTATTACTTACAGTACTCTGGCAGTAGACCAGTGTCACCTCGTTCAACACTGTCAGATGTTGAGTATTCCACATATTGTCTGGAGGAATTGTTTGACGACAACAGAGCAGATTCGCCAGATTCACTTAGTTGCGGGGTCGAAGGCACAAAAGTCAGCGTGACCACATCCCAACCACTGTCTTGGGACAGACCTCTTACATATGCAGATATTGTTAGGGGCTTTGGACCTGCGAAACCAGCACAGGCTTTGTTGAGGTGTCAAGAATGGGAACCTGTCTGCGCTCCGTCAGTGTCATCGGACATAGAGTGTCCTGACACCTCCACAGAGCATTTGGTGAGCGGGTTCAGGCCGCATTCTCCCGAGTCAGTGGCGTCTGAAAGTGAACTCAGGCCCCTCTCCCCTGACTCACCTGTCCCACAGTACAGACCTCCCTACATCGCTCATGATGTAAAATTGTCAGATCTCAGGTCGTTTACACCAGAATCAACATTTTCAGACTGGGAGGGGACTGATTTATGTCTGGAGACCTTGTTTGATGAGACTAGGCCAGACTCTCCGCAGTCAGTTATGTCAGACTTTGAGCTTGAGAAGTTGTTTAGTAGCAGGGCATTGTCACCAGAATCAGTGTCTTCCGATTTTGACTTTTCACTGCTGCAGGACTGGTTGGCAGACTTTAGAGCTTCCTCACCGGAATCTGTGGCATCATTTGAGCAGCAAACTTTGTCTCCTGGAATTACGTTTGGCCAGGTGACAAGTCTACGTTGCAACTTTTACTTACAGTACTCTGGCAGTAGACCAGTGTCACCTCGTTCAACACTGTCAGATGTTGAGTATTCCACATATTGTCTGGAGGAATTGTTTGACGACAACAGAGCAGATTCGCCAGATTCACTTAGTTGCGGGGTCGAAGGCACAAAAGTCAGCGTGACCACATCCCAACCACTGTCTTGGGACAGACCACTTACATATGCAGATATTGTTAGGGGCTTTGGACCTGCGAAACCAGCACAGGCTTTGTTGAGGTGTCAAGAATGGGAACCTGTCTGCGCTCCGTCAGTGTCATCGGACATAGAGTGTCCTGACACCTCCACAGAGCATTGGGTGAGCGAGTTCAGGCCGCATTCTCCCGAGTCGGTGGCTTCTGAAAGTGAACTCAGGCCCCTCTCCCCTGACTCACCTGTCCCACAGTACAGACCTCCCCACATCGCTCACGATGTAGAATTGTCATATCTCAGGTCTTTTACACCAGAATCAACATTTTCAGACTGGGAGGGGACTGATTTGTGTCTGGAGACCTTGTTTGACGAGACTAGGCCAGACTCTCCGCAGTCAGTTATGTCAGACTTTGAGCTTGAGAAGTTGTTTAGTAGTAGGGCGTTGTCACCAGAATCTGTATCTTCCGATTTTGACTTTTCACTGCTGCAGGACTGGTTGGCAGACTTTAGAGCGTCCTCACCGGAATCTGTGGCATCATTTGAGCAGCAAACGTTGTCTCCTGGAATTACGTTTGGCCAGGTGACAAGTCAACGTTGCAACTATTACTTACAATACTCTGGCAGTAGACCAGTGTCACCTCGTTCAACACTGTCAGATGTTGAGTATTCTACATATTGTCTGGAGGAATTGTTTGACGACAACAGAGCAGATTCGCCAGATTCACTTAGTTGCGGGGTCGAAGGCACAAAAGTCAGCGTGACCACATCCCAACCACTGTCTTGGGACAGACCTCTTACATATGCAGATATTGTTAGGGGCTTTGGACCTGCGAAACCAGCACAGGCTTTGTTGAGGTGTCAAGAATGGGAACCTGTCTGCGCTCCGTCAGTGTCATCGGACATAGAGTGTCCTGACACCTCCACAGAGCATTTGGTGAGCGGGTTCAGGCCGCATTCTCCCGAGTCAGTGGCGTCTGAAAGTGAACTCAGGCCCCTCTCCCCTGACTCACCTGTCCCACAGTACAGACCTCCCCACATCGCTCACGATGTAGAATTGTCAGATCTCAGGTCGTTTACACCAGAATCAACATTTTCAGACTGGGAGGGGACTGATTTATGTCTGGAGACCTTGTTTGATGAGACTAGGCCAGACTCTCCGCAGTCAGTTATGTCAGACTTTGAGCTTGAGAAGTTGTTTAGTAGCAGGGCGTTGTCACCAGAATCAGTGTCTTCCGATTTTGACTTTTCACTGCTGCAGGACTGGTTGGCAGACTTTAGAGCATCCTCACCGGAATCTGTGGCATCATTTGAGCAGCAAACTTTGTCTCCTGGAATTACGTTTGGCCAGGTGACAAGTCTACGTTGCAACTTTTACTTACAGTACTCTGGCAGTAGACCAGTGTCACCTCGTTCAACACTGTCAGATGTTGAGTATTCCACATATTGTCTGGAGGAATTGTTTGACGACAACAGAGCAGATTCGCCAGATTCACTTAGTTGCGGGGTCGAAGGCACAAAAGTCAGCGTGACCACATCCCAACCACTGTCTTGGGACAGACCACTTACATATGCAGATATTGTTAGGGGCTTTGGACCTGCGAAACCAGCACAGGCTTTGTTGAGGTGTCAAGAATGGGAACCTGTCTGCGCTCCGTCAGTGTCATCGGACATAGAGTGTCCTGACACCTCCACAGAGCATTGGGTGAGCGAGTTCAGGCCGCATTCTCCCGAGTCGGTGGCTTCTGAAAGTGAACTCAGGCCCCTCTCCCCTGACTCACCTGTCCCACAGTACAGACCTCCCCACATCGCTCACGATGTAGAATTGTCAGATCTCAGGTCTTTTACACCAGAATCAACATTTTCAGACTGGGAGGGGACTGATTTGTGTCTGGACACCTTGTTTGACGAGACTAGGCCAGACTCTCCGCAGTCAGTTATGTCAGACTTTGAGCTTGAGAAGTTGTTTAGTAGCAGGGCGTTGTCACCAGAATCAGTGTCTTCCGATTTTGACTTTTCACTGCTGCAGGACTGGTTGGCAGACTTTAGAGCTTCCTCACCGGAATCTGTGGCATCATTTGAGCAGCAAACTTTGTCTCCTGGAATTACGTTTGGCCAGGTGACAAGTCTACGTTGCAACTTTTACTTACAGTACTCTGGCAGTAGACCAGTGTCACCTCGTTCAACACTGTCAGATGTTGAGTATTCCACATATTGTCTGGAGGAATTGTTTGACGACAACAGAGCAGATTCGCCAGATTCACTTAGTTGCGGGGTCGAAGGCACAAAAGTCAGCGTGACCACATCCCAACCACTGTCTTGGGACAGACCACTTACATATGCAGATATTGTTAGGGGCTTTGGACCTGCGAAACCAGCACAGGCTTTGTTGAGGTGTCAAGAATGGGAACCTGTCTGCGCTCCGTCAGTGTCATCGGACATAGAGTGTCCTGACACCTCCACAGAGCATTGGGTGAGCGAGTTCAGGCCGCATTCTCCCGAGTCGGTGGCTTCTGAAAGTGAACTCAGGCCCCTCTCCCCTGACTCACCTGTCCCACAGTACAGACCTCCCCACATCGCTCACGATGTAGAATTGTCATATCTCAGGTCTTTTACACCAGAATCAACATTTTCAGACTGGGAGGGGACTGATTTATGTCTGGAGACCTTGTTTGATGAGACTAGGCCAGACTCTCCGCAGTCAGTTATGTCAGACTTTGAGCTTGAGAAGTTGTTTAGTAGCAGGGCGTTGTCACCAGAATCAGTGTCTTCCGATTTTGACTTTTCACTGCTGCAGGACTGGTTGGCAGACTTTAGAGCGTCCTCTGAGCATTGGGTGAGTGAGTTCAGGCCACATTCTCCCGAGTCGGTGGGGTCTGAAAGTGAACTCAGGCCCCTCTCCCCTGACTCACCTGTCCCACAGTACAGACCTCCCCACATCACTCACGATGTAGAATTGTCAAATCTCAGGTCGTTTACACCAGAATCAACATTTTCAGACTGGGAGGGGACTGATTTGTGTCTGGAGACCTTGTTTGACGAGACTAGGCCAGACTCTCCGCAGTCAGTTATGTCAGACTTTGAGCTTGAGAAGTTGTTTAGTAGTAGGGCGTTGTCACCAGAATCTGTATCTTCCGATTTTGACTTTTCACTACTACAGGACTGGTTGGCAGACTTTAGAGCGTCCTCACCGGAATCTGTGGCATCATTTGAGCAGCAAACTTTGTCTCCTGGAATTACGTTTGGCCAGGTGACAAGTCAACGTTGCAACTATTACTTACAGTACTCTGGCAGTAGACCAGTGTCACCTCGTTCAACACTGTCAGATGTTGAGTATTCTACAAATTGTCTGGAGGAATTGTTTGACGACAACAGAGCAGATTCGCCAGATTCACTTAGTTGCGGGGTCGAAGGCACAAAAGTCAGCGTGACCACATCCCAACCACTGTCTTGGGACAGACCTCTTACATATGCAGATATTGTTAGGGGCTTTGGACCTGCGAAACCAGCACAGGCTTTGTTGAGGTGTCAAGAATGGGAACCTGTCTGCGCTCCGTCAGTGTCATCGGACATAGAGTGTCCTGACACCTCCACAGAGCATTGGGTGAGCGAGTTCAGGCCACATTCTCCCGAGTCAGTGGTGTCTGAAAGTGAACTCAGGCCCCTCTCCCCTGACTCACCTGTCCCACAGTACAGACCTCCCAACATCGCTCACGATGTAGAATTGTCAGATCTCAGGTCGTTTACACCAGAATCAACATTTTCAGACTGGGAGGGGACTGATTTGTGTCTGGACACCTTGTTTGACGAGACTAGGCCAGACTCTCCGCAGTCAGTTATGTCAGACTTTGAGCTTGAGAAGTTGTTTAGTAGCAGGGCGTTGTCACCAGAATCAGTGTCTTCCGATTTTGACTTTTCACTGCTGCAGGACTGGTTGGCAGACTTTAGAGCATCCTCACCGGAATCTGTGGCATCATTTGAGCAGCAAACTTTGTCTCCTGGAATTACGTTTGGCCAGGTGACAAGTCTACGTTGCAACTTTTACTTACAGTACTCTGGCAGTAGACCAGTGTCACCTCGTTCAACACTGTCAGATGTTGAGTATTCCACATATTGTCTGGAGGAATTGTTTGACGACAACAGAGCAGATTCGCCAGATTCACTTAGTTGCGGGGTCGAAGGCACAAAAGTCAGCGTGACCACATCCCAACCACTGTCTTGGGACAGACCACTTACATATGCAGATATTGTTAGGGGCTTTGGACCTGCGAAACCAGCACAGGCTTTGTTGAGGTGTCAAGAATGGGAACCTGTCTGCGCTCCGTCAGTGTCATCGGACATAGAGTGTCCTGACACCTCCACAGAGCATTGGGTGAGCGAGTTCAGGCCGCATTCTCCCGAGTCGGTGGCTTCTGAAAGTGAATTCAGGCCCCTCTCCCCTGACTCACCTGTCCCACAGTACAGACCTCCCCACATCGCTCACGATGTAGAATTGTCATATCTCAGGTCTTTTACACCAGAATCAACATTTTCAGACTGGGAGGGGACTGATTTATGTCTGGAGACCTTGTTTGATGAGACTAGGCCAGACTCTCCGCAGTCAGTTATGTCAGACTTTGAGCTTGAGAAGTTGTTTAGTAGCAGGGCGTTGTCACCAGAATCAGTGTCTTCCGATTTTGACTTTTCACTGCTGCAGGACTGGTTGGCAGACTTTAGAGCGTCCTCTGAGCATTGGGTGAGTGAGTTCAGGCCACATTCTCCCGAGTCGGTGGGGTCTGAAAGTGAACTCAGGCCCCTCTCCCCTGACTCACCTGTCCCACAGTACAGACCTCCCCACATCGCTCACGATGTAGAATTGTCAAATCTCAGGTCGTTTACACCAGAATCAACATTTTCAGACTGGGAGGGGACTGATTTGTGTCTGGAGACCTTGTTTGACGAGACTAGGCCAGACTCTCCGCAGTCAGTTATGTCAGACTTTGAGCTTGAGAAGTTGTTTAGTAGCAGGGCGTTGTCACCAGAATCAGTGTCTTCCGATTTTGACTTTTCACTGCTGCAGGACTGGTTGGCAGACTTTAGAGCTTCCTCACCGGAATCTGTGGCATCATTTGAGCAGCAAACTTTGTCTCCTGGAATTACGTTTGGCCAGGTGACAAGTCTACGTTGCAACTTTTACTTACAGTACTCTGGCAGTAGACCAGTGTCACCTCGTTCAACACTGTCAGATGTTGAGTATTCCACATATTGTCTGGAGGAATTGTTTGACGACAACAGAGCAGATTCGCCAGATTCACTTAGTTGCGGGGTCGAAGGCACAAAAGTCAGCGTGACCACATCCCAACCACTGTCTTGGGACAGACCACTTACATATGCAGATATTGTTAGGGGCTTTGGACCTGCGAAACCAGCACAGGCTTTGTTGAGGTGTCAAGAATGGGAACCTGTCTGCGCTCCGTCAGTGTCATCGGACATAGAGTGTCCTGACACCTCCACAGAGCATTGGGTGAGCGAGTTCAGGCCGCATTCTCCCGAGTCGGTGGCTTCTGAAAGTGAACTCAGGCCCCTCTCCCCTGACTCACCTGTCCCACAGTACAGACCTCCCCACATCGCTCACGATGTAGAATTGTCATATCTCAGGTCTTTTACACCAGAATCAACATTTTCAGACTGGGAGGGGACTGATTTATGTCTGGAGACCTTGTTTGATGAGACTAGGCCAGACTCTCCGCAGTCAGTTATGTCAGACTTTGAGCTTGAGAAGTTGTTTAGTAGCAGGGCGTTGTCACCAGAATCAGTGTCTTCCGATTTTGACTTTTCACTGCTGCAGGACTGGTTGGCAGACTTTAGAGCGTCCTCTGAGCATTGGGTGAGTGAGTTCAGGCCACATTCTCCCGAGTCGGTGGGGTCTGAAAGTGAACTCAGGCCCCTCTCCCCTGACTCACCTGTCCCACAGTACAGACCTCCCCACATCGCTCACGATGTAGAATTGTCAAATCTCAGGTCGTTTACACCAGAATCAACATTTTCAGACTGGGAGGGGACTGATTTGTGTCTGGAGACCTTGTTTGACGAGACTAGGCCAGACTCTCCGCAGTCAGTTATGTCAGACTTTGAGCTTGAGAAGTTGTTTAGTAGTAGGGCGTTGTCACCAGAATCTGTATCTTCCGATTTTGACTTTTCACTACTACAGGACTGGTTGGCAGACTTTAGAGCGTCCTCACCGGAATCTGTGGCATCATTTGAGCAGCAAACGTTGTCTCCTGGAATTACGTTTGGCCAGGTGACAAGTCAACGTTGCAACTATTACTTACAATACTCTGGCAGTAGACCAGTGTCACCTCGTTCAACACTGTCAGATGTTGAGTATTCTACATATTGTCTGGAGGAATTGTTTGACGACAACAGAGCAGATTCGCCAGATTCACTTAGTTGCGGGGTCGAAGGCACAAAAGTCAGCGTGACCACATCCCAACCACTGTCTTGGGACAGACCTCTTACATATGCAGATATTGTTAGGGGCTTTGGACCTGCGAAACCAGCACAGGCTTTGTTGAGGTGTCAAGAATGGGAACCTGTCTGCGCTCCGTCAGTGTCATCGGACATAGAGTGTCCTGACACCTCCACAGAGCATTGGGTGAGCGAATTCAGGCCACATTCTCCCGAGTCAGTGGTGTCTGAAAGTGAACTCAGGCCCCTCTCCCCTGACTCACCTGTCCCACAGTACAGACCTCCCTACATCGCTCATGATGTAAAATTGTCAGATCTCAGGTCGTTTACACCAGAATCAACATTTTCAGACTGGGAGGGGACTGATTTATGTCTGGAGACCTTGTTTGATGAGACTAGGCCAGACTCTCCGCAGTCAGTTATGTCAGACTTTGAGCTTGAGAAGTTGTTTAGTAGCAGGGCGTTGTCACCAGAATCAGTGTCTTCCGATTTTGACTTTTCACTGCTGCAGGACTGGTTGGCAGACTTTAGAGCTTCCTCACCGGAATCTGTGGCATCATTTGAGCAGCAAACTTTGTCTCCTGGAATTACGTTTGGCCAGGTGACAAGTCTACGTTGCAACTTTTACTTACAGTACTCTGGCAGTAGACCAGTGTCACCTCGTTCAACACTGTCAGATGTTGAGTATTCCACATATTGTCTGGAGGAATTGTTTGACGACAACAGAGCAGATTCGCCAGATTCACTTAGTTGCGGGGTCGAAGGCACAAAAGTCAGCGTGACCACATCCCAACCACTGTCTTGGGACAGACCTCTTACATATGCAGATATTGTTAGGGGCTTTGGACCTGCGAAACCAGCACAGGCTTTGTTGAGGTGTCAAGAATGGGAACCTGTCTGCGCTCCGTCAGTGTCATCGGACATAGAGTGTCCTGACACCTCCACAGAGCATTGGGTGAGCGAGTTCAGGCCGCATTCTCCCGAGTCGGTGGCTTCTGAAAGTGAACTCAGGCCCCTCTCCCCTGACTCACCTGTCCCACAGTACAGACCTCCCCACATCGCTCACGATGTAGAATTGTCATATCTCAGGTCTTTTACACCAGAATCAACATTTTCAGACTGGGAGGGGACTGATTTGTGTCTGGACACCTTGTTTGACGAGACTAGGCCAGACTCTCCGCAATCAGTTATGTCAGACTTTGAGCTTGAGAAGTTGTTTAGTAGTAGGGCGTTGTCACCAGAATCTGTATCTTCCGATTTTGACTTTTCACTGCTGCAGGACTGGTTGGCAGACTTTAGAGCGTCCTCTGAGCATTGGGTGAGTGAGTTCAGGCCACATTCTCCCGAGTCGGTGGCGTCTGAAAGTGAACTCAGGCCCCTCTCCCCTGACTCACCTGTCCCACAGTACAGACCTCCCCACATCGCTCACGATGTAGAATTGTCAAATCTCAGGTCGTTTACACCAGAATCAACATTTTCAGACTGGGAGGGGACTGATTTGTGTCTGGACACCTTGTTTGACGAGACTAGGCCAGACTCTCCACAGTCAGTTATGTCAGACTTTGAGCTTGAGAAGTTGTTTAGTAGCAGGGCGTTGTCACCAGAATCAGTGTCTTCCGATTTTGACTTTTCACTGCTGCAGGACTGGTTGGCAGACTGTAGAGCGTCCTCACCGGAATCTGTGGCATCATTTGAGCAGCATACTTTGTCTCCTGGAATTACGTTTGGCCAGGTGACAAGTCAACGTTGCAACTATTACTTACAGTACTCTGGCAGTAGACCAGTGTCATCTCGTTCAACACTGTCAGATGTTGAGTATTCCACATATTGTCTGGAGGAATTGTTTGACGACAACAGAGCAGATTCGCCAGATTCACTTAGTTGCGGGGTCGAAGGCACAAAAGTCAGCGTGACCACATCCCAACCACTGTCTTGGGACAGACCTCTTACATATGCAGATATTGTTAGGGGCTTTGGACCTGCGAAACCAGCACAGGCTTTGTTGAGGTGTCAAGAATGGGAACCTGTCTGCGCTCCGTCAGTGTCATCGGACATAGAGTGTCCTGACACCTCCACAGAGCATTTGGTGAGCGAGTTCAGGCCGCATTCTCCCGAGTCAGTGGCGTCTGAAAGTGAACTCAGGCCCCTCTCCCCTGACTCACCTGTCCCACAGTACAGACCTCCCCACATCGCTCACGATGTAGAATTGTCAGATCTCAGGTCGTTTACACCAGAATCAACATTTTCAGACTGGGAGGGGACTGATTTGTGTCTGGACACCTTGTTTGACGAGACTAGGCCAGACTCTCCACAGTCAGTTATGTCAGACTTTGAGCTTGAGAAGTTGTTTAGTAGCAGGGCGTTGTCACCAAAATCAGTGTCTTCCGATTTTGACTTTTCACTGCTGCAGGACTGGTTGGCAGACTTTAGAGCATCCTCACCGGAATCTGTGGCATCATTTGAGCAGCAAACTTTGTCTCCTGGAATCACGTTTGGCCAGGTGACAAGTCTACGTTGCAACTTTTACTTACAGTACTCTGGCAGTAGACCAGTGTCACCTCGTTCAACACTGTCAGATGTTGAGTATTCCACATATTGTCTGGAGGAATTGTTTGACGACAACAGAGGAGATTCCCCAGATTCACTTAGCTGCGGGGTCGAAGGCACAAAAGTCAGCGTGACCACATCCCAACCACTGTCTTGGGACAGACCTCTTACATATGCAGATATTGTTAGGGGCTTTGGACCTGCGAAACCAGCACAGGCTTTGTTGAGGTGTCAAGAATGGGAACCTGTCTGCGCCCCGTCAGTGTCATCGGACATAGAGTGCCCAGACAACTCCACAGAGCACTGGGTGAGCGAGTTCAGGCCACATTCTCCCGAGTCGGTGGCGTCTGAAAGTGAATTCAGGCCCCTCTCCCCTGACTCACCTGTCCCACAGTACAGACCTCCCCACATCGCTCACAATGTAGAATTGTCAGATCTCAGGTCGTTTACACCAGAATCAACATTTTCAGACTGGGAGGGGACTGATTTGTGTCTGGAGACCTTGTTTGACGAGACTAGGCCAGACTCTCCGCAATCAGTTATGTCAGACTTTGAGCTTGAGAAGTTGTTTAGTAGTAGGGCGTTGTCACCAGAATCTGTATCTTCCGATTTTGACTTTTCACTGCTGCAGGACTGGTTGGCAGACTTTAGAGCGTCCTCTGAGCATTGGGTGAGTGAGTTCAGGCCACATTCTCCCGAGTCGGTAGGGTCTGAAAGTCAACTCAGGCCCCTCTCCCCTGACTCACCTGTCCCACAGTACAGACCTCCCCACATCGCTCACGATGTAGAATTGTCAAATCTCAGGTCGTTTACACCAGAATCAACATTTTCAGACTGGGAGGGGACTGATTTGTGTCTGGACACCTTGTTTGACGAGACTAGGCCAGACTCTCCGCAGTCAGTTATGTCAGACTTTGAGCTTGAGAAGTTGTTTAGTAGTAGGGCGTTGTCACCAGAATCTGTATCTTCCGATTTTGACTTTTCACTGCTGCAGGACTGGTTGGCAGACTTTAGAGCATCCTCACCGGAATCTGTGGCATCATTTGAGCAGCGAACTTTGTCTCCTGGAATTACGTTTGGCCAGGTGACAAGTCTACGTTGCAACTATTACTTACAGTACTCTGGCAGTAGACCAGTGTCACCTCGTTCAACACTGTCAGATGTTGAGTATTCCACATATTGTCTGGAGGAATTGTTTGACGACAACAGAGCAGATTCGCCAGATTCACTTAGTTGCGGGGTCGAAGGCACAAAAGTCAGCGTGACCACATCCCAACCACTGTCTTGGGACAGACCTCTTACATATGCAGATATTGTTAGGGGCTTTGGACCTGCGAAACCAGCACAGGCTTTGTTGAGGTGTCAAGAATGGGAACCTGTCTGCGCTCTGTCAGTGTCATCGGACATAGAGTGCCCAGACAACTCCACAGAGCATTGGGTGAGCGAGTTCAGGCCACATTCTCCCGAGTCGGTGGTGTCTGAAAGTGAATTCAGGCCCCTCTCCCCTGACTCACCTGTCCCACAGTACAGACCTCCCCACATCGCTCACAATGTAGAATTGTCAGATCTCAGGTCGTTTACACCAGAATCAACATTTTCAGACTGGGAGGGGACTGATTTGTGTCTGGAGACCTTGTTTGACGAGACTAGGCCAGACTCTCCGCAATCAGTTATGTCAGACTTTGAGCTTGAGAAGTTGTTTAGTAGTAGGGCGTTGTCACCAGAATCTGTATCTTCCGATATTGACTTTTCACTGCTGCAGGACTGGTTGGCAGACTTTAGAGCGTCCTCTGAGCATTGGGTGAGTGAGTTCAGGCCACATTCTCCCGAGTCGGTGGCGTCTGAAAGTGAACTCAGGCCCCTCTCCCCTGACTCACCTGTCCCACAGTACAGACCTCCCCACATCGCTCACGATGTAGAATTGTCAAATCTCAGGTCGTTTACACCAGAATCAACATTTTCAGACTGGGAGGGGACTGATTTGTGTCTGGACACCTTGTTTGACGAGACTAGGCCAGACTCTCCGCAGTCAGTTATGTCAGACTTTGAGCTTGAGAAGTTGTTTAGTAGTAGGGCGTTGTCACCAGAATCTGTATCTTCCGATTTTGACTTTTCACTGCTGCAGGACTGGTTGGCAGACTTTAGAGCGTCCTCACCGGAATCTGTGGCATCATTTGAGCAGCAAACTTTGTCTCCTGGAATTACGTTTGGCCAGGTGACAAGTCAACGTTGCAACTATTACTTACAGTACTCTGGCAGTAGACCAGTGTCACCTCGTTCAACACTGTCAGATGTTGAGTATTCCACATATTGTCTGGAGGAATTGTTTGACGACAACAGAGCAGATTCGCCAGATTCACTTAGTTGCGGGGTCGAAGGCACAAAAGTCAGCGTGACCACATCCCAACCACTGTCTTGGGACAGACCTCTTACATATGCAGATATTGTTAGGGGCTTTGGACCTGCGAAACCAGCACAGGCTTTGTTGAGGTGTAAAGAATGGGAACCTGTCTGCGCTCTGTCAGTGTCATCGGACATAGAGTGCCCAGACAACTCCACAGAGCATTGGGTGAGCGAGTTCAGGCCACATTCTCCCGAGTCGGTGGTGTCTGAAAGTGAATTCAGGCCCCTCTCCCCTGACTCACCTGTCCCACAGTACAGACCTCCCCACATCGCTCACAATGTAGAATTGTCAGATCTCAGGTCGTTTACACCAGAATCAACATTTTCAGACTGGGAGGGGACTGATTTGTGTCTGGAGACCTTGTTTGACGAGACTAGGCCAGACTCTCCGCAATCAGTTATGTCAGACTTTGAGCTTGAGAAGTTGTTTAGTAGTAGGGCGTTGTCACCAGAATCTGTATCTTCCGATATTGACTTTTCACTGCTGCAGGACTGGTTGGCAGACTTTAGAGCGTCCTCTGAGCATTGGGTGAGTGAGTTCAGGCCACACTCTCCCGAGTCGGTGGCGTCTGAAAGTGAACTCAGGCCCCTCTCCCCTGACTCACCTGTCCCACAGTACAGACCTCCCCACATCGCTCACGATGTAGAATTGTCAAATCTCAGGTCGTTTACACCAGAATCAACATTTTCAGACTGGGAGGGGACTGATTTGTGTCTGGAGACCTTGTTTGACGAGACTAGGCCAGACTCTCCACAGTCAGTTATGTCAGACTTTGAGCTTGAGAAGTTGTTTAGTAGCAGGGCGTTGTCACCAGAATCAGTGTCTTCCGATTTTGACTTTTCACTGCTGCAGGACTGGTTGGCAGACTTTAGAGCGTCCTCACCGGAATCTGTGGCATCATTTGAGCAGCAAACTTTGTCTCCTGGAATTACGTTTGGCCAGGTGACAAGTCAACGTTGCAACTATTACTTACAGTACTCTGGCAGTAGACCAGTGTCACCTCGTTCAACACTGTCAGATGTTGAGTATTCCACATATTGTCTGGAGGAATTGTTTGACGACAACAGAGCAGATTCCCCAGATTCACTTAGCTGCGGGGTCGAAGGCACAAAAGTCAGCGTGACCACATCCCAACCACTGTCTTGGGACAGACCTCTTACATATGCAGATATTGTTAGGGGCTTTGGACCTGCGAAACCAGCACAGGCTTTGTTGAGGTGTCAAGAATGGGAACCTGTCTGCGCTCCGTCAGTGTCATCGGACATAGAGTGTCCTGACACCTCCACAGAGCATTGGGTGAGCGAGTTCAGGCCGCATTCTCCCGAGTCGGTGGCTTCTGAAAGTGAATTCAGGCCCCTCTCCCCTGACTCACCTGTCCCACAGTACAGACCTCCCCACATCGCTCACGATGTAGAATTGTCAGATCTCAGGTCTTTTACACCAGAATCAACATTTTCAGACTGGGAGGGGACTGATTTGTGTCTGGACACCTTGTTTGACGAGACTAGGCCAGACTCTCCACAGTCGGTTATGTCAGACTTTGAGCTTGAGAAGTTGTTTAGTAGCAGGGCGTTGTCACCAGAATCAGTGTCTTCCGATTTTGACTTTTCACTGCTGCAGGACTGGTTGGCAGACTTTAGAGCGTCCTCTGAGCATTGGGTGAGTGAGTTCAGGCCACATTCTCCCGAGTCGGTGGCGTCTGAAAGTGAACTCAGGCCCCTCTCCCCTGACTCACCTGTCCCACAGTACAGACCTCCCCACATCGCTCACGATGTAGAATTGTCAGATCTCAGGTCGTTTACACCAGAATCAACATTTTCAGACTGGGAGGGGACTGATTTGTGTCTGGAGACCTTGTTTGACGAGACTAGGCCAGACTCTCCGCAGTCAGTTATGTCAGACTTTGAGCTTGAGAAGTTGTTTAGTAGTAGGGCGTTGTCACCAGAATCTGTATCTTCCGATTTTGACTTTTCACTGCTGCAGGACTGGTTGGCAGACTTTAGAGCATCCTCACCGGAATCTGTGGCATCATTTGAGCAGCGAACTTTGTCTCCTGGAATTACGTTTGGCCAGGTGACAAGTCAACATTGCAACTATTACTTACAGTACTCTGGCAGTAGACCAGTGTCACCTCGTTCAACACTGTCATATGTTGAGTATTCCACATATTGTCTGGAGGAATTGTTTGACGACAACAGAGCAGATTCGCCAGATTCACTTAGTTGCGGGGTCGAAGGCACAAAAGTCAGCGTGACCACATCCCAACCACTGTCTTGGGACAGACCTCTTACATATGCAGATATTGTTAGGGGCTTTGGACCTGCGAAACCAGCACAGGCTTTGTTGAGGTGTCAAGAATGGGAACCTGTCTGCGCTCCGTCAGTGTCATCGGACATAGTGCGCCCTGACACCTCCACAGAGCATTGGGTGAGTGAGTTCAGGCCACATTCTCCCGAGTCAGTGGTGTCTGAAAGTGAACTCAGGCCCCTCTCCCCTGACTCACCTGTCCCACAGTACAGACCTCCCTACATCGCTCATGATGTAAAATTGTCAGATCTCAGGTCTTTTACACCAGAATCAACATTTTCAGACTGGGAGGGGACTGATTTGTGTCTGGACACCTTGTTTGACGAGACTAGGCCAGACTCTCCACAGTCGGTTATGTCAGACTTTGAGCTTGAGAAGTTGTTTAGTAGCAGGGCGTTGTCACCAGAATCAGTGTCTTCCGATTTTGACTTTTCACTGCTGCAGGACTGGTTGGCAGACTTTAGAGCATCCTCACCGGAATCTGTGGCATCATTTGAGCAGCGAACTTTGTCTCCTGGAATTACGTTTGGCCAGGTGACAAGTCTACGTTGCAACTATTACTTACAGTACTCTGGCAGTAGACCAGTGTCACCTCGTTCAACACTGTCAGATGTTGAGTATTCCACATATTGTCTGGAGGAATTGTTTGACGACAACAGAGCAGATTCGCCAGATTCACATAGCTGCGGGGTCGAAGGCACAAAAGTCAGTGTGACCACATCCCAACCACTGTCTTGGGACAGACCTCTTACATATGCAGATATTGTTAGGGGCTTTGGACCTGCGAAACCAGCACAGGCTTTGTTGAGGTGTAAAGAATGGGAACCTGTCTGCGCTCCGTCAGTGTCATCGGACATAGAGTGTCCTGACACCTCCACAGAGCATTGGGTGAGCGAGTTCAGGCCGCATTCTCCCGAGTCGGTGGCTTCTGAAAGTGAGCTCAGGCCCCTCTCCCCTGACTCACCTGTCCCACAGTACAGACCTCCCCACATCACTCACGATGTAGAATTGTCAGATCTCAGGTCGTTTACACCAGAATCAACATTTTCAGACTGGGAGGGGACTGATTTGTGTCTGGAGACCTTGTTTGACGAGACTAGGCCAGACTCTCCGCAGTCAGTTATGTCAGACTTTGAGCTTGGGAAGCTGTTTAGTAGTAGGGCGTTGTCACCAGAATCAGTGTCTTCCGATTTTGACTTTTCACTGCTGCAGGACTGGTTGGCAGACTTTAGAGCATCCTCACCGGAATCTGTGGCATCATTTGAGCAGCGAACTTTGTCTCCTGGAATTACGTTTGGCCAGGTGACAAGTCTACGTTGCAACTTTTACTTACAGTACTCTGGCAGTAGACCAGTGTCACCTCGTTCAACACTGTCAGATGTTGAATATTCCACATATTGTCTGGAGGAATTGTTTGACAACAACAGAGCAGATTCGCCAGATTCACATAGCTGCGGGGTCGAAGGCACAAAAGTCAGCGTGACCACATCCCAACCACTGTCTTGGGACAGACCTCTTACATATGCAGATATTGTTAGGGGCTTTGGACCTGCGAAACCAGCACAGGCTTTGTTGAGGTGTCAAGAATGGGAACCTGTCTGCGCTCCGTCAGTGTCATCGGACATAGAGTGTCCTGACACCTCCACAGAGCATTGGGTGAGCGAGTTCAGGCCGCATTCTCCTGAGTCGGTGGCTTCTGAAAGTGAATTCAGGCCCCTCTCCCCTGACTCACCTGTCCCACAGTACAGACCTCCCCACATCGCTCACGATGTAGAATTGTCAGATCTCAGGTCTTTTACACCAGAATCAACATTTTCAGACTGGGAGGGGACTGATTTATGTCTGGAGACCTTGTTTGATGAGACTAGGCCAGACTCTCCGCAGTCAGTTATGTCAGACTTTGAGCTTGAGAAGTTGTTTAGTAGCAGGGCGTTGTCACCAGAATCAGTGTCTTCCAATTTTGACTTTTCACTGCTGCAGGACTGGTTGGCAGACTTTAGAGCGTCCTCTGAGCATTGGGTGAGTGAGTTCAGGCCACATTCTCCCGAGTCGGTGGGGTCTGAAAGTGAACTCAGGCCCCTCTCCCCTGACTCACCTGTCCCACAGTACAGACCTCCCCACATCGCTCACGATGTAGAATTGTCAAATCTCAGGTCGTTTACACCAGAATCAACATTTTCAGACTGGGAGGGGACTGATTTGTGTCTGGACACCTTGTTTGACGAGACTAGGCCAGACTCTCCGCAGTCAGTTATGTCAGACTTTGAGCTTGAGAAGTTGTTTAGTAGTAGGGCGTTGTCACCAGAATCTGTATCTTCCGATTTTGACTTTTCACTGCTGCAGGACTGGTTGGCAGACTTTAGAGCGTCCTCACCGGAATCTGTGGCATCATTTGAGCAGCAAACTTTGTCTCCTGGAATTACGTTTGGCCAGGTGACAAGTCAACATTGCAACTATTACTTACAGTACTCTGGCAGTAGACCAGTGTCACCTCGTTCAACACTGTCATATGTTGAGTATTCCACATATTGTCTGGAGGAATTGTTTGACGACAACAGAGCAGATTCGCCAGATTCACTTAGTTGCGGGGTCGAAGGCACAAAAGTCAGCGTGACCACATCCCAACCACTGTCTTGGGACAGACCTCTTACATATGCAGATATTGTTAGGGGCTTTGGACCTGCGAAACCAGCACAGGCTTTGTTGAGGTGTCAAGAATGGGAACCTGTCTGCGCTCCGTCAGTGTCATCGGACATAGTGCGCCCTGACACCTCCACAGAGCATTGGGTGAGTGAGTTCAGGCCACATTCTCCCGAGTCAGTGGTGTCTGAAAGTGAACTCAGGCCCCTCTCCCCTGACTCACCTGTCCCACAGTACAGACCTCCCTACATCGCTCATGATGTAAAATTGTCAGATCTCAGGTCTTTTACACCAGAATCAACATTTTCAGACTGGGAGGGGACTGATTTGTGTCTGGACACCTTGTTTGACGAGACTAGGCCAGACTCTCCACAGTCGGTTATGTCAGACTTTGAGCTTGAGAAGTTGTTTAGTAGCAGGGCGTTGTCACCAGAATCAGTCTCTTCCGATTTTGACTTTTCACTGCTGCAGGACTGGTTGGCAGACTTTAGAGCATCTTCTGAGCATTGGGTGAGCGAGTTCAGGCCGCATTCTCCCGAGTCGGTGGCTTCTGAAAGTGAGCTCAGGCCCCTCTCCCCTGACTCACCTGTCCCACAGTACAGACCTCCCCACATCACTCACGATGTAGAATTGTCAGATCTCAGGTCGTTTACACCAGAATCAACATTTTCAGACTGGGAGGGGACTGATTTGTGTCTGGAGACCTTGTTTGACGAGACTAGGCCAGACTCTCCGCAGTCAGTTATGTCAGACTTTGAGCTTGGGAAGCTGTTTAGTAGTAGGGCGTTGTCACCAGAATCAGTGTCTTCCGATTTTGACTTTTCACTGCTGCAGGACTGGTTGGCAGACTTTAGAGCATCCTCACCGGAATCTGTGGCATCATTTGAGCAGCGAACTTTGTCTCCTGGAATTACGTTTGGCCAGGTGACAAGTCTACGTTGCAACTTTTACTTACAGTACTCTGGCAGTAGACCAGTGTCACCTCGTTCAACACTGTCAGATGTTGAATATTCCACATATTGTCTGGAGGAATTGTTTGACAACAACAGAGCAGATTCGCCAGATTCACATAGCTGCGGGGTCGAAGGCACAAAAGTCAGCGTGACCACATCCCAACCACTGTCTTGGGACAGACCTCTTACATATGCAGATATTGTTAGGGGCTTTGGACCTGCGAAACCAGCACAGGCTTTGTTGAGGTGTCAAGAATGGGAACCTGTCTTCTCTCCGTCAGTGTCATCGGAGATAGAGTGCCCTGACACCTCCACAGAGCATTGGGTGAGCGAGTTCAGGCCGCATTCTCCTGAGTCGGTGGCTTCTGAAAGTGAATTCAGGCCCCTCTCCCCTGACTCACCTGTCCCACAGTACAGACCTCCCCACATCGCTCACGATGTAGAATTGTCAGATCTCAGGTCTTTTACACCAGAATCAACATTTTCAGACTGGGAGGGGACTGATTTGTGTCTGGAGACCTTGTTTGACGAGACTAGGCCAGACTCTCCGCAGTCAGTTATGTCAGACTTTGAGCTTGAGAAGTTGTTTAGTAGCAGGGCGTTGTCCCCAGAATCAATGTCTTCCAATTTTGACCCTTCACTGCTGCAGGACTGCTTTAGAGACTTTAGAGCGTCTTCACCAGAATCTGTGGCTTCAGAGAAAATCCTCACCCCTTCCCCGTCTAAACATGTATCTAGCGAATCTATATCATCTGACTCCACATCATTATCTAAGAAATTTCAACCTCTACTTAACAATCTAATGTCACATGTATTTGATCCACTTTATAAGGGAAAATCCTCTTGTTGTGATATAAGAGCCTTTGAATGTACCCCAGAAAAAGCTCTATGTAGTGCTTTGCCAAAAAAAACATTTGACAAAATTGCCACGTCATTTGCAGAATATTCTTCAAGTTTTCCCCATTGCACATCAATAGACAAAAGATTTGATGTGTTGTCAAGAGCTGATTCTGTGTCAGCACATCAAAGTTATTCTGGTACATTACAGTTTGTAACAGGTGACACAAGATGCTTCAGCCCTCACCAGCATGTTGAGGAATGTTACTCTAATGAGAGTACTTCACTTTCAGACTATACGCTTTCACCTGAAATGTTGTATTCAAATGATGGAAGTCCATCATATTCATCTTGCATATTCATTAATCAGAGGCCACCATCTCCACAATCATTTGCTTCAGTTGATGAGTTCACTGCCCTTTCTCCCGACTCTCAAATTGGTCAGTTTGACTTTCAACCTTGTTATCACATGCATATGTTTGAGTACAGATCTGTTTCACCAGACTCAATCACATTGGAAAGAGATTGTTCTGATTCTTGCTTTGATACTTTGTTTGATGAGATGAGACCAGATTCTCCAGAGTCCATTGAGTTTTACAGTGAATATAAGGAGTCCTTCAGTAACATGCCATCAGACCATGAGTACTCACAGTCATTCCTTGATTACTGGCTGGCTGCTTTAAGACCTTCTACGCCTCCAAGTCCTGAATCAGTAGATGGAGTTTTAAACCAGGTGCCATGTGGTCAAAATGCCCCAGAGAAAGCTTGTGATTTTGCAGTCAGCATGGAAGAGTCACATAGCCAGGCCAAATCTAGTCATTTTGAGAGCATGGTAGCAGACCCCAAACCATCACAGGATTCCACTCTCTCTGACTCTACAGTACTTAATCTCACAGTAACAGATTCATATCCTGAAATGACAATGCCACCAACTAGAGCAAGTGAGTTAGGACCCATAGCACCTTCCTCAAATACAAATGACCTGGACTAGATCACATCACATTATATAGAATTAGCCGCTTTTAGTGAGTTGAGTCACATTCCATTTGTAGTACAAAATTTTGGATTTCACCATGCTGTCTGGTTGGAGGTTTCCCATGAATACAGAAAAAGAAAATCAGAGAAACGAAGACAACTTGAGCATGAACATAAATGGACAGACCCCGAATCACAATTAAAGGTGACATGCCCCCAAGATTTGATTTACAAGAACGTGAAAAGAAAATCCATGAGTGAGGACGAGAGCAAAAGTTCCATGATTGGTAAGACAGCACAAACTCTTGCTCAGCAGTGATTGAAGTGTTGCTTTTAGAAGCAATAGATATGGCAATACTAAAAGCGTGAATGTAGAACTCTTGCATAAAGCTTTCCCACAAAGGCTTCGCTGTCTTGCTGTGGCATGTTTTCATTAGAATAGACGGAATGATCTTTCAGTGAACTACAATTCATGGGCATTAAAGAGTGGCCCACTTGAAGTGACACAAGCCTCTCTCCCTAATATGAAACGTTCTCATAAGCTGCACAGAGCTAACCAGTGATACCTTCAACTCACCTGATTTGACTGTGTCAAGCATTAGGGATTCAAGTGCCTTAATCAGATATTATCTATAAGCCATACATTTTCTATATTACAACCTACTGCAGTGGGGCGTTGCAGAGCTCACTGGGTAGTGCAGGCACCTCATGTACAGAGGCTATAGTCCTCGCTGCAGTGGCCCCAGGTTTGATTCCACCCAGTGGCCCTTTGCTGTCTCCCTATTTCCTGTCTCTCCTGTCAGTTAAAGGCATAAAAGTCCCCCCCATAAAAAATACAATCAACAGCAGTTCTACAAAGGTATATAGTACTATTCAGATCTTTGCCAAACATGTTTTTTTTAATCTAAACTAAGTGATGTGCTTGCCACAGCTGGAGGCATGTATTGTTTTGTTTTTTTGTCTTACTATTTTAAGGCACAGGATCCCACTGTTTTCATAGCAAATGTAGAAACTCCCAGATCTTAGAAACATCCTACTTTATTGATGCCTGTCATGTTTCCTAGCATGATTGTGACTAGTGACAACCATTTCCAAAGAGGCGCAAGTTAGAATTCAGGTCATTTGCAACTAATGTGATGACAGAATTGCATGTCTGCACATTGCATCCAACTATTGCCCTTCTCCCACATTTTGTCTTCTCAAATGTCTGCAGGGGACTTTGCACCAGTTGGTGGTTGTTTATTTAAATGGTGTATGGTTATTTGTTGTTGATCTTTTTACAAAAAAAGACATGGTTTTGGCTGTTGTTTCTTCTGTTATGGCAGAAGTAACTACCTTTTGGGAAAAGGGCAGACCAAGATTTTCATGGCAAGTCGATGTTTCCTGCTTCTACATTAAAACAGGACAGCAGCCACCACCACGTTACATAAATTCTGATATTGACTCAACTTCATTTGCGCCCCGCTTTAAAGATATTGTCACTGATGTACTCCACACAATATCTCCAAGTGTGCCATTATCAAGAACATTTCAAAAATGTTTAAAAATGTAGTGCATTTTAAATTGCATTTGCATTTGTTTATTAACATGTATAGATACTACTATGAATGGCCAAAATACAAGGATGCTGAATTTACTCATTTGAGATGCTGCTTCTATGTATAAATGCAGAACTTGCCCTGAGAAATGCATGTTTCATTTGACTCCATTTGATCTTTCATCATCAAAAGAATTCACAAATCATATTTGTCTATAATTATTTCCCCATTCCACTGTATCATTTCTTGCAGGTATCAACTACATCTTTCAAGACAAATCTTTCAGAATCTTCAAATGAAAAAAATGTTGGTTTAGGACTGAGTCAGGTCTTTCCAATCAAGATGCCACCCTCTGCAAATGATTCAAACAAACTTCCCATTGAAAAACTAGATTTGCCAATTCCAGGTACCTTTAAACCAAGTGAAGCACAGTCTGAAATCCCATTGATCAATCAAAGTAGCTCACCACAGGAAAAACTGTCATTCTCCAGTCAAAGTGAAGACAACGTAGCTAAAACAAGCTCACTGAACCCAGACTCACACTGTCAAACAGAACACGACAGTCCAGATGATAAAATCAAGTCCCCTGATTCCACTCCAACACCACCAGGGTCAGGGTCCCCTCAGCTTGATCAGCTGCTGTCAGATCTGGAGGAGATGAAACTCAAGTTTAGACAAGAGACATTTGACCCATCTCTTTCAGTATCCAGTGATGAAAGTCCAGAAGTTGATCAAATTTATAAATGTGAAGACCTCTCACCTGAAGATAAATGCCCAACAGAAGACGGTGACAGTGTCAGTATGACAAATTCAGCAGTCACTGAGCATCTACATGTCAAGACATCCATTGAAGATAAAAATTCATTGATCTCAGTTGCTCATGAACCAACAAGAACCCCTGAAACAAGTGCACTAATAGGCCTTGGTAAACAGAATGATAATCCTGTGTCCCCTACTGAGTCCCGTTCAGTGCCAGAATCTCCCCAAATATTTAGTAAAGCTATGGAACCATCACTGAACTCAGGTTTTTCTTTGAACATATCCCAGTCCAGAAAAAAATGTGACCATGCTAATGAGACATTTTCTTCAGTGTCTTCCTCCAAAATTGCTGTACAGATTGAATCAGACATACCTGAAAAAAATCTGGCTAATGTGTTTGAGGTTGATTGTACAACTAACTGTCTTCAAACTCAAGAAGAATGTGAATCAACTTTACCATCTGATGACACAAATGATTTGAAAGAAGAAACTTCAACACAGAGTGTCCAATATCAAATTCCACATTTATGGGAGGTGACTTCTGTTGAAGACACTCAGACTGAAGATCTTTCCACTCAGTCTGTTTCTGATTTGACCACTGAGACAGTTACATCTGCAAGACGTTTTAGCTTTGAGGAATTAATCCCATACCACTCTTCAGGGAACTTTGAGACATCTTCAGATGAGGACAGGGCAATGACCAGTGGACAATATTCAGAAGAATCTCTGACTCCAGAAGATTATGATTGTTTTGCTTCCAAGTCCAACTCAGTTAAACCTATAGCAGAGATGACTTCATCAACCTCCGATGAAGAGTACAGCATCCCACCTGGGTATGCAGAGACCTCTTCTACTCACATGCCTCCAGGATATGCAGAGGTTGTGCATGGTGGTATAGACAGCCCTACCTTTGAATACTCTGACCCAGAGCCTTACTTCGACTGCAAACAAGCTGCATCAGATTTCTCAGAAACTGAGCCTGATGAACCTGAGTCAAAAGCTAGGTCAACTGAAAGTCAGCATCAGGATCATCTCAGCCATTCAAGAGTGCCAAGGTTGCAGGACAGGGTGACCCGAGGAGTGCTGTTGTCGTCCGGAAGTGAAGATTATGAGGATGCCCTTTTTGTTCACAAACCCCTCCATACTGTACATGAAGAGAGAGAAGAATTATTAAACTATTCAGAAGCATCCGATGAAGAATTCATCTTATGTGAGGCTTCACAAGTGCCTCCTGTCTGTGAAATTGGGGCATATGATACAGATAACACTCTGACAAGGGTAAGATGAGATTTGGTAAACCATTCCAACCTGCAAGCTTCCCCAAAGCTGAGCTTAACCAAATACAATATTTGCTTAAGGAAGGAATGACTGCTAACCCTCTGGCAACATGGATGGGATCTAAAACTCATCATAACCCTCATTTTGTTTTTATTTTAGATTCAACCAGTCCTAACTCAGCATGTCACTTTGCTGCCTGTAACCAGCTATACCAATCACAGTAATCGCATAAGCTACATGTTTTCCATCAGCAATAAGCACCCCAGTTTTTTAATTAAATAAAAGCATGGTGTGTTTTGCAAATATTGTTTCCAAACGACAGACTGCCATGTTGTGCTTTCCGATGAAACACATTAAAATTCACTGTAAATTCTCAAAAATTGAAGGAAAGTGCACCTTGTCACTCTGCTTATTGCTTACTTTGCTGCAAACGTAGTGTTCATATTGTCATTCATTAAATCTCATGGATTTCTCTTGCTTGGTCAGGAGATCACCGCAGAGCTTGGACCAGTGTCAGAAAGTTCAGATGATGAATTTTTGACCACCAGAGTAGTGAGAAGGAGAGTTGTCATTCAGGTATCTGGTTTAGCATGACTGATTGTGCTTTAAAGGCCGTGAAGGGTGTGGCTTCCTGTGTGCAACTTTAAGCAGGCTAGGTTTTCACTGTCAAGTTAAAATATTTTACTCTCTAACAACCTTTAATCTCATCAAAGTGGGTGAAAAAAATAAAATGTGTATATGAAGAGGATTTAGGGTTTAAAAGAAATCACTTGATTTGCATAGATGGTTTGACCCCATGAAGATCTTTTATGCTTCTGTGAGCATTTCTTTGTTGGTTTATTTGACAACATAACTGTTTTCCCCTGAGAATGCAAGTTTGTATCCCATAGTCCCTACTCTCTCACTGAATTACAACCTAATATGCAAGTTTTTGGGTCCTTTTTTGTTTTTACTCTAACATATGGCATTTTATTTTTGACGTAAAGAATTAAACGTTTAAACATAACACTGATCTGAGTTAACATTCCTGATTATCGTTTGTCTTGTTTCTCTTACAGGCTGATGACATGCCTGATCTCCCTAGTCAGTCAGTGAGAGAAGAAAAATACAAGGATGAAAATGGACACGTTGTTGTCAAAAAGGTAAAGCATTATTCTACATTCTTCACATAATATATGCCACTTTTAAACAGGTGGTGACAGTAATGCTTGACAAAACAAAGTTGCAATATTGCAGCTATACCAAAGGAAATACCTTGGCAATACCTTTTCCCTTAAACAAAAGCATCACCACCTAATGGTCTTTTACTCATGATATACCTCAGGTTACCCGTAAAATTATTCGCAAGTGTGTTTCTGCCGATGGTGTGGAGCACCAAGAGGTGTCATTAGAAGGAGCTCCCCAGGGGTCCATCAGTACGGCAGAGGGAGATGGTTACTCGAAGGTTGTGAAGCGGACTGTAGTGAAAAGTGAAGGAGACCATACAGAGGTGTGTGTCTTGTATATTATATATTTGTTCATTACCATAATCTTGCCAATCTTGTCTTATTAAAAAAACAAAACATTTATATTAGTGTACAAGTGTCACTTGAATAACAAACCATTTTTTCCTGTGATCTAGGTAACATTTACTGAATCTGGGGGTTTCTCAGCATCAAGGCAGGAGACAGCTGAGGGCCGTAAGGTCAGCTGTGTAGAGACAACAACAGTGGTGGAGGGTCAAAGGACAATGGCACAACAAGGTGATCCATCTTTGTCTTCTGACCTCCCCTCAGCCCAGGACGACTTCAATCAGGTTTGTTAAAAACACTTGTCACAGTTATTTCAAATTTCAAATGAAGCAGATTGTACAATGATACCGACCTGATTCCCTGTATGTAATGGGGCCTTTATTAGCAGCAGCTCAGCTGTTTAAGTAGAAAATCACCATAGTAGCAATTCATTACTCTAATTTAAGTGAAGGATGTTTTCTTTTTTTTTATGCCACCAGGCACTAGGTTATATATGTGGTTTTAGCAGAGCAGAGCTCCCTCATGTGGTAGAGAGAGAGACTGTCAAAGAAGATGGAACTGTGGTCAGGAGGTGTGTGAGTGTTGGAGTGCACCTTGAATGAGTCTGTGTGTGATTACTTGTATTTTTTTGCGTGTTTTTATTGTAACAGCTGTGCTCTGGTTTTATCAGTTTTGCTAACACTGACTAATGTTTCAGTATCTAACATTAACAGTTAGTCAATCAGTGAACTGAGATTTCTTTTTTTTAATTGTATTTTAATCTTTCACCATCAATCAAAGAGACATTGCAAAACAATGAAATCTGTATTTGTAACTTTTCATTTATAAGACAACATTTTCAAGTCTAGCACTTCAAGTACTTTAAGTGTGGAAAGTGTGTACAGCAAATCATAGTTTTATCTTATGTCTTCTATCACTCCCATCATTATCTATGTTTTGCTACATACTGGTAATACTGTGACTCCTAAAGCCTCAAAGAAGGGACAGTAAAAGGTACCAGATAGCCCTGAGTGTTCCACATAATTAGGAAGTACTACCTCAATAGTTCTACATTATTATCATCAAGATTTAGAAACATTGTCAATAAAACATATAGAAAAAGGTGTATGCAGGAACCTAAAATAAACAAGAGGGAAAAACATGAATGTAGATTCCAAAAATGGCCAACATCAACTTTTGATATGAATTTAGTCAACAAAATCATTAAGTTTCTGCAGGCAAATGTAGGCATGATGTTTTTGTTTTTGCCTAATTTTTTTTTCATCATATTTGCATGCTGGATTGATAAGGCATAACATAATGTGTGGGTTTTTCTTCCGCTGGAGATCTTACAACTATAGCAGCATCCATTACTACAATTTCTTTTCCACAGAGCCACAGATGCATGATTTTGAGGATGTTGACCTGCCCTGTTCCTCTGGTCATTTCCTCTCCCTATTTTTTCGTCTCCAGGGCTCACATGCGTAAAGGTGGCACCCTCAGAAGAACACAGGCAGAAGGAGCTGGACAGCGCAAACAGGTTCTTCTAGAACGAATGGACACCCCCAGAAGAGGGTCAAAACCAAGTGATCTCCAGCAGCATCTCCACCAGC
This sequence comes from Trachurus japonicus, assembly GCF_045865225.1. Lineage (NCBI taxonomy): Eukaryota > Metazoa > Chordata > Actinopteri > Carangiformes > Carangidae > Trachurus > Trachurus japonicus. Next base: position 17,377,882 of record NC_140907.1, read on the forward strand.
TCTTTCACCGTTACTACGAAGACGACAAGGAGGACAATGATGAGGACGAAGAGAGGAGGAGGAGTAGTAGGAGGAGGAAGAGTAGAAGAATGTGTAAAACTCCCCCAGAAACCTGACTCCCTGGCTCGTTCTACACTAAAGTCCCCCCTAATCCTATGCATTAGCCAACTGCAATCCCGGTGCACCACAGCACCTCAAAGCTACCATGGTCTTCCCATTTAAGTCTTGGAAGATGGCATATTGTACAATTTGGAGCTTTCATGTATTCATGATTTTCTTTTCACGTTCTGATCATTTTTGCCTTTTTTGTGACCAAAGAAAGCCTTCTGTTGTTTTCCTGATTCATTTTACTTTCCATGTCATAGTTGTCTTTAATATTTGTGTTCTGATTCTGTGGTAGAGCAAAGAAAAAACAAGAAAAAAACACAGAGAAAAACAAAGAAAACAGTGGGAAACTATTCACATCAACTAACTCACAAACCTCTTGACGGTAAAGAACACTTTACCTGCAAAATACTGGCACTACCGTCTGAGTAGGTGCTTGGACTCAAAGACAATATTTCACACTGCACTGCCTCTCACAACCAGAGTTTCTCAGATATTGCTAACTGAAAAACTAAAACTGTCTTACTCACTGTACTAGCCTCTCCACTCTTTTGAGTCAGGTGGTCAAGATGTCACGCAGAGAAAACCAGACTGCATCAACACTGAATTTAACTGCTGCTGCTGTGTTTTGTGTAGGCTATGTGTACTCTGTCTTCGGGAATTATATATTATCTATACTCTAGACATTACTGAACATCTGTAGCCTAGGAATTAATAATCACCCATGTGAAGTAGAGCAGGCATGACTAATCAACATCTGTCATTATGATCCTAGCTTTGACTGCTTTGTAGTTATATGGATTGCCCTTCTGCCTCTCTTCCCCTTCTATGTGTGTCTTTCTCTGTATTGTTATGTTTAATACTAATTGTTTTTTGTTTCTTATTGTTTTTTTGTTTGTTTGTTCTTGTTGTTTATTTTCCTCTTGAATTGTTGATCTTGTATTGTATGGCTGGTGAATGTGTGAGTGAGGTTGTACTGCAGCTCCTCTATGTTTGAGTTTGTCCATGCATGTGTTGAGTGAAATACTGCACTGACAAGTGGTTTAGGAATTATTTATAATGCTGATGTTTGATGTCTTATTTCAGAGTTTATTTTTTTGATTCTTAGTTTTACTCATTAGTTATTATAAAGAACGTATTTAATCCTTAGTTTGAATGCCAATGAGAAGCATAGTCACCAGTGACAATTATTGGCACTGGTGAATAAAGGGTGGTTTCACACATGTCTGATACTACATATGTGGTAAGGTGATCAGGTGTTTAAGCTTTATTTTATTTTAGAGTTTATCTTTTGAACCAGAAAGTGTCGGACCAGATGTTAACAGTTGTATGGTGGGTATTTGTGAGTGAATGTGTCCGTGCGTGATGTTGAAGATTTTCGCTAGTTTCTCTCAGCAAAGAAAAAAAAACACATTTATTTTACACACACCGCATTTGCACTCCTGAATGTCAGGAGGGAACACCTCCTTGCTTTTTGTGCACAGGGATTAGTCTCAGAGAGTTGACAAATACAAGATAATGATACACCAGAGGCGCACGTAATGAAGCAGGTTGAGAGCTTAGATATATCATTATTCACAGCTCTGAGTATCGCTACTGTATGTAACTACAACAAGTAATGTATTTATTTCACTATCACTGTTTACTTTGTGAATTCAGAAAAATGTAAAATGCAAACTAGTGGAAGTTCACTGTGACAGATATGCTTTTAATTTGAAGAATCAGCATCCCTTTTCTTTGATGATGACAGTTATATACATATACAATGCATATATTGATATCTATAAGGGCATGTATTACTGTATCAAAAAGACAAAAACAAAACGGCTGCAGTGTCTATGGCTGATAGAGAATAAAAGTCTACAAATGTACTATAGTGGTGTACCTTGTAAATTTCTCTGTGTGCAAGTGTTTTTCGCTTGCATAATCCTATAATTCCACTGATAACCTCCTCTTCATCTTGAACATTTACATTAAGATAAAACGTAAAGCTCATGTTCAGTCTCAAATTACTGTAAATAAGCAGGGCAGGTCTGCTCTGAGGACTGACTAGACCTGGTGCATCCCTCTGCTGGGTATTTGAGGTAATGCAATTAGTGCAACTACAGATGGGTTAACATCAGTATGAGAAAAAGTGACATAAAATTATGACAATTCTAATGGCATAATTGAGTAATTATGTTCTGAACTCTGAAGGTCAAAAAGACATAACACATAATACATTCAAATCAACCTTTAAGGGTGCTGTGCAGCCTCTTTTTTTAAGTCACATAAATAATTTGCTTGGGAAGAAGTGTCACTTGGTATGAATAAAGCAACAGCCATGTCAGTGGGGTGAAGAAATATAGATGCCATCAAATCTCAGGTATGGGCGAAATCCAAAATTCTGAAATTATGGAGTTGTAATCAACACTTTGTTTTGGTTTTAAACCCTACAGTTATCAATGAACAGTAATTAATTTACTACTGTTACATATATACACATACAGTATTCTACATCTAGGAGGTCAAGATGTTGCAAGAGGTTAAGTCAGAAAATCACATGATTGCAGCATCTTTGTACTTAAATATTTAAATATATTGGTTAATCTAAGATTTCCATGTTTAATCTAAATGTTATAATTACTGTAATAATCTGCCAAATAGAAAAATAGGCTACTGAAATTTTGAGAATTTACCTAGAGTAGTCCAGCTGGTGTTTCCTTAGGGACAAATATATCACGTGTGTACGCCTGAAGAGTGTATTAGTATAGAGCTAAAATATAGCATAGAAAAGTTTCACATACTGGATTTGGAAATCTAACACACAGCATTAGGACCCCCATTCCCATACTGAGCTAATGACGAACAATCAACAACATAAAACAGGTTCAAACTCATTCATTATCACACCTTTAGCTGATTTATTTATTTCTTAAACATGTTAAGCCATCCATTGCCGTGCTGGCAACGGGTACACACCATATAAGGAGTGGTGCATTGCATTGACATCATACGTTTCATCAAAAGAATTATTTTTTTTCATCATATTTTTCCCCTTAAAAAAGAAGAGACAAACCAATTGAAAAGAGCAAACAGTACGGATGACAAAGACACTGGCATTGTCCTGCAGTGGTAAGGACACCACTGGCTAGTAGAAGCACTGATCGTCAAGGAAGACATCCCAACATTTATTACAGTCCAACTCTCTTTTGATCATCTCCTTCACTGTCCTCTCACCATACTCTTGTATGACTGCAATCCAATGATTTTATGACGCTTCCAGACGTATTGGCCCAACCATCAGGTTGACACTTCAGCTGACGGAGGGTAGAGACTGTAGTGCCTTTGCTCAATCTTCATCTCCACCTTCTCCCTGCAACTGGCAAAGTAACACACTGGAAATGACAAGAATAAAATGACAACAAAAACCCTACATACTGTCATACAATACAAGTACAAACATTATGAAAAATGAGCTTGTTTTCCTCTCATTTTTATACAAAATGTAAGGGGTGCTTCTGCAACCAGGAGTTTATTTTGCCTCCTCGTAGATATGGGGTTTTGATATTTACGCTGGATGTCAACCATAAATAACTGTGTTATTGTTTTTACAGCAGTTCCATGATATTGGAGGACATTGGAAACATTTGGGACAGGACTGATGCACAACATTAACAAATGCAAACAAACAAGTAAGTGATTCACAAATCAAACAGAAGATATTATAGTTTCATATGATCTTACTCACAATATTCCCCCCCATGCACTACACAATAGTCTTGAATTTTCATATATTACATATATGCTACATTCTCTTATTTCTTATTTCACTGATATAAAGGCAAACATACCTTAATGCAAAGTGTAAGCTGCTCTGCTTTTCTTTACATTTAAATTAGTATTATAGGTTGAAATCGGACAATTCAAACAGTATGACTTAGCTCATAGCAAACATAAATGTAGCTCATAAACTGGATTTTACGTAAACTCTTAATTCATCTGATAGCAAGAATAGCAATTTCAATGTTTGTTTTTGTTCTTATCAACAATCACAAGGTATATACATCACCAGAACTAAAGCAAGCTCAATTTTAACATTCTGATCTTCCAAATGTTTTTGTATTGCACACACATAAATACACATAAAAATACAGAACTAATTTTTGGGAGAGGTTACAGTAGTAGATTTTTAAACATCTCTATTTTATATTTAAAATGCATACCAAAACATCTTAAAAAACAAACAAAAAATGTCGTCAATATGCTTGTTTCATAATGTCCAGATACGGTGTGCAGCCACCCGATGGTGGTTTTGAATGATGTCCATTAATAAAATGCCATAACAGTAAAATGTATTAATACTTGTGTCCTGTGCGATGTCATGTCCTTATAGAAGGGTCAAAGGTCAGAGTCATGGGGTGGCTAGTTGGCTGCCCTACTAGATTTGCTGATGGGATTTTTTGATTTTTTTGGACCAGATGTTGATATTCCATTAACTGCAACAAGGGGGAGACAAAACATACATTTTAGTCTATACTGCCAGACTGCAAAGAGAAATGAAAATGTTTACTGTGCCAAGAGATTATCAAAATACTAGCCTTTTTTTTCAAAGCAAACATCACAACATGTAATAGCAAGAAAATCTGGAGTGTGGTCATTAAAAGGCCCTGGCATGTTACCTTTGTGCATGCTCTCACCTGAAATGCCCTTTTCCACACCCGTAACCCACCCACACAGGTAATTTCATTTATTTGGCATCTTCTTGGCAGGAATCTCACTTAATTTCGTCTGTCTTTTGTTAAACTTGCTGATGTGAAATTCAATAACCTTTATGATTCACATTTGTTTGTGGTGTTTGGTGACCTTAGGTAATTCTCATCATAGCTCCATGCAACATTTTCCTGGGAAGAAAATTAGTTTTCATCAGTGAAATAATTAGTGACAAGACAAGGGTGCGCAATATGTCATGTAAATGTTGTAGAGCTGTTGTCAGCCTATAGGTCACACCTATTCCTTTCCTGCTATGACAAGTTAAAATTTAAGAAAAAAGACCTGCTAAACTTGCTGGTTCTTGTGATACATTGAAGTATTGAGTCTCAGTTCTCATAAATACTCCACCTTTGAAACTGACGGTTGAATTGACGAAACTCCTCCATCCAGCTGGTATTGTCACAACCATAACTGAGCAAAGTGAGTCTGTCAGGCTTTGGATTTGCCCACATGTTGAAGCTGTGTGCTAAATCTCAGGAGTTAGCAAGGTGCAGTTTTTTTGTATTTTAAAACATACCTGCAGCCATCAGCCCATTCAGCAAATAAGATTAGCCTATGGTTAATGGTATAGCTGAAAGAATATGCTAGCAACAACTGTCCTTCTACCTGACAAAATGGTTGGTTGTTCACATGGTTGTTCACTAAAATAATAGCTGAAATACCTGTATATTCAGAGGAATAAATCTGTTCCCTTTTAAAACTGTAAACTACATCACGAGGAGTGATCTGTGACCTCACTCAACATTGATGTAATGGTGTACTGACCAGGGTGTCTGCTGTGTGTTTCTTACTGTCTCTTACTGGGAAGGGATGCTGGGTGAGCCAGAGCGGTGGAAGTGGATGTTCTGCCACTTGCCGTCGCGGCGATGCCACACACGGGTCTCCTCAGACTGCATGGTGCGGGGCATGCCGCTGCCATCCATGTACTGGGTCAGTCGAATATAGGCAATACACGCAGCGTTTTCCCCAATTAGGTGCACATGTGGATTCAAGAGGATGGTGTGCACCGGCTTATTCCCTTTGGAGAGAGCTGAGAATGAGAAACAGCTGCTGATTACGGGGAGGTTATGAAAATCTAATACAGCTGCAAGGTTATACAAAACAAAACACTTCAGGGTCAGTGTTTTGTTCCTTAAAGGGATTATTAATTGACATGAACTAAAGTGTCTATATGTTGATGCTAGCATGGGCTTGCCAAGTGATTGAGGTTTCTGGGACATATCTAGTTTATCTGAACTATTTTTACAGCGACTGAGAACATTCTGCCATTTATAGAAGTCATTATTCATTAGTGATTTCATGTACCAAGGTTAGTCCATAATCACAGCTCTGCCCTTGTAGTACACCAGCAAACATGAACTTTAAAATGGTAAGGTTGATTATTTATACAGAACAAACAATTTATCAGGTACCCACTAATGCACAATTTACACTCAACTTTTGCTGTATGTTGGTGACCTTCCTTGTTATCAGTGAAATTCTCTCCACACTTGCTGCCCGTCAACTGATGACATGTGACATGTCCCCACCAGTGTTGCTTAATTGTGCCTACCACTGTTTTTACAGTCTATGTCACATGAAATTGCCATTTTCACTCAGCTCTCTTTTAAAAAAAAAAGCTGGATATCATGATCAGGAGTGAAATGGGATGATCTGGAAACCCATTTTAGATTAGATGACTTCATTTTGTCATGTTTCTCAACTAATATCAATGTATTAAAATAGTGAGTAATATGGTGTATATTGTGTACTTTTTTAAATATATTTTTGGGGCATTTCATGCATTTATTAAATAGGACAGTATAGAGAGACAGGAAAGCAGGGAGGGAGACCAGGTAAATGACATGCTGTGAAAACTGTCGCGAGTTGGGAGTCCAACCAGCGATCACCGCTTCAGGCATCAACATGGGATGTCCTGTGTAATCTGGACTCTTAGCTGTAATGTGATTCTTGGCCAGGCCATTAAAGTTCTACCCACTAAGAATCGGGCAGGAAGGTTTCTCACATATGGTCCAGATCAAAGTACTCAGCCAATGAAAGCAAACAAAAAGAAAATCCATTAAGCACATCTGGAAAGCATCAAGCTCAAGTTAATAGTCAACTCACAACCTTTATACTTCTAACACCCTGACAAAGACCGTCTGATCAAAACCGGTCGGTGTCTTATATATTTTAATAGAGATATGTCCTAAATAAAATAAAGGCTTTTTAAAGAATTCCTTGGCTCGGTCGGAGTGCCTGAAGTAAGCGTTTTGCTTCTGCTTAACCTTTAATTATTGTTCTATTGTTCTGTTGTGTAAAAGATCAGCCCACCTGCAACTGTGCTTGTGGTATTGTTAAAAAATTGCTATCTCACAAAGTCACAACTGCTACAGTATTTTTTTCAACTCACCATTCTCAAAATAAAAGCGATGAAAGTCATGTCCTTCCACCAAGTTACCCAAAGCTTCAGGCTCAAAGGAAGTCAGACCAGGATCACAAATCTTCCTGTGACGACAAAAGAAAGAAAAGAAGCCTCAGCAAAGGAAGCAGTAAATCCATTTTAAGTTCTACATTATCATATAAATGCAAAGAGAAAGAAACTTACGCATATGCCTCAAAGTCTCCATTGTTGATAGACTCAATCAACTGCTCAGTTACTTTGATAATTTCCTGTTTGCGAGCTATAACACAAGATCACACAACGTCAGCAACAGAAACTGATGTAAAAATTACCAGTTGTTACTGTATATCAGGCAAACGTAGGGTCTGAGTGCAGATAAAGAGAATCTGACATCAATTCAGCTTCAAACGGGTTCTAGTCTATGAAATCAGCAAGATTTCAAAGTTATTAGAAATGGAAGGCGCTCAAAAACGTATTTCACAAAGTCATTTCATGTCTGTGTAACACAACAACAAGAAGGCCTCCCATGACTAATAGGGATATCAGGCAGGAAAATGCAGGCTGACACGATTCCTTTCACCCAACAAAGCTCAAAATGAACAAAGACAAACCAATGCTCAGATGCAAGTATTTTCTACAAAAGCAGTTTTAACTAAGTAATGTTGACAGTTACCTTTATTGTTATTGGTGCAGGCTGGGGGATATTGAAAAAAATACTTAAAATGTGCAACAAAAATACATTAAATAATAAAATAAAATAAAATACTGTATCAACATTATTCCTTCACATATATAAACTTCAATGCTGAGTGTCTACATACAGTATGTATGTATATATAAATCAGCTTTTTACTGTTCAGTCAGTCTTTTAATATCTCAGAACAAAAGGGAAATGGAGGCATGAGAAAGAGAATATGTATACAGCAAGAGAGCATCCTCTTCAAGTCGTACACAAAAGAAAGAGGGAGCGGGGCGGATAATTCAAGGGTCAGAAACAGAGGGTTCTTCTCTTTCAGGGAGGGATACTGTAGTCAGTGGAACACAAGGAGCTACATTCAATCATCTAAATCAGGGAAGTAATTTGAAAAGTAGGAACACAGGATTTTAGGCACTTTGCATGTTGGGAGCAGTCTCCTCCAGTGATGACTGACTAGATAATAAGGGGGGAACAAAACAGTGCACCTCCCTCGCTGTGGAGGGACTTACTCTGAACTGAGGAGGTGGGAGTCTGCCTTGAGTCAGACATCTGTGAGGAACGGCTCTTAGAGCTCAAGAGACCACTCACTAAGCTGCCCAGACGAACGGCTGCCGAGTTTGTGTTGTGGTCAGCGATGTGATAGAAATACATATGTATGGGTCAAGCCAGGGTAGAAATTATGGGGAAAACATGTATATATTCAACAACAAAAAAGACGGAGAAAAGAAAACAGAAAGGAGACATTTAGTAATACTGAAAACAAGAAGGCATATGCAAATGAAAAAGAAAAAGTGTGCCACGCTGACAAATGTCAGCATCAACCTCAGACATAAAATGGGAGAAACATGAGGATGCGAGGGAGGGTATAGGACAAAAAAAGAACAGGGCGGACAGCTTTTTGCAATAAGAGTTGACAGCCAGAGGGGGAGTTGCAGTGGTGATTTTGCTGTGCAGTTACAAAACAGGGTAAAGAGAAACATACAAAACAGTGATCTGTCTGAATGGACATGGTGAGAGTGACTGTTGTTCGTGCACAGGGTAGTTGGTAACTGTAAATATGAGACAACAAACAGGACGCACAAGTTTCCCTACCTTTTACATCTTCATCTTCTATGGTAGTATTGGCACTCTCAATGGACTCCTAAGAATGACAAAATACACATTTTCAGTACTCTGGATTTGTATGTACTAATGATGAATGATGTGTGTTTTACAATATCAGTGATTGTTGAAATAAAGAAGTTGCAACCATGTTAAAGCTACCCTTTCTGCATCCATTATTGCAAAATAGCACACAACAATAAGAAGATTGAGCGAGTTAATGACATGCAGCTAAGACCCCAGCTGGGTTTAAATCAGGGCTGCTGTAAATACATGGCTAGGGTCTTAAACCTGGAGGCCACCAATATCCCCCACTGAACATAATTTATTAATTTTAGGTTACATAACAGTCAAAGTTAAGAGGTATTTTTTTGGTGTCAGGGAGATGCTGTTGTTGTTACTGAGTGTACTGTGAAAAGAGACAGCCTGAAGTATCGGAGCAAACAGCTTTAATATTAATGAGTGCAGCTTACAATGAACATTGTGGTTTTGTTGTAATACCTTGTTTCCATCCACAGGGTTGTGAATCACAGTTGTCTGTGGTTCCTGAAGAAGAAGAAGTGACAGAGAACTTGTAGGAACTGAAGAAACACAGAAAAGGGCGTGATGGCACAGAAACCGGTGAAGCGTGTGTGTATGATCTACCACTTTTCTTTCTTTCTTTCTTTCTTTCTTTCTTTCTTTCTTTCTTTCTTTCTTTCTTTCTTTCTTTCTTTCTATCTATCTATCTATCTATCTATCTATCTATCTATCTATCTATCTATCTATCTATCTATCTATCTATCTATCTATCTATCTATCTATCTATCTGTCTGTCTACACGGTTGCCCATAAAGTTAAATTAAAAAGAATTTTTAAAAATTATTTAACCTCTTCTAATGAAATGATGACAGACAGATATGTCTAAAAACAAAATCATTACAACTTTATGGGCAACCGTGTATTTCATTTATTTGTCCTTTTTCTTTCTTTCTTTCCTCTCTTCCTTGTGAATTGTTTCTAAATGTCTTTTATGTGTCTTTTGTGTTTTGTCTTTTTTCTCTCATCAGCCCTCGCCAGTGTCCTGCCTTGGTAATCAGATGTCTGAGCTTTTGTGGAATCGATCCTGATGACCAGCTCAGTCCTTCTAATCACTCACCCAGATTACACTAGATTATAAAATCAGCAGCCTGTGTCTGTGCATGTGCGCGTGTTTGTGTGTGCATGCGTGCATGATGATTATGGAGAGAGAAAGGAGGCTAGAGAGAGAGAGTAAGATATGTCATGTGCCTGTGTTCATGCATAATCCTCTAGACAGCAAATGGGGAGACAGGAAGCTTTTGACATCATGCAGAGCAACAGTCATGTGGCCTGACGTAGGCAGCCAGTCAGGTGACACCATGCACAAGCCAATGAGTGATGACCAAACCACTCGGGGAAACGTGGCATCGCATAGAGCCCAAGTAGCTGACAACTTCACTCTCCAGTCATGCACAGACAAACTCTATGATCGACACATCCTTGGATTCTTGTCAGGGATTTCATTTTTCACATGCAACACTCAAAACTGTGAAGTACTTGTCATGAAATGGGAGGAGTTCATGCATGCTGTAGATGTGCAAAGAGGAAGGACAGGGGTGGGGGATCTTGCAGAGGAAAAGAGAGTAGGGGGTGGCGGTGGGGGGCGGTTGAGGTAGAGGTTGCCCCTAACTACAGTTTTAGGACCACACTACTCAAAGCTAAATCAAAACGTGTATGTGAAGTCTTATTGCTCAAGCCCTACATTAACACTATACAGATCCAGCAAATCCAAAATGGCCCAAACTCACTTACCCCATGCATGCTTTGCTAATTCAGATGAATGAATGAACACATCGATCTGAATTACAGTATGAACAACATATCTTTCATATTTAGCTGTATCAACTATGGTGCAACTGAGACATGCTGTGCAGTGACAAAAGCTTTCAAATACTATTTCATTCAGGGATAGCCTAAAGTTGAGCTACACATTCTTTTTTACCCTGGGTTCATCACCCATTTTATTTTTCTAAATTGTAACAAACAAGGTTGAGATCAAACAGGAGCTGATCTGACCCCCTGCACTGTGAAAGGGTGAACCTGTACCTCCTCCACAGTTGAGGGTGTGAGATAGGGAGTTGTAGAAGTTTTGCAGATGAAGGTGCAAGTGTGGGTGAGGTTGTGTGTGTATACCAGTGCAGGGGCAGGGCCAGTGTCTTTAGGACTGGTCACTGTGTTGGCTTTGTTGTTGACCTGTAGGGGGCAGTGTAGAGGGGACATGACACACATACACACTTTTCTGACCCACTCATGTGCACACACGCATATACATGCATACTGTGGCCACAGTCCATTCCATAGAGATCATCCCAAACTATGTTTCAGGTCCAATGTTGCTGACTGTTACACACCATCATCTCTTCATGAAATCTGAGTATGTCGAAACCCAGAGAGGGCTATCCTGAAAAGTAATTTAGGAAAAACTTTGTGTGTTTCTAAAACCACATTTTTTGATCAATCACACATTGATTGAATTCCTATCTGCTAGAATTGCAGAATATAAATAAAATACAAAAGGGTTTGTAACCAGGTGGGAGGTAGGGAGGACTTTTCTTTTTGACTCCACCTCTGTCAGATAACATACAGGCAAGAAAACAACTCGATAGCTGCTCAACAATAAATTGGGAACTTGCTATGCTGACAGGCGTTTCTCCAACTGAGATCATTCCAATAAAATATTAAAATAAGTAATAATAATAATGTACACAAAAAAATGTGAGTATGACTGTCATATTCAGTGGACTGATACACTTGGGTGTTTATTTATAGGAAATAGTGAAGACAGAATTCAGCACTGGGTATAGTTCTCATGTTGATTCACTAATTCAGAAGCAATTGTTTTCCTGTTACTTTACTATAGTCACTCTCTCCTTTCAATTTTGATTTTAATGAGGACTTTTACTTTCTCACTTTCCTTCGTCTATGTGACCACATTCACACTCCCTGCAATGGATCACACAGCATGACATTCTATAGGCCTGAGTAAGACCCAAACACGGTGACGCTGATTAAGACAATGTATGCAGAGGTCCAACCTCAAATTAAAACTCATTTAAATGCAGAACAGGCATACAATAAGTAAGTAACACAAAACTCTCAACACAGTTGTGCACATGTGGACACATGCACCTTTGTGTCAGGTGTTAATTTCAGATCGGACCCCAAACACACAGAGATATTACGACAGAGCACAAAAGGGGCTCTCCAGTAAAGATTAAGTGACTATGGAAACTATGACATGTGGTTTGTTAAGGAAATACACAGGAAGAGACACTATAGACACCGGTATTTGGAAAAAAAGAAATGATGATTGAATAAATATAGTCATTGATTTAATCAATGTGGTCAAGGTGTGCCACAAAACTAGTGTGGGATCAAGCTAAGAAAAAAAAACACTGCCTGCCCCACGGCTTGGAGTGACTGTCCCTGAATGATGATGCTGTTAAGTGCAAAATGCATAATAAAAATCCATAAGGCTCTTCTGACACTGAGCGTTCCAACAGACTAATGCAAGTAACAAGGCATTCTCTTCACTGTGCAAAGCAGCTCACCTTTACGCCGTCTGCCTTCTTGTTGAGCAGACTCTTGGCTGCTGTAGAAGGAAAGACAGAGACAGCACTTCAGCATGAGAGCTGACAAACAGAGTCCTGAGCCTGAGGCTACACTAACATGCAGCAAGCATATCAGTCAACTGTGCTTATCTTCAAACTCCAGGTGCAAAAAATCCAACTGCAAGATCCATGATGCAATGCAACAGATGCTCTGGATGGCATCCTCATTTATGTAAGGTGGTTCTCCTACTACATATCAATTCACATTTGAGGGGCTGACGGGTGGTTGACTAGGTGTATAGTTAGGTGGTGATGAAGAGGAAAATTTTCCTAACTTTAGGAGGCTAACATAGCATTCTTAAATTAACATTTGCACACATGCACTTAACCACTAGCACCCACATCACTCATCTCGCAGTTTTAATGGCATAAAGAATACATTGCACTTCAATATACATGCTGTATCCTTGTCTGAATTTTACTCTGATTTCTCTGATCTTATATTGGCACTTTGGTGTGAGATTCAGTGAATACCAAACACCACACCTCATCTTCATGCATTATGTGATTCGCTATAGAGTGAATTAAGACTGAAAAAAAAATCAACTCATTGGCTGGGCCCAACCCCACATATTTCCCTGTCATTCCAAAACTCTTACCTCAAATGGATACCACAATCCAAACAAAAGAAGGAAAGAAAATCGAAAAAGGAAGAAGATGTTGAATAAAAAGAGACACAAATGCACTAATGCATTTTTACTGTAGAATGAAGAGAGAAAACAGGCTGGCAAGAGCCTGAGAAATTAGAGATAGGTCAAAGGAAATACATGCAAAAAAGTATGACAAGAGTGCAAAATAGGGAGAGAGCGTGGTAGAGCAACAGCTAGAAAGATAAAGAGAGATGACTTTGTTTATCATTGGCACATTGTGTTTGTGCCAAGATCATCTTTGTTTTGTAGAGAAACAGATCGAAGGCATTCCAAAATGGATTAACAAGCCCCTATTCTTTTCTTTTTTTTCAGAGTAAGAGATCGACTACATACTGTATTTGTACCTATTTTGTAATGCCTCTGATTTGTGTCCTTGTGAATAGAAGATGAACTTTTCTTAGAGCACCTAACCAAACTACCTCCAATATCAAAGGTTAAGAAGTGTTTCCAACCACCTGCTTTTTTTCTTAAGTATAAATGTTTTTAGTTTTGTTTGGAAAAACCAAGTCTCAGACACTAGGCTGAGAGAGACATACCTGAGAAGTTTCTTGTGACCAGCAATGTGGTCAGTATGGCTCCCTGCAGTGATAGAACAGAGGGAAAGAAAAGGGTAATGGTGATGGAAGGAAGGAAGAGAGAAATAGGAATATTGATTAAAGGTTACAGCAAGAAAGTGGAGCACAGCAAAAGGGCAACTTGAAGGTTTAAGAAAACAACTCATCATTTCTGAGTTACCCTGAGAAGTCTTGAGTGAGGAAGACAGAGAGAGAGAGAGAAGGATGGATGGATGAATATTTCTACATAAATAGAAACACAAAGGATTGCCCGAAGCTCACCTTGAGTTTCCTCCTGGCGTTGAATTTCTTCAGGCACTCCACAGTCTCCTGCCTGTGCATCATGGAGGCAACAGTGGACCGTTGCTGCAGGAAGAAGATGAGAGGATTTGGGGATTAGGAGGAAATGAAAACAATGGTTGGCATGAATGTATAGTTGTGCATGTGTGGCCAATATGACTTTTGGAGATGTGCATTCATGGAAGTAAGAAAATATATAATTTAAGCAGTCTTCACTATTTACAGAAGTTAATTATTGACAAATTGTTAATGTATACTGTGTGTGTGTGTGTGTGTGTGTGTGTGTGTGTGTGTGTGTGTGTGTGTGTGTGTGTGTGTGTGTGTGTGTGTGTGTGTGTGTGTGTGTGTGTGTGTGTGTGTGTGTGCGCGCGCGCGCCACATACGCAGATCCAGGGGTGTTTGAGGGCCTCTGCGGCAGTGATGCGTTTACTGGGATTGATGGTTAACATCTTATTGATCAGATCTTTGGCCTCGGGAGTAACAGTGTCCCACTCTGGTGATGGGAACTGTCAAAAAATGGAGTGACAATAAGAACAACTTGAAGCAAAGGACAGAAAATTTATAAAACTAAGATCATCTGATGGAAAGAGACACAAGAGATAAAGTAAATGTGTATATATTTAAGACTATCGCGTGTGTGCGGTAAGGCTACTGTTTGAATTGGGTGTAACCGTCTACTGGTATTGATCTTGCTCATATTAAATTCAATATTAACCCTATGTATGCAAGTACACACTTACATCATAGGCTCCAGCCTTGATTTGTTGGTAGAGGCGGTGCTGATCCTCATCCCAGAAGGGAGGGTAGCCCACCAGAAGGATGTATAAAATTACACCTGGTGGGTGGTGATATGTTAAGTTAACCAGGTAACAGCAATATAGTGCAGCACTACTTTCAGAAAGACAGTACAATTCAATCTTTTGATACTACATTTTTCACTTGTAAAAACATTAAGCTGCAGTGTAGGAACAGGGCACATTTCTTCACACACCTGTCCAGTTCAGACAAAGCCTTAGACTGAGGCTTTAATTACAGAGTTAAGTTCATTCGAACAGTTGCAGTGAGATAATTTTAATGTTATTTACCACAGGCCCACATGTCCACTGGTTTCCCATATGGATCTTTCCTCAGAACTTCTGGAGACAAGTAGCCTGGGGTACCAGCAAAACCTGGAGGAGTGACATGGAGGGAGGGAGGAAGGGAGGGAGGAGATGTGGAATGGTAGGTGGTAGTGGGTATTTCATTGACTAGGCTAACTAAATGAGTGACTGCTTGATTGCTTGTTTGGTGGATTATTTGATTGCTTGTTTGATTGATTGTTTGACTGTCTGATTGATTGATTGATTCAGGTTGAGAATGGATGGATCGATACTCACCAAACCATGCCTGCTGGTCCCCCTGCACCTCGATTGCCAGCCCAAAGTCAGCCAACTTGACCGCCGCCCCCTTCAGCTTACTGGCCAATAGAAGGTTCTCAGGCTGGGGGGGGCGGAGTCAAACAGGTTAGAGGTGAGAGGTCACACGCTCTGGGAACAAGCCGCCCACAGACACAGATCTAAAATCAGATTAGCCAAACCAAATCCTAATTCAAATCATTAGGGGTCAATGATGCTAAACTGCTCTTAAATCAGTGTCTGGGGCAACTCCCTTTCTGCCACACATATGACAGAGAAACAGAAATGTGCACGGGACCAAATCTCTACGTGACCACGGACATTTCCATGCTGGAGCTGTGGACTTGCTCCCTCAGTCTCATGGATTCTGAGAGAGTGAATTGGTTGCAGACATGATACATTTGTCCACAGGAACACCAATCCACTGTTAAAATCCATGAGTGGGAACAAAGTGCACACTGCAGGGAGAAGGATACAGGGGGAACGTGTGGTGTAACAGGAGACGTGGGTGTAAAAACAAGTGACTCGGCCACATATGGGTAACCAACAAACACACACTGCACACTAACACAGTTTAGCACAATTGTAAATATATGCAAGCCCCCAGCAAGCACACACACACGAGCGGACACAGGTGCAGAAAGGTCTTTGCTAACCTAAGGCCAGTTAGACAGTGGGCTCTAATGAATAATACATTTCCTAACATTTAGACTTTAACGCAGCCAGCCTGTGTGCAGTCAGTTTATGGCAGACATATGACTCAACAGGACATTACCACTAACTGACAACTGGACACATCTACATAAAGATTTACATAGTGATGAATAAATCTTCCTGATTATGAGGCATCTGAAAACTTTAAATCACTTAAGCAAATAACAATCTCCCCTCATAGAGTCGACAGATTGGAAATCTCATTAAGCATCATGGTTACTCTGTATTTCTATATTCATTTATCTATTTTCTTGGTTGCATTACGGGTTTACAATCCATCTGAACATATCCAAGAGAGCTTTCCTCCACTCCCTTCCCTCTTTCCCACACATAAAAACGCCCTCGAGAGGTTACGAGAACACAGACTAAGAATAGAATATTCATGACCTTGGAAAATCTTTCACATCTCAACATGATTTTAATATAATTATGCAAATCATGATCATTCCTGAGGTTCTGGCTTGTGGTTGCTCCTGTTCCTGTCACCGTAGTATTACAGTCAGAGTACGACACGCTCATACAAAGATGCTAGCATGCCATCTGAAACATAGTGGTAGTATTAGTAAAGGATCTTCATTCTTGACATTAGAAAGACGAATACAGAACCAAGACTATAGACTCGCCTAACAAGGAACAATATAGGAGGGCAGAATCTAGGACAAGGCCTTTGGCGTAATTTCTTTTTTGTTTCTAATCCAGCAAATCAGTATTGCAGCAAATCTCAGAGTTGAGGTCAAGGTCATATCACCTTCATTAACTGCCCAAAGCTTTCAAAGCCCATTAAAGGTAGGATGTGAAAACAAAAGCAATCTCTATACTGTGTGCGGTTTCTTGTCACTGCAGAAAACACTGGAAACTTCAGCTTTATTTCATCAAACAAACTATGAAAGAATGAAAGCGTCAAGATGCAAAGGTTAAGGACTACAAGGGAATTGCCATCTGTTGCACGGAGTCGAGACTAAAGAGAGCTGCACCTGCGCCTGTGGTGGTACAAACCTTCAGATCCCTGTGGACGATCCCATTAACATGGCAGTGATGGACACTCTCCAGGATCTGCTGTATGCAGTGGCTGAGGGCAGGCGAGTAATGAACGAGTGCAGGATTGTGATGGAAAAAATGGAAGGAGAGACCGAAAGGCAGGACAGAAAAGTAGAGAGAAAGAGATGGGGGGGGGGGGATTAATTGAGAAGAAGAGAAGAGGAAACAATCTCATAACAATGTATCATATGGTCCTTTCATTAGACTTCTTATGAGTGATGCTGTTTTCCTGATGGATGACATTAAGTCACATGACGGCAGGTCATTTTTCACAGGATATAATGTATTACACTGTATGGACAAACCAAAGCTATGCAAAGTCTATGACAAGAAAACACACACACACACACACCCTTTCTGGTAATGTAACATAGGCAGAGAATGATTAATGCCTGAGGCTATATGTCGTTAATCACCTTTATAAATAACTCTACGAGATGCCTCAGAGACAAGGCAGCTGCATCACACCTCTGAGACGACCATATGTGAAACACACAAATATACACACACGTATATAGGTGCACACAGTTGTTCTCTCCAGCAACAGACAGAGATTCATAGCAGCTGCTGTGCTCAGCAGTGTAAGTGGGTGTGCGCTACCTGGCATCAGCCTCACTGTAGTACTCCCTGGCTACGATGTCCTCGAACAGCTCCCCTCCTGTCACCCTGTGGGGAGACAGAGACAATATTAGTGTGTGGAGAGATCCTTACACAACATGAAGTTATTACATCAAGAATTAGGCCAAGTAATGTATTGATGTTATCTGTCTGTTACTGTAATGTGCATGAGTTGCTGCTTGAGAATGTGCAAGAGGGTGTTCATGTGGTTACACGCTTCTCAACTGGATTTTTATATGTGTGATGGGAATGTGTTGAGCACATACGTACAGTGCACATGCACAAGGGGCAATAAAGGTCAGGAGCCTGTTGCAACAGCTCTTCAAACTTAAAATCACACAAACATGTTCTTACACAAGAGATTAACTGATACTAAATAGCATTCACCTTATAAATGCCAGGCTAATTGAGCTGATCAAAACACCTCTCACTCAAAAAAAACACTGCTTGGTTCTCACGGTGTAAGTAACTACACTCAAACTGCGCAGAAGCAGTTTGAATGTAGTTACTTACACCGTGTGTGAACCAAGGTAAGAACTGAGAACTTTTCACAAGCTTGAGATGGATTTATAAAAGGCTAGATTTCATGAGAGATAAAAACAGTATGCAAAAGCAGGGAAAGTAGAAGAAAACATGTGAAACTGGTGTGTGTGAGAGAGTCTCTTACTCACAGATCAAACACCAAATAATGGAAACCCTCTTCTGATATGCTGTCATGGAGTCGTACTGTAGAGGAGATTTAACACACACACACACACACAGAAAAAGAGACAGAAGAAGAAGCCAAATAAAAGAGAAATCGGTTAAAACTAAAGTACTCGTCATTTATGGTGTGAAGTGAAATCAGCGGGCAACATTTGTGTTGATGTGTGAGGATTTACCGTAACACCTATATTGTGTATGATCAACATATTAGTGGTGGTTCTTTGACTTTGTTGGGTTTAAGGATGGTATGTTAATTGCTTCTGCTGAAGTCCAGTCATTTGTATATAAATTTTAAAAAAAACTTTCTGACTTTAGGTCTTGATCCCTGTGCTGAAATCGCTACTGTGTTAATCTGAAGTATTACAGTAACCTACACAGGAGTTTGTATTGAGATTACAGACATCAATAATGCCCTCAAAGCCCACTAAGCTTTTGTGCCTGAGAAGAATTGTCCCATGTAATTTATTTGTTTTCCTCATACATTGTCTTTTGACATATAGTGTTTTTGATTTGTTTTTTCAAATTTCAAAGTCTGAGAGTCAAAATGATCAGTCATACTTTATTCTTGAACTTTAGAAGAGCAGATATGTCTTGAAAAATGATTGGAATTGCTGCTGTGATGCAGAACTGATTTGGAATCAGAATTAATGAAAGTGAAGGAGAGGAAGAACATGAGAGGATGAGTGTGAACAGAGGAAAAGAGAAGAGACAGATTCTGTCAGAGGCGTAATGAGGACGAAAGAGTGTAAAGGGTCAGTGGTTTAGAGAGAGGGTGTAGGGCTCCCATGTCTTTTTGATGACGCAGCTGGGAGAGCACGGAGATATATCATCATTAGATACCTGTGTAGGCACACATGCACGCACACTCACAGTTGGTTTCTCTCCCTTGCTCTCTCACAACTGTATCTGGAAGATGAATCGCCATAGCAGGATTCACCAGAGACCCGAACAAGATATGTGTGTTTTCATTTGTATCCGCGTACTTGTGTGTACATATTTTGAGATCGAGAAACCTGCAACTCACCGATGTTGGGATGCTTCAGTAGACGGCAGATCCTCGCCTCTCTCTCCAGCTTTTGATGATCTGTAAAAGAAAAGAAAAAAAACAGAGAACAGAGACCGGTTATTTTTAATATTCTTCATTATTCCCTGCTATGACTGGCTTTCTGAGTCATCTAACAGGAAGTTAGCTGCAAGTTAGTTTTGACTCAGTGGAGGACACTGCACAGCGTTTGGGTTGTTGTTGGCGCCAGTGTGTGTTTTTGTACCTGACATTCACACTACTGTATGCGTTGTGCATGTTTGTGTGTTGGCTTCCCGTCAGCCCTGGTCTTTTATCTTTTATCACAAGAGAAATGCTTGACAAAAATAATGTGACCTGATATGTGCTTGGTTATGTGCCACAGGCAACAGCGAAAAGCAAACAGTGGCCTCATTTTGACCTCCAGCGTCGGGCTTGATATGAGCACCCTGCAATGAGTTTACAGGTTCCCTTGTCTAACCTAAGGACAAAATAAATGCACAAGGGCACAAAAGCTTCAACCAAATAAAATATAAGCATCAAATGTTTTTTCTTGCTATTACTATAATCAAAATTATTTGATTAGTATCCCTGAACAAATGAAAACATCCATCCTTGATCAATGTATGTTCAATGCATTGATTTTATACATACAGTATATTAGCCAAAAAATCTAACATTTCTTCATTTCTAATTGCATGGAATGAACAGAAAGCTCTTTATGGTGATGCAGACAGGAGAGTAGCAGGGGTTACTGTACTCCTGCAGCAAGAGAAGCAGGTCACATGGTATCCCAGAAAGCCTCTCCCCTCTTTTGAGACCACACTGATCCTATCTGACTTCTCAAGAAGTGATCAAATCACCCCCCTTCAGAAAAAAACAAGGTCCAGTAACTCTGATTAGGAACAACTGAGTCGGAGCAGCAGTCGTTATAATGAGTGATACAGTATGGTGCTAGGGCGACCCATTTCAGCGTCGCCTTGGGACATAGAGAGCAAGAGAGAGACAGTAAGAGAAAAAATGAGAGAGAGATAGAAGAACAGCGGGTTCTACTTTTTTTTCTCCAAATAAAATAGGACGCCTATTTTTCACTCTCATCCTTGTCTCCTTCCTCTGCTCTTCTTGATGCTATGGCAACTGTGGACTCAGTGCAGCTCAGAGGCAAGACCAACAAAGAACACCAAGCAGCTTGTTCCCATTATAGGTACAGGTATCTGTTTGTTCGTGTAGTGCATCTATAGGAGACGACAGACACACAAACAAACTTAGGGCTCCAGTATACAGTACTTTAAACGAAATGGAACTTGGCGTGCTCTCAAAGGCTCTGTAAAAATGCCAGTATAATATGAGTGCTGAGACTGAAGGACTGAGTGAGCACAGCAGCACGTGGAGTTTATCAGTCGCAGTGAGATAGATGAAGCCAGAATAAAATCCCAACAGTGAAATGCAAAACAAATACAGCACGAGCTGTGGCTGCAGTACAATTAAAGCTAAAAATACAGGGGGAGAAAGTATCTGCCGTGGAACTGAAAGCGAGATGAAGGCAAAATGTGCAAGTCAGTTGATGATCTTTTAAAACAAGTTATATTACTAAAACTCTACCACATCCCACCATGCAAGTAGATGTGCAATTCATCAAACTGTAAACTTGCAGCCCATGGCCGCAGGGAGAACAGAAATCACACAACTGTAGGGCTGGTGTGAAAACCTCTGACCAAAACACGTGAACCATGTCTGTGAGAGAACGCCAATTTCTTGTTTGAAGTACAGTATACTACCAGCTTTAAAGACAAACACAGGCTGGCACCCTGACAGGCAGAGCTAGAAACAAGGGCAGCTCAGCCATTATTTCATGATTAGCAGGACCCTCTGAGCAAGGTCACTAATCTCTCCATCTCTGCCTCAGTCTTACCATATTACTGAATGGTTCATAATTCCCTTTGCCTCTCAGACAAGCGAGCGTACACACACAGTATTTCCTATGCTAATTTAATTTGTTTCATCTTTACGTCACCTTGTTTTTGGTTATGCATGATTCTTAATTTTGGCACATTGCATGCTGCACTGGCTCTACAGTGCTTTTTTATGCATGTGTTGGTGACAAATTTAAATGACTTTTATATCTCACTTTAGAAATGTTGCGAGATTTTCCACTGTAGTGGGTCTCTCCACTGCATTCATAATCGTTTAATCAATAATATGTCACAATCATTTTTTAAATAAATGATTTTTTCACATATAAATAATCAGATTCCATGTGTTACTGTAATTTGAAATGTCCTTACTGTTTTAAATAATAGCTCCACAAATTACTAGAAACAATACAGTACTGCTGAATTTGGACTGGTCTTGATTTTTTTGGGGAAGTAGACAGCCTTTCTCCTATTGTAACTTTCAACACAAACACAATTGCCACACTGCTGTTTGGTGTCTGAAATGTTGAAATTGTGAAACTCAGTGTTGCATTCTTGTGGATTCACCCAGAGCTTAACATCCTCTTTCAGACGCAATCTCTTGGATACAATATTTTGCAACCAGCCTTGGGATTCTTCGTGTGAGAGCTCTTAGAAGTCAACCATCACAAAAAGAAAAAATAAATCGCAATCAATGTTGTTTTAGCACTATTAGAAAGATGTATGTATATAGTTTCTCTGTGAAGCAATAAGGTCACCCTTGCAAACACCGCTTTGACATGCACAGGCAAGTCACGTTTGGTTGGTTGGTCTTTTTCACTGTACTCTAACTGTACAGCATGTCATATGATTCTCTCACTCCCACTCTCCATCAGTTTCCACCTCCACTATTCTTTCTTTCTCTCTCTCTCTCTCTCTCTCTCTCTCCCTCCTCCACAGGTAGTCCACCTCACAGCCGACCGGACATCTGTTGTCTAGCAACTCCTGCACCAATCAGAGCGTCAGGCCTCTCCTCTCCTCTGCAGTGGAACCAGCCTTGCATGCAAATGGCCGACATGGGTAGTTCACACACAACTATCAAACTCTACAGAACTACAGACAGAAAAGCACAAGTAACTAATCCTGTAGAGACATGCACACATAAAAAAAGGCCTTTTAAATTTTAACACCTCTCCTCTGTAACATAGATCTATTTAACCCTTGACGAGTGCAGAGAAAAGGAGAACACACAGAACACAGATACCAAGACCAATCTAAATATTTGTCCGCAACTCCGCATAAGATGCTTTTGTGGCATTTGCATATTTATGACATTAAGATCTTAGCTTTTGCAATGACAACATGTGATGGACATGACAGAAAAGATGAGGCAGTTGTTGTAATGCTATTGGGTAAATGTTTTACAGTAATGTATAAAAACATTAAGGTCTGCTTAGGTTAACAGTAAACACAGACTCTTCAACTTTTCTCTCTTAGGAGTTTGTATGTTCTTCTTGTCTTCCTGTGGTTTCCATTTGTTTATTATGTTACTCTCAAAAAATGTTAAAACCACAAACGTCCTCATAATTGTGGAGAGAAAGTTTAACTGAACAACCTGACTGAACAAACAAACCTCTGCTGCAGTCGACTTTGAAATCTCCCTGACTCTCAAAAAGTCTCAGACTGACAACAATGGGTTGTGACTGCTATGCTTTACAAACTGTTAATGTATACGTGTGTGTGCATGTGTGAGTGTGTGTCCTATGAGAAACATTCTGCTTACCTGGTTAAAACTGACAGCAGCATTTCTAGTACATAATGTGAGACAGTGTAATTGTGCAGACAAATGTGGAGCTACCGCAGTCAGCTGTTATCATTCAGGACTGTCTGGATGTTTTTTGGCCTGAACTAAGCTGCTTTTCTAAATACCATGTTGTATGTATATTCTCTGCCCAGCAGTGCATAAATTACTATTCACATAGAAAGTGAACAATGATGAATGGCAATTTAATTTACAACATAAAAAGTGGCTTCCTGTTTTTTTTTTTATTATTATTTAAAGGCTGTTTTTTCTGATGACAGTAAATGAGTTATTAGTTAGGTTTACAACCTTTCTTCCTGTTAAACAATGTAATGCAATAAAACCTTACTTTGGTAAATACTGTTGGGCACAGCCACATAAAGTGCTTCACTTATGGTCTTGTTTGCTCATGGCAAAAACTCTCTTAAAAGTTTCTGTTGTCCTAACTTATTACTTTATTATGGATGTAGCAGCACATTAAAACGCATGCACACCTCTTATGTGAACCTGGTTAAATGTGCTGAATGCTGCATCTCTGTCAGCTGCTTTGCAGTCGGTAGAACACTGACCTCTTGCATTTGTCATGTCAAACCGTCTTGTCTGAAACAATCTATTTCTTGACATCAGCATTTTAAGTATGTAGCCTGAGTGCTGCCCATATTAGGATTTCACACTTTGTACAATGTTTTTGGTGACAGTCCACTTGTCATCACGTCATACTGTATGTGTCACTTAGTCAAGTCTGAGTCTGACCTCACTAAAGAATTACCAATCTACAGAAATCTTACGAAGTTGTTTTTTTTATTTTTGACTTCAGAGTCTTTCATGGAAACACTTAGTAATAGACGTGGGATTTTTAAAGTAAAAACAAATGGTAGTATAACTCAGACCCTTCTTCTTTAGAATACTGTGACAAATAATTACTTGTCTGGCCTTTTTTAAGTAATACAATGACACTGTTGACTCACCATTCATCTGCTTTCTCTTTAACCAGCCTGGTTAAAAATAAAATTAGCTGAAATCAGCTATCATAAATCACTTCTCATAGAAAGCTCTCTCCTTTTACTAAGAGAAGAAAATGAATGATTAAAAAAAGAAACATTGATCCTCTATTAAAATTAACTGTTACAGAAGGACAATATACGTATGTGATAAAAAAAAAATTTAAAGAAAGAAGAATATTAGTAAGATTGATATTTCCAAACAGGAGAAGACAATGTAGGCCAACAGGGAAGTGATCCTTTATGCAAAATACACCCCTGAAAAGTTTAAAGGCTTTAATGGACAGTGAATTGATTGTTTTCTTTGACTTGTATCATCCTTTTATCCTTAATTTTCCTGCTATTGATTTGTTATTACCTACTGTATTATATTATTCTCTGACAATTTGTTGTTTTTAATCTGCCATTCTGGTTGTCTGCCTTACTTTTTTAATGCACTTTAGGAAGACATTGGGCCTCATTCACGAACCGTTCTTAAGAACAAATTTGTTCTTAAGTCCTACTTACGAAGTTTTTACGAAGATTGTGGCATTCAAAAATGAAATGTTTTTCTTACCAGAAATTAATGTTCTTAACTAAGAACAAAATCTACGAACAGTCAGGAGTATACTTACGCACTTTTAGGTGCTGAGTCATTTTCTGCAAAACTCATAACCGATTATAGGTTTTCTTTTGTTCTGCAGTTGTATGATATTATATGATTTGAATAAGAATCCTATTTTCTTATCTTTTATGATGTTTTTATTAATAATCATATATATTAATAATAATATGTGACGAATCATTTGTCGTCTCTTAAAAACATCTTGCATAGACACTTAATTCATATAATTTTTTTGACATCCTTTTCTTTGGGGGCGGGGGGGGGGGGGGGGGGGGGGGGGGCATACAGCTGCCGATATGGATTTTTTTTTCCTAATTGCGGGCATCACGCAACTGTATGTGCACTTACTGTAAGTGTTCACACTACACACGGTGTTTTTTTTTCATATGTGATAATATGATGATATTTATGGTGGCACATGTAATGAGAGTGTGGTCTCTCTGATAACAACCGAAGAGCTGCATCCACGGCTGACGCTACTAAAATATGTGACAATATAATTACTTGTCTGGCCTTTTTTAAATATACAATGCACTTTCGTTTGTTTCTTTGTTTAATTCCTGCCGCAGTAGCGCCACTTCACTACTTAAGTGAAGTTAACTTCTTACGCTTGGAGTCTGGTGCTCCCTCCCAGATTTTCATTTGCGCATTTCAACTTTCTTTCTCACTTCACCTTCTCTGCTCAGTGACAATATACGTGGGTGCTGTGTGCACACGGCCCTGCAGTCTCATGCCCTTTTACGGGCATGATGGGGACAATGTTACCTACAGCTAATTCATATGTTAATTAATCACCCTGGCACACGCCCTCAACTTACGAGGAGATGGCATTCATCAAGTAGGAACACAGCTGCGAACAATTCTGAGGCTTACGAACGCGTTGATGAATCTGACGTAGGGTTTTCTTAAGGAACCTCTTAAGAACAACTTAAGAAAGAATCTAAGAAGGTTCTTAAGAAGATATTGGTGAATGAGGCCCAATGTCCCTTAGAGAGAAACATTCCAAGTCCAGAGACCTACTTGCTTGCACTTCAGAGTGATGTCTTGAAAAGTTGCTCATGCATTTTCTTAACACTGTAAATCACAGCTGTTACTAGACAAATTTCAAAAGTTAGAAATCTGACCCCAACAGACCCCTACCTCTATTTCCCCTCCTGTCTGTCTCTTTCTTTCTCTCCTGCCGCTTGTTTCTCTTCCTGTTTCTGATGTGTCACGTCTGCAACCGCACTGCAGCAGAGTATAGTGTACACACAAGTGTGTATGTGTGTGTAATTTCTTGGCCTTTTTGTAGCTTGATGTCCTGTTTGTCTAAGATGACCAAATTTAGGGACAGACAGAGAAGACACAGGCAGACAAGTGAGGACAGAGACAAAAATAGAGACAGAACAAACACCTGACAGAGATAGGTAGGGAAATACACACACAAAAAGACAACAAGGAGACAGACAAAAAAGATTGCATGTGAACTTCAAACATCTTTTCTATTAAATAGTAGGCTAAGTAACTGTCTGTTCTGATCCTTTCAAAACCAAATATAGTTTAAAGCTTTGTTCATTGTAGCCTCTCAAATGTACTCTGTACTATACTTTGGGGTATGAGCAGTTTTGGGAACTTGCAATATTACGCATAATTGGATCAATCTGTTTAAATGATCAATAATCTAATCAATGATGAGTATAAACCTTGCTTGACGTCCTAAACCTAATCCGCACACAAATTCACCCACCGTACACACTGCAACAGGGTGCTGCAATTGCTCTGCTTCAATTTAATTAAGAGTTTTAATTAAAAGATGTAGTGGGTTGAATGTAACATCCTCTGTGGCCAGCAGCTAAGTAGTCCTCCTCCATATATTTCCATTCTACCCCCCACAGAACCCAGGGGTCTAATGAAACCATCCAGGACGCAGAGACACCGTCACCCTCCGCTGGTTCCCAACAGAGGAAGAATTATGAGACTGATAACTCCCTTGCTTTCTCCTCTAAGGAGAAACAAAAGGTGGCTGGTGTCAGAGATAAAACTGCCCCCGGAGTATTGCTGGGAGTCTCATAACATACGGTAATGCCTGCCTTTATCTTATCCAGTGTAATACAGACACACACATTAGACTAATGTTTAAAAGTGCACTGATCCAAGAGACATCCTGGCAACTGAACAGACACATTTCTAATCATATATCCTATACATACACATAAAGCAACAGATTTGAATGCAGAGATTAAGCCCTACCATGCAGGGGGTTATGGCTATATTACTGAGGTAACATTTTAGTGCATGTGATGCACCCAAGGAGCATTGGATGCTCAAAGTACCGAACTACTTTACCCATCACATACTATTCTTCCTGATGATCTCATGTCTGCTATTGAAACTGTGAAAATTTCCAGTAACTTAACAAATAGGGAAATAAAAAGGCAGATAACGAACAAGAGCTGCCATGCATGAGACTTTGTTTGTACAAGATGAAAATAGCCCGCGTTGCCAGATACTATGCAACTACGGACATTCAAGTGTGCAAAGTGTTGCTCTTTATACTTACAGGAAAATGCCACCTTGTCTGCATCTGTTTGTTCCTGTATTTACCCACAATACCTTACAACAAGCCCTTAGATATGTACCTGAATTTTCCATTTGTCTTTACATAAAGTGGAGGAAAGCATTAATGAAATAACAGGATGTTGCTGCTACAATATGTTCCTGGTCTGTACTGCAGCTACTTTGGTCAGGAAAAACTGTACCTCTCTACCTTTTTGCTCCTTATTTCGGTCTGCAAGATTTTGGGGCATGCGAGGAAAATTGAACGTCTGGAAAAAAGAAGTTGCAAAGTAGTACTGACAGTCACATCTGATATCATCAGGTGATGTTTTAGAAATGGAAATGTTTTTGCAGCATGTGGCAGCAGTGCTTCATGGATCTATAGTATCCATCACCAGCTTTTAATGTTTAATGAAACAGAAATATAAGGCACTATAGCATTTAGTGTTGATAATTACTTTAATAGGCGCTCATACTCTTGATAGGGTTTTGCTGGGAAACTAATACACAAACACATTTGTCTGTGTATCTTTTGACAAACAATCGTATCTTTTTCTCGTTTGTCTATTTTGATGGCAACGTTATCTGTGGCCTCTGTCTATCAATATGTTTTCTGTCACTCAGTTTCAGAGCAGTTTCTTGTTTCACAGTTGAGCAAGTCTGATAAAGACTGCAATGCAATGAATTGTACACACTCGAGGAGGGAGACCAGACTTGTGATTTCCAATATGAAACTCATGCACTGGTTTATACAGCAAGGACGCCAGAGAAGACTGTCATAGTTTGTGTCTCTCGTCCCTTTAGTTCCTGTTTTATTCTGAAGTCGGTGTCCTGTCTTCCTGTGTAAGCCCTGCTTTCATTTCATTTATTTGTTTATTTGTAACGGGACTCTGCGTATTCATGAACATACAAAATGTAAATATACCAGATTTAGCTCTAGGCTAATTTCCATCCGTAGTCCCGCCGCTGTGATTACCTAATGTGCCTCACCTGTATTGTCTGTCTCCTCATGTACTTAAAGTTATGAATGGTAATCATGTTCAGAAACACTTTTTTGTGAAACGGTCCTTCTATCCTGAGAGTAGTCAATACATTATGTATTCAGAAAAAGGAACAAAAAAAAATCAGACCTCTGTGGCAGCTGCAGGACTGACAAAACTCTGACCAATCCATGCTTTTTGCTCCAAAAAGAAAAAAACAATCAGAGTCTTCACCTACGTCCACAGAAAAGCCACACTCCAGTCTGATGGGTGGCAATGTAGCTCTGGCAATGCGCGTTGGGTGTCTTCACCTACGTCCACAGAAAGGTGAAGGTGTAGCTTCAGAGAGCAGTCTGAGGAAAGGGGCTGGGACTTTTGACTTGTGTATTTTCAAAATGTGGCCTGCTAGAACCGTTTTTCCAGGGTATATCTTTAACCTCAGTGTTTTCCCATTGACAGGTTTTCTGCCTGTTGTCTATGATCTTCATTCGTATCTGCATGTGCTGTGGTCAACCTGAGTTCTCCTGCATGTTCTGTGAGTTTAATAAATCTTGTTGTTCCCTCAGACCAGTTTTTGTCTGCATTTGAGTCCAGTCTCTAGAAAACCTGACAAAGACGTGAGGAGAAGAGGAGGAGGAGGAGGGTGGACAGTGCGGGGGAAGATTGTTAGGGAGGGAAAGGGTAAAATCAAACAGATAAAAAAAGAAAAATGGGTTGAAAAGGACACACAAAAGGCATGAAAGGGAGTGAAAAATAGTTGGAGAAAAGAAGGTAGGAGAAGACAGAGGCAGATGTACTACTCTGTAATTAAGAATGCCCTCGCTTTCAGCAGAGTCCATTACCCTTGTTAGTCATAGGCTACTGAAGGTTCTTTTCGGGCTCAACAATCAATCGTTTTTATATCGAAACCCTGACATTTTAAAAATGCATGAGCTGCAGTTTTGAATACAGCTTACATTATTAACAATGTTTTAAGAGCTGAGAGTTGTATCTGATGACTGCTGATTTAAGGGTCCTTTGCTTAAAAGGATTGATGTTAAAAGCTTCAAAATAATTAGCGGGTTCTCTTCATGTCAAAGTAAAGCTATGATTTATTACTATCAATAAATTGGTCTATATTTTTCAGTAATGAGTGGTGAGTCTTCCTCTCTGTAAATAAACCAGCTGATTGCATCCCTTTCTTTCAGGCAGGTGTTTCATGGCTTGATAGGGGACTGATGAGTGTCAAAGACAAAGACCTCCAAGTCAGACCTTTAAATATGTCATTGCTTTTCAGAGCTATGAAGTAGCTTGTTGTGTCAGTCTGTGAAGCTAGCATTGTCAAACGGCCTCGTATTATATGTGTCAGGTATCATTAGGCCACGCTTCAAGGCTGAGGTGGACAGTTCATTCTTGACCTTAAAAAAAAGTATTTTGACAAAAAAAGAGGGGGAAAAAGATTTCAGTTACATTATCTAATGGTTTTCATCAGTGATATCAGTCATTTGCTCAGTTGTCATGGTGATGGTTCAGCTGTCATCACTGAACAAACTCTGTCTGCTGGAGAGGATGAATACTGATAAGGGAGGTTGCTGAAAGCTTTGAAAGAAATCTAGAAGGAGGAACTCGATTTACGAAGTTTTTTTGGCAAAGTCACATGTAATGTAATTTTCTCATAAAATGTGAGCTGAACAGTTTCTTTACAAAGAAGCCACTGGGATTTTCTTTGACACTGACTGGCTGATT
Organism: Trachurus japonicus; assembly: GCF_045865225.1. NCBI lineage: Eukaryota > Metazoa > Chordata > Actinopteri > Carangiformes > Carangidae > Trachurus > Trachurus japonicus. The sequence continues at coordinate 17,408,123 of NC_140907.1, forward strand.
GATTTGAATGGGAGACGGGAGGACCGGTTTCAAACAGCATCATTTGAGCTTATCTGACACTTTGTAAACCATCACAAAATGAGAAGATAAAGGACAATGAAAAAAATATTTTCCCTCAAGTTGCCATAGAGGTACATCTGAACTGTCTAAATCACAAAGACACACACATGAATACTTTAGATTCAAAAAAACAATACTACCATAGTGTCAGGTACAGTTTTATGTGTTTTAATCCTCATGTGTACCTGCTTATCCAGACAGATTAGTATCGACTGAAACCAAAAACCTGAGTCCTTTCAAAGATATGTTTTCAATGCTGTGTTTGTGTGTGTGTGTGTGCATGAGAAACAGAGACAGAGAGAGAGAGACCCAGAGTGAGAGAATGACCAACATTTATTTTTAGCCTTCAAGTACCCGGTGAGTCATGTGATCCCCCTTCTTCCTATCCCTCCTTCCTTTCCTAAACCTCCCATTTTTCTGTCTCTCTCTCACAATCACATCTCTCTCTCTATCTCTCTCCCTCCCTCCTTCCCTTCACTTCAAAGTGAGGCGAAACAGTGTCACAGTGACACGGAAGAAAACAGGAAAACGATAGAAGAGGGAAAGGAAAGCAGAAGGGAAGACAAATCTTTATCTTGCTTAATGAAGTAAAGAAAGAGGAAGGGGAACGATATGCAAAAAGGAAACATGCGCACATGCAAACACGGATCATCTGTATATATGTAACGCTGAGGCAGACTTGCTTACACCTTGGCAACAGCTATCATCTCTGTTACCATGACACCTCCGCATTACAAAAATAACAATGGCACAGCCCAATTACTGCCGAAACTGTCCACTCTGAAGGAGGGTCAGTAATGAATCAGTGGACTGAACGCCATTAAGCCAGAACAGTGATGATAATGATACCACCAGGGTTCGCTTTCGGGTCAATTAAGAATGAAAAGATGAGAAAAATTGGGAGTAAGATGATGGAAGGCATCATCACGTGTCAGCATAAAAACACATTTTATGAAATCTTTGTTTGGATTCCTCCCTTCTTGTGAACACAGACTCCCACTGTGCAGTTTATTATTCACACAGCTGCCTTTTTCAAAACATCTTTATTGTAATGGTTTCATCTCTGCAAATCTGCCCAACTGTTAAGACAAGCTGAAAGGGTCAGCAACGAGGCTACACAAACAAGGGCATTCACACTGCACAAACGCACGCACACAAACAGATGAGGGATTACAGACACACAAACACATGCACACTTGTATACATACACACAGCACATCACAAGCAAATACAAAGTGACAAAAGACAGCAGACAGAGTTATAGTGACAGGACACTGAAGCATGCATGAAGGGAAAGGACAAATATTCAAGTGCTGTGAGGGATGCACACACAAACACACACACACAAACACACACTCAAGTGTTGACTTTCTGTTCTCTTTTTCTCTCTCATTATCTGTCTCTCCCCCTCTGCCTCCCATCTTTTTCTTCCTCTTTCATTCTCCCTCCACTGCTTCCTGTCCTCCACTGACTTATCTGCTGCTCTTAATGAAATGCTGCATAATCAGGATTGCAGATTGCAGGACTGCGATTGGTCCTATCGGCGAAAATGCACACGTGTGCATGCATAACCAGAAACACCAAACATAAACGCACACAGCGCCTTGATCTTCCCGCATTTCAGCCACCAATCCAACCCTAAACCTCTTTCAATTATATACACTCACACACACATGCACTTGCGTAGGCAAACACATACACACACACAGTGGTGGAGCAGGGTTGGGGGGAGGTCATGATCCTGCCAGAGAGAAGGGAATCAGAGTTGCAATTCTAGAGCTTATCGCTGAAAGAGGGTAAGACCATATCTGACACGCCAGCATGCACAGTATGTAAACCTCTGTGTGTGCGTGTGTGTGTGTGTGTGTGTGTGTGTGTGTGTGTGTGTGTGTGTGTGTGTGTGTGTGTGTGTGTGTGTGTGTGTGTGTGTGTGTGTGTGTGTGTGTATCCACAGCCTCACATGCATATGTGGTGAGATAACCCTTTGCAGTATTTTTGGAAAATCTATCCCAGCATGCAAGTGGTGAGACACTGATCCGTCTGCCGAGGTGTCTATTACCGACACTGCACTCAGCAAGCGGGAGGGTCAGCATGGGCAGAAGAGAGATAGAAGGAGGGAAAGAGCAAAGGATTTGTGAGGGAGGAGAGAGAAGAGTAGACAGAAACGACACGCAGCATGAGGGGAGCAAAGAAAGGAAGAGATAAGGAACAGAGTGATGGAAGGAAGGGAGGGCAGGGATAGATGGTGAGACATTAGTACCTGGGTGAGAAATATTAACAGCGTCTTATAAATCACCAAGAAAAAAAAGCTAGAGAGATATGAAAGAGGGAGAAAAAGAAAATGCTAAATAGGGAAGAAGAGCAAATGCACAAGAGCAGAGAACATGGAGAGGGAGGATGCTGAGGAGGAGGGACACTGGGAGCTGCTGGAAAGGAATGAAAGGTAAAACACTGCAAAGGGGGGGAGGGGTTGCTTGTTCATACACATACTACAGCACTACAACAAACCATAAATTTGCATCATCACAATCAAACTACAGGCAGTGGCACAACATAACGTGTGCACAACACCCATGGTAGTTTCCAATAAATTGTAAACAATTAAATTTCAGTTAGAAAGCTCAGCTCGCACGCTCGACTCCTTGTGTGGTACGGCAGCAGCCACTGGGCTTCACCAACTAGCAAACACTGACAGAGCACGCTATTGGCTTAAAGAAAAAGGGGGACAGCAAAAGGCACAGCACACCATTGGTTAGTAATCACCAATATGCTTTTGGCGGTTCCTGGGTCAGTCGTGTGCTTGCATGTGCACATATGTGTGTATGCGTGTGTGTGTGTGTGTGTGTGTGTGACTAGGCCTATATATATGTGTGTGTGTGTGTGTGCGTGTGTGTGTGGGTCCCAAGCCTGAAGCAACCAGGCCAGCGGCTACAATTACAGTGACGGATGTGAAAGAACTGGGTCGGCTTCGCAAGAGATCTGCCCCTGGGACGACAAGACCAGCCAGAGCCCTGAATCAATACGCAACACAAGCACACTCACAGGAAGGCACACACACACACACACAAGGTTGCAAGTGACAAACATTAACATAGAACACCAAAGGACAGAGATATGAATAACACAAAAAGGGGTACATACTACATGGACCACAGAAGTGCAAACGGACATTCAGCTGACATATTTTTCACCTTTCTTCCACAGAGACAGAAAATCTTAATCAACCAGAATCCAGATGGATGTCTGCCCCTGTGTCCCTGTCTGACTCTCACTCACTAACTTTCACACACACGTTCTCACAAACACACACACATAAACTTGTTCTCAAAGCCCCAAAGCCTGTTTCAGGGGCAGTAATGTTCACAGCTCATCCACACCTAATTCAGTGACGCTGGGGGACATGTTTTTTTTTCCTGTTCATGTGTGATGTGTGTTTCTGGAGGCCTCTGTGTGTGTTTTTGAACATGTTTACATGTGTGTTCACGTTTCCTACCTCTGGCAGAAAGCTTCTTGGTGTTGATGATTTTGGCAGCATACTCCTGTCCAGAGGAGATCTTCACGCACCTCCTGACCACAGAGAATGCGCCTCTGAAATGAACACACACATACAAGGAGATGCATAAAAGGTAAAAGCAACAATATACAGAATGATCTATACTGACCCAATGAACAAACATGTGAGAGTTTCAAAACAGGAGCTCAGAAAAATTAAATTAAATTTGCCGATGATGGGGGTCTGTGTCAAATCATCATGAATATGACATGCATTGCAGTTTGTGACTACTAGACAGGAGGGAGATGTTTCCATGGTAACTTATTTAAAGCTGCTTGATAAAACAAGGGTTTCTCGTTTAACGGAATAAATCTGGCTGAACAAATAACCTTACTTTGTGGTACAGTTCTCAGATGTCATGACTGACTAATCGTAAATGTGGCCGAGCTCAAATCTGATCTTTTACTGACACATTTTCACATAGATAAAGATAAAAGTCTAGCTGCAGTAGCAATGCAGCACACAACCCCACTCACACACACCACACCAACAGAAGATATTGTCCTCATCATCACCACAGGAGACCACTTACACCAAGCGAACATGCCGACTATTGTTTCAGCCGTATTTTGGTGTATGAAGGCACATGTATGAAGATCATAAAACTAGGTCAGCTATATTTGAGGGAGGAGAAGAGCAGAGTGCTGCATCTCTCATCTCTAAATGCAACCAAGGAGCGATCCGCCTCAGCTCCGCTCTGCTCTGCAGCCATGCAGGCCGCTTTACTATTCAACCTCCATCTCTCGCCTTTCCCTTCAAATTGAATATGTTCCCTTCCGCAGCAAATTCCCATTGAGCTTCAGACAACATCAGAGATATCACAAACACTTGGAGACAGACACAAGATAGACAAGGCTAGGAATGGCCATAACCTTAAATGAACCCTGTTCTTCCACTTACTTTACTTCTAATAGCTTACAACTGGAGCATGACATTACCACCCAGCGTTATATTATATTATTATTGGTAAGAAAATGTCTGTGCCAATCTAATTACTAGCTACAGTACTGCCATATATATATAGTATAATGTGTATCATGACCATGTTATCTAATGTTCTCTGGGGAGAGCAGCTTGCCACTAAAGCTTACCTCTTATTTATAGGGGATTTGGTAAAGGAAATGATAATAGCATAACATGTTACATAAGAAATTTGCTTGACTATTCTGCATAGTTAGGCCTATGCTGCCACTGTGCATAATATTATGCTAACTGTGTCTGTTAAATGAGTCTCTACAGTGCTAAATGACAGAACCTAATAACATCATAGTTAAGGTATACATGTGCTTTTGTGTTTCAAATGAATGGCATGCTAGCCAGAATAAGGTGCAGCGTTATCAGCTAGAGCATTTGCAATGAGGAACATAGTGTTTATTGGGGGGGGGTTCCAGTCAAGCCAAATAAGGCTGCTAAATTAGACAGTGTACACATGATTGGCTGGGAACATCTGATGATGTAATTACATAAGATGCCTCACAAAAATAAAAACATTTTTTGCACAGGGATGCAGAGAGTGGATTTATATGGTCACAAACCAATTTGAGAATATATTTATCATATTTTTCTGGTAGTAAATTGATTAAATGTAGGCCTAAATCATCCTCTATGGTAATTTAATTTATCAGTATATTTAATGATATCTACCTATTGAATTTTCCAACATTTTAGAGCATGTAAAATGTAAAACAATCATTTGGTTATGGAAAAATTACCTACATCCACATATGAGGTCAAAAAAGAGAGGATTTTTTTTGTTCCATCAGTTGTCTATAGCCAGTCTACTGTGTCAGTATAGAAGGGAAATGGTGCTACACACAGTAAAGGGATCTGGTGAGTTAAAAGGTACTATAAAAGCAATAGGTATGGCTGCATTATTAATGACAGACGGTGTAAGGTGAACACAGGATAGGATCATAAAGACGGGGGGCTTAGGCTGCACAGAGGATTCCACTTTCTATCAGGGATTTCCATGGGGGGGGGGGGGCTATTGGGAGATCAATTCCTTCAGCAAATGGGAGACACTGGGTATTTACTGGGAGTACACCTCCATCTACTGAAGCTATCTCTGCTTTGGCTGAATGTCAACCCAGGCTGCAGACATCTGGGGCTGTGTATACTGACCACAGGGTGCTGGGCAAACTGCAGGTCAGGCAGTGCATGACCACATAAATAGCCTGCACACACACATGCACGCGTACGGACGTGCGTGCGTGCGTGCGTGCAAACCTATAGACACACACTGGTAGCTACGATACACGTTCATGCCTCCATGAGCGCGCGCACACATGCAGGTAGGTGCGGATCTTTGTTTCCAATTCTCTCTCTCTCCCTCTCTCTCTCAGGGGTGAGGAATTCCCTGCCTGTGTCTGATAATTGACCGCAGCTCGGTGCTTGGCTAAGGAATGTGTCATCGCTGGGGAATGTGTCATCGCCGAATACATGCTGTCGCATTACAGAGTGTGTATTTCTGTCACGCTGAAGGGGGGAGTGAGAGAGTTGGGGGATGGGGCCGGGGGGGTTAGATGGAGGAGGTGGGTTACCATATCACCCCCCACTCCCGGTTCCATTTACAACCCGGGAGCTCCGCGTCCTCCCGTGGCACCCCAAATGTCGAAATGCAACATCAGGTGCTGCACAGGATGGAGGCGAATGACGACACGCTCGACTCGACATCTTTCGTAATCATAAAACGTAAGCAGGGCTTCAAATGTGGGATAAACGAATGAGATGCCACTGCACAGGCCCGTATAATAGCCTAAATGATTCGGCCTCCCTGCATCATATGTTTCAAGGCAACACTATCAGCAGCGCGCACACTCTCCAAAAAAAAACAAAAAAAAACGCACAGACACACAAGAGCCCGGAATCCGCGTCCTTAAACCAAGGCGGCCCATTACATAACAGGCTGACATTTCATACACGGATGATGCCAGATGATAAAAAAAACATGCTTCCTTACTTCCCCAGCTCCTCGAACAGCTGATATTCGTCGGTAAATCTCGTGCAGATCGTTAACGCCATCCTGAAGGAGTCGCCCAGGGGGGTGTGCGGAGAAGCGGATAAGGTGCACTCACAAACGGTATCCACCACACACAGTCGTCTGCACCGCCCGGTTTTGTCCTGGACCTGCAAGCCAAACGGAGGGATTCATGCACAGCTTAAGCGCATCGGCAAGAGCTCTGGTGGGATGACTTCTGCGGCAAAACACTGCCCTGCGCGAGTGCTTCAATCGGGGCGAGGGGGGCTTCCGGCGTTGTCGTTTGCTCTTTCTTTATTTTCTTCACGTGCAGCGGTCAGTTTGTCACAGCTCGTGGACGCAGCATTTTGTGTGCATGTCGGTATCTGGTGCGTGTCCGTCCAGCAGCGCTGTGAGCGTTGTCTCTCTACGCGCCTCAGACGCCGCACTACCGCACCTACCCCCGGCTGTGGCCCCAGTCCCGCCCCTTTGCCTGCATCCTCACTAGGCCAATAATAATAATAATAATAATAATAATATGGGAAATGTGTGTACCATGGAACAATATAGCCTACATCTATTTTTGCATAATTAATCAGAAAAGATTATTTTTGTTACTTATTGTGACACCACGTTTGAGAGAATATTTGCTAATCACAGGAAAGTATAGATTTCTTTAAGCAGGAATCCACCTGTGTATAATAGTTAGAATAGTTCTCCAAACTTTTAAAGAGGTGTGCAATCTCTGGATATCTCTCTCAAATGTAGGTTATATTGTAATTTCCTCTGAGGACATGTCATATCTTTATTTTTTTTAAAAGTGACTGTTTGAGAAAGAGTTGGTTGCTCTTTGTACTCTTGCAGTGTGAAAATGTCAGATTGTGGTAGCCTCATGTGACAATAAACTCAAAAGCATATTGTGAGCCTTGCTATTACAGAATTTACTCAATGGTTGATTCCAAAAACGTCAAAGTTATCAGAATTTGCAGAATGTGGATGAAGGCCTTACCTTTTGGCACAGAGAGAAAAGTTTATGCGCTTTAATACACTGGCTGGAAGATGTTCTGTTCATGCACCCCAGCTTTCTGAGCAAAAGTTAAACCAGGGTTAAATTAATCTAAAATTTAAAAAAAATTAATCTAAAATGTAGTCTTTATAGTCATTTTAATATAATCCAGAACAGAATAAATCTCTGACTACTAAAGCCGTGCAAGTCACTTTGAGTTGACGCGGGTCAAACAGACATTTAAGTCTAGACTAAACTGGCCTATTGTCTTTAGTAATTGTGTGGTTTGTTCAGCTGCTAATGGCTATTATTGATCCCCAAGGGGAAAATTCTTTTTGTTGCAACAACATCTCCAGCTCAAAGTGCAAAGTGGTCAAGAAATATAAAAGAAAGAAATATATATAAAATAAAACAAATAAAATATGTATATATATGTGTGTAAAATATAAAAAATATATGTACAATGCAAACATGGACAGGAGTTATTGTACAATAAATATGGCACTGAATGTGGATTATTGCACAGAAAGGAATGACTCAGAGTGTCTGACATTCAGAGTGAGGAGTTGTACAGTTTGATGGCCACAGGCAGGAATGATTTCCTGTGTCGCTCTGTGGTGCATCGTGGTGCTATCAGTCTGGTGCTGAAAGAACTCCTGTGTTTGACCAACACGTCATGAAGCGGGTTGGACACATTGTCCAGGATGGCTTTCACCTTGTGAAGCATTCTTCTCTCTGACACCACTGTCAGAGAGTCCATCTTCACCCCCACAACGTCGCTGGCCTTGCGAGATGGAAATTAGCAGTTCTGCTAAATCTGGTGCAGCCATCTTTTTATTGTCTCAATAATTAATGTCACTGCACACTGTCCTTTTTAAATAAATAAATAAAATAAATAAATAAATCAGTCTGTTGGCGTCCGCTACCCTCAGCTTGCTGCCCCAGCACACCACAGCATAGAGGATAGCACTGGCTACCACAGACTCATAAAACATCCTGAGCATAGTCCTGCAGATGTTGAAGGACCTCAGCCGCCTCAGAAAAAAGAGGCGGCTCTGGCCCTTCTTGTACAGGGTTCTTCCTCCAGTCCAGTTTATTATCAATGTGAACCCCCAGGTACTTGTAGTCCTCAACAATGTCCACATTGACCCCCTGGATGGAAACAGGGGTCACCGGCACCTTGGTCCTCCTCAGGTCCACCACCAGTTCCTTGGTCTTTGTCACGTTGAGCTGCAGATGGTTCTGCGCACACCATGTGACAAAGTTGCCCACAGTAGTCCTGTACTCCACCTCATCTCCCTTGCTGATGCATCCAACTACTGCTGAGTCATCTGAGAACTTCTGGAGATTACAGGTCTCTGTGCGGTAGTTGAAGTCGCTGGTCTACAGGGTGAAGAGGAAGGGAGAGAGGACGGTCCCCTGCGGGGCCCCGGTGCTGCTGACCACCCTGCCGCACATTACCTGACTGCCAGTCAGGTAATCCACAATCCAGGACACAAGGAGGGAGTCCACCTGCATCGCCGTCATCTTCTCACTCAGTAGAGCCGGACGGATGGTGTTGAGGGCACTGGAGAAGTCAAAAAACATGACTCTCACAGTGCCCCCCGTCTTGTCCAGGTGCGTGTAGATGCGGTCGAGCAGGTAGAGGATGGCATCCTCAACTCGGGGCTGATAGGCGAACTGGAGGGGGTCCAGATGTGGTGTGACCACAGGCCGGAGCTGCTGCAGGATGAGTCTTTTCATGGTCTTCATAATGTGGGGGGTCAGCACCACCGGAGTTTGGCGATGCGTCCTTTACACATAGCTGCTTCTGATTTCATCCCCGTTACGCATGGTATTTGTTTAGTGGTGATCTGTGCACACTACTCATCTTTGTTACACGGGTTCAAATATAGGTTACTAAATGTTACACTCTAACAAATGATGTGCTGTCTCAACGTAAAAAAAATTGAGGTAACAATTTCCATGGATATATTTTTAAGTTATTTCAACTTAGCTAGTATTAAGTACATGCCACAATACTTCTCTAGTTAGGCCAACTTAATTACTTAAGTACAAGCAACATGATTTCCCTTGTCCTCTACAAGCTTATTTAAAGCAGAAGTAAGTGATATATTTGTGTTAATATAAGTCTTAAATAGTTATATCTTCTGACAGCAATCACTTACATAGAGTGTTTGGACCGAAACACGGATCTGTCAGTCCCTCTGCTCTGCTCTGAGCCGAGGAGAAAACATTTATCGTATCCTACAGTTTTTATCCAATGAGAAGAATGAACGGCATGCAGGGCTGTGTGTGCAGCCAAGGGATGCGCCTGAATGTGGCGACGTAGCGACGAGGACTGTTATGGTGCGTTCAAGGAAACTCGTAACTCCGAGCTGTGAAGTTGTATCAGTTTGATCTGGTACGAGTTCACAGGTCGGAAGTTACGAGTGGCCGTTATAGTGACTTTCACAGATAAAACTGGTCGGAAAAACATGAGTGGGTTGCCTGGAACGCTACAAAGTCGTAAGTTGTGACTTGAAGCTGTAATTTACGATTTCAAAAGCCTGCCTGGAACGCAGCATTAGCGAAAACGACCGGATCACTTACTTCTGCTTTAAGTCAAACCAACTTAATTTTAATTGTGTTGAAATAACCCCTTTTAGTTATTCTAACTTATTTATTTTCATTTCATTCTACTCAGAAATGTCCATGGAAATTGTTACCCCAATTTCTTTTAGTAGTAATAACTTATTTATCTAAGTCAGAATATATCACACATTGAACTTTCAGTTTGATCTAACTGTTTATTCAAAGACAAGTCAGCATCTCACTCTACAGCAACAGGACTGAGTGTATATGATATTTTTTTTTTAAAAAGTAGCATTCATAAAATAAATTAAGAAACTTACAATATAAAATATCCCTTTAAAACAGTCTTTTGAACACAGCATACAATAAATTAGGAAACTTACAATATAAAATAGCCCTTTAAAACAGTCTTTTGAACACAGTCTGAACATTTTGGCAGTCATACTCTTGAGACTGATTTTCCCATGAATGTTGACTCCAGGGCAGGCTGACAGTGGTGATCTGTCTTAATGGTTTATCTGAATAAAAAGAAAAGGCACAAATAAGTACAACATGCTAATTTATACAATTTGCACACAAACTACTGCAAAGAAATGGCAGTGCACACTCATGCTATTCTAACAACTAGCTTATAACTAGTCCTGTGGCATCTCAACAATATTTGTTTGTCAACACAGTTGACAACTGCTGACAGAGAAACAGCATCTAGTGGTGAAAAACGATTTCTTGTAGCCTACTAACTGTACTGATAGTTGTGAATAAAACGAGTCAAGATTGTACTCACCAAGCTGTAAAGTTTGCAAATGAGTGTCTCCAACTCTGTGCTCTGGTCACTGGTGTCTTTCCAATCCTATGCTTCCAACAGGCGTGCCACATGGTTCGCACTAAACATGTACTAGCAGGTTAGCCTTGTACTCAACCTTGTACTCAACAAAATACAGACACAGATTTTTAAGTTGTGCTAACTGAATACACCTCTATGTTAAGTTAAGGCAGAAATATCTGTTCAAAATTCATGTATTATTGAGTTACCACAATTTTATTTATTTTCATTTAGACCAACTTATCAAATTAAGTTATCAACTCATTATAATGTATATGCATAACAAACTTAATTTTTTAAGCAGAAAAAGCTCTTGATTTTGAGCTATACAAACTAACCCCATGAATCACTTTAGGGTCTTTATAAGTGGAAGGAGAGAACTTACATTTTAAAGCTAAAAGTTTCATTGTTTACACTTGAGGTTTATTTATCCAAGTGAGAGTGAATTCCCGGAAAGTCCTGGCGCCAGGATTGTGAGGTCATTACATAGCTAGCATCATGTGTTTTAGTTCTGTTTAAGATGACTGCTACAGTGATATAATAGCCCATACGGTGAGGAAGTGAAATTTGGGAGATAACATCAAATGATTCTTTATCTAGGGTATCACAGTATTACATATGTTTGTGTTATTGTACAATATAGGTAATTACATGTTTGTGAGAATAATTGTCTGATTACAATGCACAGTATAAGTGACTGAGTGATGATAGTTTGATTACCATGTTAATGCTATGATCAGGTAAAGCTGGGAACACATTTCCTTCATGAATTACTTACATATTGGTTTTAACTGAAATTCTTGATTCATATTGATCATTTCATGCTTGCAATGAAAATATGACATTATAGTCTAACCAATAATATACAAAGTAATATCATTTTGAATTTTTTTATTCATCATTAGTATCAATAGATATAATACATAAATATATCAATAAATAATGCTAAATAGATACGTATATTAGAGACAAGGGAGTAGTATCAAAAATAGATACAGGGCTAAAGGAGCAGTCAAAATTGCATCAAAAAGTGGCAAGAACATTAACAGTTTTAACAGAGACTTGTTCATAAATAGCATGTTTGATACAAACAGGATTGGAGTGCATATATTCTGTTGAACACTTCAACAGTAGGTGAGGACATCACGTAGTTCCCAGGTCATGATATGAAATGAGGGCGATGGCTTCAACATCTGATCAAACACATACATCCGGGTATACTTTCATTTGTCCAAAAATGGCTCAGCTCAGCGCCTCCTGCTGCAGAGGTAAAAAAGGAAAAAAAGGAAAGAATCATTATTTTGTGTTTCTAAAATACTTCTGACATAACATATCACATTATCTAGTCGAACTTTTAGGGACTGCATGATTGACCTGTACTTACTTGGACATGATCCTCTGGATCACTTTCTTCACCCAGGGAGCCTCAGGGTCCAGGCAGACCTCTTGGCCGGTCTTTTTCAGAGTGGCACTGCAAGACCCAACAAGATGCAGAGATAGGGTCAGACCTTGTACACTTTGACAAAGACCTCATGCACTCATGCAGAAGCCAACAAGTGACAATGACAAAATCTCATAGTACCAACATCATTGCTATTGCTATATGGGATGAGGGCTTTTAAATGGGGTCTTACATGATCTCAGTTTCTTTGCAGTGAGAGTTGGCAGGAATCAATTCAACCTTCTCGATGTGGCGGCCAATGGGTTTGCTCTCTGTCTGGATGAAGCGACAGTGCAATTCTACTCTCAGGCTTCTCAGACTCATATCTGTTAGGAGACAGGAAGCACATGCAGTCACACAGTGCAACAAGTGTTTGCTGGTGTCTCTATATGCACTGCAGAAACAACAAAGTAGTGAGAGTGACACAAAATGATCTTACCTTCACTGATAGACAGGGATGCCACAAGCACCAGCATAGCAATAACCATAACTCTTCCGCTTATCATTTTGCCCTTTAAAATTCTGCAAGTTAAACTTGTAAAAAATAAAAATGTCCTTCAGAAAGCCTGTAAAAGTAAAGTCAAGGAGGTGTTTTCTATACAGCTCTACTCTTTCGTCTTGTGCAGCTGCTTCTGTCCTTTCCTTTTTCTTTGCTCAGCTGCCTTCTCGCTCTGTTGTTTGAATCTAGCGCTGGGGGAAGGCTCTTATATAGCCGACTCCTGGAAGCGAGTCATTTTCCTAGCTAGGTCATATTGTGAAACCTGGGATCCTTGGCACATGACTGGGAAATTACACTGAAAGAAGAAGAGGGACGTCTGTGATTTATCCTGAAGACTTATCCTAACCTATCTGATAACAGAGTGACTAAAATAGGTAATAAACTAACTGATCCCACAGGAATGCTAATGAAAACTTCTCTATAACTTAGATATATGATGGTATTGCTGTTAACGCTGTATAATACGGAAGCGTATTGCATTCACTTGAATAAAAAAAAAAAGTCTGGTTTTTCTGGGTAATTAATTTTTTTGGTCTGTTTTTCGAAGTAGGCCTAATTATTTCTGTTTTTCTAATTTATTTTTTGGTTTGGTTTTTTGAAAAAAAAAATCTGTTTTTCTGACTAATTATTTTCTGTTTTTTGTGGTATTTTTTTTCCTCCTGTTTTTCGAGGTAATTTTTTTCTGACTTAGCTTCGCGATTTCAAAATACCGTGAGAAGCTCCCACCTGCAAGTAACGTAAGGACTGATTACAAAATAAAGGTGCTACATCAGACTGTTCTGAGTGACACTCTCTGAGGAGGTATTCTCAGTAACAGGTAGTTTCCTTCCTATATAAATCTGAATTTACTTGGAACACAGTGAAAATAAGACTGCATTTTTTTTGTGGAGCATATATGGAGCGTATGTTAAGCAATGTAAAAGAAAGCGGCTTTACCAAGGGGGCAGTTGTCGGTCTGAGAAGTGAAGCTCACTTCCGCGTTCAAAAATCTCCATAGACCCCTATGTTAAAATCGCAGATTTTACATCCTAAATAAACATGATCAAACCGATAGTTTCTACCCCCGCACACACTCTGAGGGGGGTGAATTTTTTTTTAACTCTACCGTTTTACTATTATTAGGTTTAAAATTCTGGCCAATTAGGGCCCGAAAACGTTGAGTGACAGGTCCGGAGACCGCTGCTTCGAGGCCAGTGGGCGGGTTCTCGGCCGGCCAATCCAACATGGCGCTGTTCAGGCCCGCCATATTTGAGTCACAAAAACAACTCCCTAAAACCAATGGGTGACGTCACGGATGCTACGTCCATATTTTTTACAGTCTATGGCCTGAAACACAATTTGTAATAATATCACCAAAAAAGTCCATATTGTCCACTCTTACTATGTACAGTACAGCATGTACTGTTATAAAATATATAGTGTGTAACATTATCAGCATGAGGCCAAAATTATGCACATGTCCTTCCTGTCATGAACCATGTCCACCCTGTCATGGGAGGTTTACAGTACTGTACTGACAGGGTGGACAGTGACAGAGTGGACATTTTAAGCTAATTTTAGTATTAAATGAGCACATGGTGGACCTTCAGTTAGCAACATGATGCAGTTAGCAAGCTGACTGTGTACTTTTTAACAAATATGTTTCAAATTTTTGAAAGGTATTTATATTAATTGATATTTCACTATGACAGAGTGGACATGTTAAGCTTGACAACATCCAACTACACACATAATACGAGAACAAATACGAAATATATGGGTAAATACTTACTTTGCAACTAGCCACTGTGTCAGGCTCCATTGAAGAAAGACAAAATGATGGTAGTAATGTCACTGAAAACATCATGGGTTTCTTAAAGGGGCAGTTACCCCAAAATGACAGGGTGGACAGCGATTTCAGGGACACACACAAAATGTTCAATATAATTATGAAAATAGAATATACATGATCAAAATTACTGTTTTTCTCAAATAGGCTGTTGTGGACAATAAAACCATGTAAAAAAAGTTTTGATTTAGTATCATTTAAGCACTTATTACACACGCTGTAGTTAGCAGAGCACTGTGTGGGACATGCCAAAATCACGTACATCCAATGCAAGAAAACAGTATAAAATAAAGGGAACATATTTTAAGTGAATTATAATTATACCAATATGTGAGTAAATGTTTGGCCATTTATAATAAGACCCCAGAGTTTCATTATTCTGCTACATTTTCATGATGACTGAGTGATTCTGATGAGGACACCAAAGGCACTCCATAGTGATATTGACTCTGCCAACTCATGAGTTTGACACATCTAAAGCAACTCCAGTAGACATGCCAAAAGCTGTGAACTAAAGTCTGACACAACCCCAGCAAGCACCAACAAGTCCGCTCACAGCCCTGACGTCACTACAGTCATTGTCACACTGCAGAAGAGAAGTATGGGCCAGTATGTGAATGGATGGCTGACATAGGTGATTGTCATCCAAAGATTTTACCCTCAGGAAGGGACATTTATTGACTCTATTCATGTATTATTGAGTTACCACAATTTTATTTATTTTCATTTAGACCAACTTATCAAATTAAGTTATCAACTCATTATAATGTATATGCATAACAAACTTATTTTTTTAAGCAGAAAAAGCTCTTGATTTTGAGCTATACAAACTAACCCCATGAATCACTTTAGGGTCTTTATAAGTGGAAGGAGAGAACTTACATTTTAAAGCTAAAAGTTTCATTGTTTACACTTGAGGTTTATTTATCCATGTGAGAGTGAATTCCCGGAAAGTCCTGGCGCCAGGATTGTGAGGTCATTAGATAGCTAGCATCATGTGTTTTAGTTCTGTTTAAGATGACTGCTACAGTGATAGGGGAGAGTGGGGCAATGTGAGACACCGGGTAATGTGAGACACCCCCTATATCTAGAAAACGAAACACATTTTTGGTCATCTGACCATTATGTTTTCAAGCCCCTTCCATTTCCCCATGGTCATGAAGAAGAGGACCTCATGATGCTGTGGAAAGCATGTTTTTTTCACAAAAATGTTATTTTTGCATGTAAAAGTAAATTTTCTTGGTGTCAACTTAATCGACTGTTGTGCCAAAGCAAATTGATTCAGGTAGAAAAACTTATATGATACATGATGATGAACTACCAACACATACAACCATGTGATGATGCTGGCTGAAAATTAGCCTGAATTTCTAAGAGAGGTTGTTTTTTCTAAAATGGGGGTGTTGGGGTAAAGTGAGACAAATGCTGCGGGGTAAAGTGAGACCATGGATGCATTATAATAAATCCATGAGTGAGACACTGTGAGCACACCACACACAAAGATTTACACTAGAATCTCGCCGCCCAAGCCAGAAATCTTGTGTGATCAATGAAGCCACACTGCTTTGTTATGCTAGGTGTTCTCAGTCAGCTCGCTTATTCATTGGTTAATTGACCCTTTGTTGGCCTTCTGATTGGTCTGCTGATCCACCAATCAGAGCGCTTCTCCCCATGTCACATGTTGCACAACATTCTAAGGTTGGACAACCCTGGAATGAAACCATAAGCTGTGTCCCAATCAAGGGGGCAGTTGTCGGTCTGAGAAGTGAAGCTCACTTCCGCGTTCAAAAAACTGCAATCCCCTCGGATTCCTCTGGGGGCTGGTGTCAGAAGGGAGCATTCCCCATAGACCCCCATGTTAAAATCGCCGACTTTACATCCTCAATAAACATGTTAAAAGCCTGGTGTCAGAACGTTTTTTCGTCTCAATCGATAGTTTCTACCCCCGCACACACTCTGAGGGGGGTGAATTTTTTTTTAACTCTATAGTTTTACTGTTATTAGGTTAAAATTCTGGCCAATCAGGGCGCGGAAACGTTGAGTGACAGGTCCGAGCAGCTCCGTGAACAGCTGCTTCGAGGCCAGTGGGCGGGTTCTCGGCCGGCCAATCCAACATGGCGCTGTCCAGGCCGCCATATTTGAGTCACAAAAACGACTCCCCAAAACCAATGGGTGACGTCACGGACGCTACGTCCATTCTTTTTACAGTCTATGGTCCCAATTCAGGGGCTGCATCCTTCGGAGGGTGGATTTGAAGGCCAATTACGTCACAGCGCTGCGCGAAGGCTGTCCCAATTCGTCTAAATTCGAAGGGTCCTCCAAATGCGTCCTCCAAATGCGTCCTCCTTTCCCCTGCATTCGGAGGATGCATCGCTAGTATCCTTCGCGGCCTCTCGTATCCTAAGATGCTTTGCTGCACCGTTGTTGTTATTAGCAACCTAGCCGCTAGCTATCGAACGTAGCAGCTCTGTGCTGTAGCCACGGTAACCCGGCTCTGCGGCCAGCTCAGAGGCGTGGCTGCCCGCTGCTGAGCCGAGCTCTGCTGTGCTCTGGTTGCACAGGTGAGGAGCAGAGGTGTGTGTGACAACTTTTAATAAGAAAGCTATGAAAACACATTACTTGTGCTCTTTATTCTCTATTCACTTAATAGCCTGAAGCCTACCCCCCTGGCTGCTGTTCAATGGTTTGTTTATTAGTATATTAATGATAACTGCCCTTGTATTGATTCTACTTCTTGAAAAAAAAAAGGAGGAGGAGGAGCAGAGGAGCGGTAGAGCTGTTGCAAGCGCCACTTTTAAATGTTTAACGTCCGGCCGTTGTTTACGTTAGGCTGTTGTTTACGTTCGGATCAGGAAATGCTCTGAAGGCTAGACCGTCCCATTTACCGACCGTTGATGCAGCCCCCGGAGGAGTCTCCGAAGCCGTTGCCTCCGGAGACCGCGTAGGCTGGGTCCTCCGAAGGCTGCAGCCCCTGAATTGGGACACAGCTAGAAGGCTGCAGCCCCTGAATTGGGACACAGCTATACAGACTGTAAAAAAAAATGGACGTAGACTTCCGGTCTGAAAAGTGAAGCCAACGCGGAAGTAACTTGCAATCCCCCCGAGATCCGCTAGGGGTGTTTCCAAGAAGCCCTGGTTCCAATCCACTCCCATTCATTTTCAATCATGAAATACTCGATCAATAATTTTTTTTCACAACTGATAACGGTCTAAAAAGCTAAAGTTCCTCATCCTTAAATATGACCTGGTGGTCCATCTGAAAAAAAATTATATAATTTATTAGATATTAGTCCTTAAAGGTTGGTATAACTGACCAATCACCTTCCAGCACGGAATATGATTGACAGCCTGATGACTGAGACGTCACAGGTCAGACACAGTGGATCAGACACCGAGGATTAACACCGGAGGGGACCTCCCGTCGTTTGCGTATTGTGTTCAGTCAGTTTTAATTTAATTTCTGATATTTTGTCGATATGTGTGGATGATAGATAGCACGGGTACAGTGTTGGCAGTTAATTAATTTCACCCAGTTTTTCGTTTATGATTCGTCCGACGGTGCTAACAGACCGGAGGAAGCTGATATCACGATTTGGTGAGTAAGTTATTTTTTTCTTTTTCTGAATGTGTAAAAATTATATTTAATTTGTTGTATATTCCAGAAGACCACTGATTACTTTCCCATGTTCTCCGGTGTGTTCTGACCGGAGAACATGAGACTGTCACCGTCCAAGACAAGTTAATTTATAGTTAATGTGAATAACCGATTCACTTTGCTACACGGCTAACGTTAGCTCGCCGTTAGCTCCGTGTTAGCTCCCGTGTTAGCCATGCTAACCGTTAGCTCGTCTCCGACTTTTACCGGACCGGGATAAATCCGGTTTAATATTTAACGACCACGGCGTCATGTTTAGCAGAACAGTGATCGGTAGGATCGGTCTACAAGCTGCAAAGCCCCCAGGTTTATCCATCAACTTGTTATCTTGCTCGTAACGTTATCATACTGTAACGTTACTGATAACTAACGTTACAGGTGGGGATTTGTCATTTAGGGACCGTTCGTTATTTATGGAATGGGCCACCGGAGGAAAATGGGGGGGGGTCATGTCATAATATTCTTTGTTGAGGGGTGGGTCCACTAAAAAAAAAAGGTCAGCAAGGGGGGGTCATTCAACATTTTGTCTGGAGGACACTGCAATGTTAGGCTACATAGTGACATAGTTGTCAAAATGAAATAATGTAGTGTCACGCGCTACGTGATGCGATGTCACGTACTTGATGGCGCGCGGGGGGGGGGGGGGTCATGTATCTTTTGATAAGACTTATGCAGGGTCATGTAAAAAAAAAAAAAAAAAGTCCCGTGAATCCCTCCGGTGGCACTGATGATAAATAACGAACAGTCCCTTACTGCTGTAAAATCACACACAAAAAACTGAAGCAGACAGTCCTGCACCTCTCAACAATGTTTTAATCTAAGTTCTTGTGTTTTACTGTGATTCTAAGGAGCCACTGTGAGAGCTGAGTGACCGGTGCCAACAGAAGGAGGACATCATGTGAAGTTATGGAGCTGTGATGATGATGAAACCAGAAAACCTCTGATGAGAGAGAACAGACCAACTGTTTTATTATTCTATGTCCACATTTGACCTCACACTTTTTAGGGTGAACCTAAAATTGACAGTGAAGATTTTGAAGCAGCTATTTTCATAGTCCAGTTAATACAAATGCTTTATTCAGACCATGATTGTTATCATTGAAAATGTAATAATAAAGAAAGTTACTGTGATTAAACTGTAGTATTTCTTTTACATATTTAACATAACCTCGTGGCCAATATAATGTGACACTTTGGTGAATTATTGTTTTCAGTATCATAGATTAGTTGACAAGAAACATCAGGAAAGCACAAGCTCTGATATTCATCTCTGGATGCTTTATTATCATTTCAAGGAGGGTAACATTTGTATTTTTCTTGTGTGTAATGAAAGCATACATAGAAATAGTCCTGTAAGTTTTTCCTGAATTTATTGATTACAGCAGTGTGTCTTGGCATTCATGTTACTGTACAGATCTGGCCCATTAAAAATCAGTGAAGCAATTCTTAGTAAATAAATTAATTTCAGGTTTAAGATGCACTTATTTTAGCATTTTACAGCACTGAAAACGTTTTATGAGCTGTGGATGATGTTAAGGTGAGCCATACTGTCAAAAGACAAGCTTGTATTCTATTAGCTGATGGCAGGTGGCACCGAGTAGGGAAGGGGAGGTGCAGGAAGTTAAGCCGCGGTATAGAAATAGGCCTACCTGTAGAGGGAACGAGAGTCTGTTGTTGGTTCCGGCCGGAGGAGTGAGGCAGGTGCACACCTCACTCCATGCGGGCCATACATCCATGATGCGGGCATGCAGGGAAACCCAGGGAGAACTGGTAGGCTGAGGCCCTGTTTTGAGGGTTTATATCATTATGTTATTGTTTGATATGAACTGTGTTTTTTATATTTTTCAGACTTGTTGCCCTGCTGGGGTAGTGAGTAGCTGGTAGCCGGTGAATGGGCAAAGTTCGGCAGACCAGGTATTTTAAAGTTGCGATATATGCCGTAAACTCTTAAATATTTTTATGAATGTAATAAAGTATTGAAGGTTTGTATTTGTGTCTCTGCAGAGAATCGGCAGCCTATTAGCTGTTTCTTGCCGTTGTTTTGTTTATTAGTTTGGGTTTATTATTTTGTCTAGTCCGCCTGGCAAGTGAGCCGGTAACGGGCAAAAAGAGCTGGGTATTGCCCTTGGGCGGACTAAACTTTCAGACTTGAATGAGGCAAACTGACAGGTCACTGACAACATGTCTGGACTCACAACTGCATAATGATGTGTTCAAATAGGAAATCCATGCAAATGCTAAAATTTGATTTTAATTCATTGTAAATACACGTAATTCTATCACTATTTGTTAACTATTCTTCTTATTAGGCTATGCTTGTGTTGCTTTGAACTCTGTTAACTTGACTAAACACTTACTGTTGTTGATAGCAATAAAACTGTAATATTTCCTCTTTTTTTTACTTTCAGACTTGGTTGAGGCAGAGTAACAAGTGACTATGATTTGACAATTGACTACACAACAGCATTATGATGATAACTCTAATAGAAAATCCATGGCAAATAAATTAAAGTTTAATTTTAATTCATTGCAAATATATGGAATTTTATCACTATTTGTTAACTGTATACTTATCCCAAACTTACTGTACTCAGTGATGCATAATAAAACAGAGTCATGTTTTACCCAGTGCACTTAATATCACAATAAATTCCTTAAAAACAGATCTACAGAAGTCAAACAGATCAGCATGTCAAGCTGCTTGCGTCCTTTCCGCTGTGTTGTCCTTGAATATAGTCTTCACCATGGTATGCTGTGCTGCACGGGGATGCTCCAGTCGCTTGGAGAAAGGCCTGCACATGTATGGCTTCCCCAAACACAGGGACAGGAGAAAAGCATGGCTGGCTAAAGTCAGAAGGAGCAATTTAAACACCTAGATTTCAACAACAAAAAAATATGTGAGGTAATCATATTCAAACTATTTGCTCTTTCACACACTTTCAAATACCACGCCACTGGGAAGTTTAATATTTTTTTTAATAGAGCAGAACAGGAAAAACAATGCAAGAAGAATCACAGAATCACAGCTCCTAAAACAGTAGCAACGACAACAGAGGGCAGAATCCATTGGGCTACATGTAATAAATGTCACCACCGACATGGGTAGCCCTAAGCAGGCCATGTGGAAATCCTTTGGGGTCGAATAAAACATAGGTGACACATCCAGCAACACCAGGCAGGCATTTCTTCTTCATGGCTGTTGTCCCACATCTGGTGAAACAGTTAACACATAAGAGACATGTTACATCCTTGTCATCATCACTCCTGAGCTATAAGATCATTGGTCCTTACTCGTCAGTTCTCCTGATGTACAGCATCAATGTCTATGATTATTGATTAACTATATATTGCTCTGGCCCATACATTCTTCATTTATAAAAATATATATTTCTAGTTATAGCTGACATAGTCAAAAAGGTGATCACTAGTCACTAGTTGCTGTTTATTTACAGGAGTCATAGTGGATGCTGCTGTGCTGGGGTGCATTACATTCAACAGTGTTCCTCTCCATTAAAATACTTGAAGGCAAAATATGAGCAACAGTCCAACACACAATGATCTCAACAAATAACATAAAGTACAATGAACACTACTTTTCTGATGTCAACAAAAACTGAACATGTATAAAATTTATGAAAGCAGAATTTATGGCACAGCTGGTATACTGCACTGCATGATGTTGCACAGGTGTATCAAATAATATGACCGGGCAATTAGTTCACTGCCCTTCGTCCTAAATACATTCTGATCATTTCCATTGCTAGGCAACATCCTGAATTAATGGGAAATGTGTACATTTTACTGATAAATCATTTTAGCTCGCTTAGAGGGGAGCAAATGTAAAAAGTGTCTCACTTTACCCCACTCTCCCCTATAATAGCCCATACGGTGAGGAAGTGGAAAGAGGAAGTGAAATTTGGGAGATAACATCAAATGATTCTTTAGGGTATCACAGTATTACATATGTTTGTGTTATTGTACAATATAGGTAATTACATGTTTGTGAGAATAATTGTCTGATTACAATGCACAGTATAAGTGACTGAGTGATGATAGTTTGATTACCATGTTAATGCTATGATCAGGTAAAGCTGGGAACACATTTCCTTCATGAATTACTTACATATTGGTTTTAACTGAAATTCTTGATTCATATTGATCATTTCATGCTTGCAATGAAAATATGACATTATAGTCTAACCAATAATATACAAAGTAATATCATTTTGAATTTTTTTATTCATCATTAGTATCAATAGATATAATACATAAATATATCAATAAATAATGCTAAATAGATACGTATATTAGAGACAAGGGAGTAGTATCAAAAATAGATACAGGGCTAAAGGAGCAGTCGAAATTGCATCAAAAAGTGGCAAGAACATTAACAGTTTTAACAGAGACTTGTTCATAAATAGCATGTTTGATACAAACAGGATTGGAGTGCATATATTCTGTTGAACACTTCAACAGTAGGTGAGGACATCACGTAGTTCCCAGGTCATGATATGAAATGAGGGCGATGGCTTCAACATCTGATCAAACACATACATTCGGGTATACTTTCATTTGTCCAAAAATGGCTCAGCTCAGCGCCTCCTGCTGCAGAGGTAAAAAAGGAAAAAAAGGAAAGAATCATTATTTTGTGTTTCTAAAATACTTCTGACATAACATATCACATTATCTAGTCGAACTTTTAGGGACTGCATGATTGACCTGTACTTACTTGGACATGATCCTCTGGATCACTTTCTTCACCCAGGGAGCCTCAGGGTCCAGGCAGACCTCTTGGCCGGTCTTTTTCAGAGTGGCACTGCAAAACCCAACAAGATGCAGAGATAGGGTCAGACCTTGTAAACTTTGACAAAGACCTCGTGCACTCATACAGAAGCCAACAAGTGACAATGACAAAATCTCATAGTACCAACATCATTGCTATTGCTATATGGGATGAGGGCTTTTAAATGGGGTCTTACATGATCTCAGTTTCTTCGCAGTGAGAGTTGGCAGGAATCAATTCAACCTTCTCGATGTGGCGGCCAATGGGTTTGCTCTCTGTCTGGATGCAGCGACAGTGCAATTCTACTCCCAGGCTTCTCAGACTCATACCTGTTAGGAGACAGGAAGCACATGCAGTCACACAGTGCAACAAGTGTTTGCTGGTGTCTCTATATGCACTGCAGAAACAACAAAGTAGTGAGAGTGACACAAAATGATCTTACCTTCACTGATAGACAGGGATGCCACAAGCACCAGCATAGCAATAACCATAACTCTTCCGCTTATCATTTTGCCCTTTAAAATTCTGCAAGTTAAACTTGTAAAAAATAAAAATGTCCTTCAGAAAGCCTGTAAAAGTAAAGTCAAGGAGGTGTTTTCTATACAGCTCTACTCTTTTTCGTCTTGTGCAGCTGCCTCTGTCCTTTCCTTTTTCTTTGCTCAGCTGCCTTCTCGCTCTGTTGTTTGAATCTAGCGCTGGGGGAAGGCTCTTATATAGCCGACTCCTGGAAGTGAGTCATTTCCCTAGCTAGGTCATATTGCGAAACCTGGGATTCTTGGCACATGACTGGGAAATTACACTGAAAGAAGAAGAGGGACGTCTGTGATTTATCCTGAAGACTTATCCTAACCTATCTGATAACAGAGTGACTAAAATAGGTAATAAACTAACTGATCCCACAGGAATGCTAATGAAAACTTCTCTATAACTTAGATATATGATGGTATTGCTGTTAACGCTGTATAATACAGAAGCGTATTGCATTCACTTGAATAAAAAAAAAAAGTCTGGTTTTTCTGGGTGATTAATTTTTTTGGTCTGTATTTCGAAGTAGGCCTAATTATTTCTGTTTTTCTAATTTATTTTTTGGTTTGATTTTTTGAAAAAAAAAATCTGTTTTTCTGACTAATTATTTTCTGTTTTTTGTGGTATTTTTTTCCTCCTGTTTTTCGAGGTAATTTTTTTCTGACTTAGCTTCGAGATTTCAAAATACCGTGAGAAGCTCCCACCTGCAAGTAACCTAAGGACTGATTACAAAATAAAGGTGCTACATCAGACTGTTCTGAGTGACACTCTCTGAGGAGGTATTCTCAGTAACAGGTAGTTTCCTTCCTATATAAATCTGAATTTACTTGGAACACAGTGAAAATAAGACTGCATTTTTTTTGTGGAGCATATATGGAGCGTATGTTAAGCAATGTAAAAGAAAGCGGCTTTACCAAGGGGGCAGTTGTCGGTCTGAGAAGTGAAGCTCACTTCCGCGTTCAAAAAACTGCAATCCTCTCAGCTGCCACTGGGGGCTGGTGCCAGAAAGCAGCAAATCTCCATAGACCCCTATGTTAAAATCGCAGATTTTACATCCTAAATAAACATGATCAAACCGATAGTTTCTACCCCCGCACACACTCTGAGGGGGGTGAATTTTTTTTTAACTCTACCGTTTTACTATTATTAGGTTTAAAATTCTGGCCAATTAGGGCCCGAAAACGTTGAGTGACAGGTCCGGAGACCGCTGCTTCGAGGCCAGTGGGCGGGTTCTCAGCCGGCCAATCCAACATGGCGCTGTTCAGGCCGCCATATTTGAGTCACAAAAACAACTCCCCAAAACCAATGGGTGACGTCACGGATGCTACGTCCATATTTTTTACAGTCTATGGCCTTTACTCATTGTGTTATGAATACTTTTATTTTGAAGGCGCTCCCTGATGTGACGTGTGTAGCTTGTGTTCGAGCCGTCAGTCTGGAAAATAATGGTGGAACCTGTACCAAAGTGGAGTTTGAATAAAAATCCTTAACAATGTAGTATCTCATGGATCTAAGATGCAATAGATCCGTGATGAAGTGGAGGCTTGACTGCAGTGGTTAAAGATAGCCTACTTGCAGGTGGGAGATTGTCGCGGGATTTTGAAATCTTGTTACTGCAAGTCAGAAAAAAATTACCACGAAAAACAGGAGGAAAAATATTACCAAGAAAAACAGGAGGAAAAACAGAAATAATTACTCCAAAAAACAATCCAAAAAATAAATTACTCAAGTGAATGCAATATGCTTCCGTAGCATGACACCATTACTCACTCAAAAATCATGAAGTAGAGATTGGTCAATTTATAACTGATTCATTAAATGAACTGTTAGATGCACTCTGTGAATGGATGGCTGACATAGGTGATTGTCATCCAAAGATTTTACCCTCAGGAAGGGACATTTATTGTGACTCTATTCCAAACTTTGCGTTTCACATAATAAGCTGCGTCACTGTCTCACACACTTTTTAAACTGCTGTAGTTCATCACAGACTTCATATAGATAATGCACGCCTGCCTAATGTGCACCAACTTGTTACAAAGAACGTGTTTGTGCATACTTGGTATTTAGAAAGAGACAGGGAGAAAGCTGGGAGTTCGCAGCCTGGCAATATGATTTGACATACAAAGTAGTCTAATATACTTTATCTCAAAGATGAACCTTTGACATGTATGCATCATAGTCTGAAAGCACATTATTGCAAAGTAAACTTGTCAACTGCCAACTCATGTGTTTGACACATCTAAAGCAACTCCAGTAGACATGCCAAAAGCCCTCTGTGAACTAAAGTCTGACACAACCCCAGCAAGCACCAACAAGTCCACTCACAGCCCTGACGTCACTACAGTCATTGTCACACTGCAGAAGACAAGTATGGGCCAACTTCTGACAAGGGGGGTAATCTTGTGGTTTAAGACTAATGTGTCAGTTGTTGCACCACACAAACAATACATGCTGATTGAACCGTTTGTTGTTCTGAAAATAATATAACAAATGAACTAAAGTTTTTTTTATTGAACATGAACTAAAACCATGGAGCTTAGGAAGTATATCCTTCTGAAAACACTCATTTCCTTTTGTGATGACTGCTGGTCATACTGAAATTAAAAGTTGATGTGAATATCACGATCCGGTAAATAGAGGATGTGAAAAACTTTTCTGGAAAATTACGAATCTAAAGTTAGTTGTTGTTCTTTTTTTTACCCTTAAGTTCATCCATGTAGTGTCATGAAAAGATGGCATGACACTCACGTGTGTCCAGCATACATCACCTATTGGTTTTCCCCCAGATTTACCCTGGGTCCAGAGTATCAGATCATTTTTGAAACTGAAATCAGGTTTCACATGTCTTTAGGTACATAATAAAAAAAAATCATATATCACCAATCTAAACACTATCATTAGTCTACTGTAACAGATATGGAAAGTTCAATTTGTTGAGCAGGCTCACTGTCCCATATATGTGATTAGCAACTTGATGCTATCACAGAGGATGTCGGCATACTGTGAAATCTTGTTTGCTCACATCATACAAGATTTTTTTTCGGTAATTTCATAACTTCCCCTTGACCTCAGCTACAACTATATAGTAAATTGGATATAATACAGTATACACTAATTTCTAAAATTGGCCCTGCATTGTAATCATGGGTGAGTCATGTTACTATAATTATAGAAATTATTATTATCATAACAGTTTGCACAGACTTTCACATTCGCAGTGGATGAGTTCTAATCAGTGACACGATTGCTCTTCTTTTCTCTAGTGCTAGGTGACAAATGGTGACATTTTTAGGTTGGAAACATTTATCATTGCAGCTGCTCAGTGGAAAATCCCAATGTTTGATCTACTGATATACTTCAGATAGTATCACCATTCATCTGAAACCAGCAGCTCAACAAATGATATTAAAGTGAGTTTTGAAAACACCAGACAATTGCAGAGAAAAGGCAAGAAATGTTTTGCCATTGTTCTAACGGTGGCTTTGACCTATGGAAACAGGGCCCTTGGTCTTGTTACTTCAGTCTTTTAATATGTTACCTTCTTCTGCATAACAATATATTGCCTGTAATATACTGTATAGCATTCCACAAAAGAGTATGGTATAATATGGATAGCATTCCCTTTAACCATGTTTCCATATGTTTTTATTCACATTAAGCAATATCAAATTAAAAATGCCTTATGGAATGACTGCCTTATCAGAAAGCAATCAACCCTGCATGCTGACAAACCACACACTGATACCAATCACAAAAGGCACCGGGAAGTAAACAGGATCTGGGAAAATCGGGGATGAATCATGAACTTGTAATCACTTTAGCTTGCTTGTGGTTTCTGCTTTGTGTTTGAATTATAATCCGAGGATGAATACTTAAGCATGTCTGTGTTGCTTTAGTGGAAACTGGTTACATTGAGAAATATACAAAAGTAAACAAGTGGTTTCACTTGGATGAGGAGTGCAAGAGGTGACTGTTGACACCTGGGATTTTCAATAATGGTCAGGAATTTGTTTTTGTTTTTTTACAAATGGCTGGTAAAAGAGGGGTTGAGGATTGACTGTCTTTCCCACCACATACAAAACTTTGACTTGGAGTATCAGTCTGATAGCAAATGGCCCTGCAGCAGTTTACATACCTCATCTGTGTAAAAGTGTGTGTCTCAAGTTAAGTATCATGCCAGGACATGTTTGCTGGCTTGTCATAACCAACAAATATGTAAATGAAAAGACTTTTAAATACCACATATTCTACACATGCATACTTCTTTTTTGCAGCACATATTACACTGAGATTAAAAATAAGAAAAAAACCTTTGTCTTATTCTTTGAGAAGATTATATCTGTTATCTACATGTTGTACTACTTTTTTTCTGTGCACTGATTTTTTTCATGCAATTTCCTTGAAAGAGAGCAGAAGTGAAATTGCTCAATGAGGATGTTAAAAATGAGGAACATGGGGGCATAGATGATACGGTACAGTTTCTCAGCTAAATCACTAAAGCTCCAGCAATGCTGTGTCAGTTTTACTGGGAAAAAAAACTTTAAATATCTTATTAGTTTGTTTGACAAACACAGCCCACTTCCAGATGTATTCATTTTGTGTGTGTGAACTCAATAGTAGAAGTATTTATATTATATCATTCTTCCATGGAAATTTGGAAGAAAATGGGCTTGGACCTGCAGTTTGTCTCAGTCTTCAGAGACAATATCACTTTTGCAAGAAGAGTCATGTTATTGTAGGATTAATGATTCTTGTTATTATACGTAGTTCCCACAAATCGAAATAAACATGAAGAAAGAAGAATGGGAAAAAAGATGAATAGAATAGGCTTCTTGTCCAACACTGTGTTGGTGGCGGGGGGGTGAATTTCTTTGGAAGTGAGAGAGGGTGGGGAAAAAAAGAGTTTACACAGCAGGCTTGCATCACAGTTAAGGAGTGCAGAGGGAAGAGCCAAGCGTAGTATATCTCTGACTTCAACTTCAGCGCAGATATGTCTACCATCACGACTGTGGCACTTCTGGTTTTGCTGATTGTTCCTGAGGGTGAGTCTAATCTCTCAGTCACTGTTGCAATAAGTGATTAAAAATATATATGTCTCTTGGTATTTAAACACTTCATTTCATAATTTCTTTATTGTCAGCTTGCATGCACTCTGTGATTTATGACAAATGCCTGTTTGCATTTAAATGTGCACCCAAATGTTGATATCCTTCTCTGACCTCTCTCAACCTCAGGCAACAGTCAGGGGGATCAAAGCATCATAAGGAGATGCCGATGTATCATCAAGGAGAAAAAGCCTATTGGACGTTACATAGCGAAAGTGACAGTGTACCCTGCCAGCTCCTACTGCAACGAAATGGAGATTATGTAAGCCTTAGGACCAAAGTTCATCATTTTTACTGTTCATTTTTACTCACATGCCTGAGATGATTACCTGTTATAAAATAATGGATTGTTATACTACATGTGATGTTTTTGATCTGTATATGCTCCTGCAGTGCCACTCTTAAAAGTGATCGGCAACAAATTTGCCTGGACCCTGATGCCCCATGGGTTAAAAAAGTTCTTGCCAAGAGACTAGCTGAGTATGTCCATTTTCCATGTCCATACTCGTGTTTCTTTTTTATTATTATTATTATTACTATAAATGTGTGAATATATTGAATTGAGAAGAAGGCTTAATTTGAGTTTCAGTATGACACAGTAAAATTGCACAGTCTAAGGCTTGACTTTTTACAATTTATGGTTGACTCACTGAGCTCTTAATCTGATGGCAGGAGTGTAAAGACATATCAGGGAAAGGCATGGCAGTTCAGAGAAGTGAATTTAAGGTGTCACTTCCCATTTCCCTTTCCTGGAACTTGGCTGATAATAATTAAACATTAACTGAAAAAATGGGTGGGGTTGTACCGTTTGCTGAATACCTGAGGACACTGTTTACAGTAAAGGAGCAGTGTAATGTCTTAAAAGTTATTCTAAAATGGAGTGTAAACAGTCAGACTTGAAGTGCAAGACCGGGACAATCCAAATACCTGAGTAGTTTTACATGGAAAAGTCCTGAGAGGTCACTTATTTAAAAATAAACAGGAAATGTTTTCGGGATAAGGTTGTGTCTGATTTTTATTTTTATTTTTTTTTGGATGTGTCTGGGGGAAGATAAATATAGGCTGTAACTGAGGTCATTGATAAGCAGTTATGGAAGAGCTCTTTTTTGATTAATCATATGTTATGTTGCTATATCCATTCAATTATCTGATATTGAATTTATTTAATTGTGATCACAAAGTGAACAAATAGGTCATCTGGCATCAACTTCATATTATGTCTATGTTAAATTAGCTACCCTTAATTATTTCTCTATCTTTCCCTTCAGGCGGACGCCGTGAAGAATGGACCCTAAGTCTGGGGTCACATGTTGTAGTTATTACCACTAATGTACAAAGTGGATGTAAAGATTGCACTTATGGAAAACAAAGATCTTGTTTTGCATCATGGGAAAGATTCATGTAGCAGCTGTGAGGTTGTATCTAAGGGCATTGACACAAACCTGTACTATAAAATATGTTAAACATCATCTGTACTTATTTTCAGAGCTATCTCAGTTTGTCTGTATCTCAATTATAAAGCTTGCTAAATGTAAAGTTCTATTGTCTTATCCTGGAATAATAAGACTGAAAATAAACATAATATTAAAATCACAAGCCTATGTCATGTGTATGGAAGATATAGTAGATATCAGCATGTTTAATTTGATATTGTCCAAATATTAAACCTAATGTTTTTAGGTGGGTCTCCACATTATTCTCCACCTGCGGTCAAGACAAAGAGCTCTGTATTTTGTCTCTTGAAAGGAAATAAAGAAAAAATCAGCAAATTATTTTTTATAAAGCCATGTTTTACAAAAGGGTTGCCTGAAAAATACTGTGTTGCACTAAACACTCCAATATATCCCACCACATTTTGTATATCCTGAGACACCGCTCAGTATTTGCGGAGGTCATTTTGCTATTTATGACATGTTAAACAACCAAAACTGCTGTTGGTAAACAACAAAGTTTCACAAGTTATATCATGTGGGACGTGGTTCCTGCAAAGTCAGGTCAGTGGGGGGACATTGCCACCTCTTGGACGGTGTGCACATGATCAGGATTCAAATTAGTTCATTTATCTTTAAAACTCCTTTCTTTAGTTTTGTCTTTAAAAATCCTTCATATGCCCACAATCCTGAAATCATATTACTTTATTGCCACATTGTATTGTAACACGAGTCAAGTAAACATTCAGCCACTGTACAGCTGTACTCAATCAACTAAATGCACAAGGCAAAAGCCAACAAAAGAATTTTAACATCCTTCCTGAACTTGCTGTTGTGCAATGACCAATGCTCTTCTAAGCCATTTGTCATATTCATGTTGTTTCTTTGGGTAAACTCCACTCAAGGGAGTTAGACGTCCCTTGTGGTTTATTGTTTGGTTGCTGTTTATTCAAGTCAAGTGAATTTGAGCCTCCTGTGTTTATGTCTTCTATTCAGTATAAGGGTCAATGACCTGATGCAACCCAATGTTAAATGGTGTAAATGGTATTTTTTGTACATTATTTTTGCAATGCAACATATGTTTTTGACAAATTTTACATAATTTGTTGCACATTATTTAAAGAAAAGCGGTGTATTTGGATATCCTGCCCAGTGTTGCTAAAATGCATTACATTTTAAATATAGAATTATAGCTGCTGCGCAGCAATGGGTCGGGTCCGGGCTACTTTTGGGCAAATTTAGGCAATTCTGAGCAACAAACAGGAGAACAGGAAGACAAGACAGTTGACCTTATAATGTCCAATTTGCATCAGTTGAGGATTGAACCCACAACCTCAAGAACCAAAGACCGTTGTTTATCACACTGAGCTAATTGCCAAGTGGCATTTAACAGTGGCTTCACAAATTGAGTAAGCCATTCACTGTCGCGCAGGCAGATTTGAAACCACAGTAAAAAGAAAAATCCGTTTTGAGGTAAAATAATGATATGTATTTGTTAAACATCTACTGTGACTCTAAGATGTTAGGAGCCTTCGCACATGGTCCAGTCCAAGCTATTTGGATTTTTAAACTTAGAGGCTTGCTGTGATGCCACCATCAGTACAACTGTCTTGTGTTTCGTGTTGAGGACAACTGACATTTTGATCTGTCATCATCATCACCCTTGCTGGGTCTCGAACCCACAGCCTCTGACACCAAGAACCAGCTCCTAACTCACTGAGCTAATTGGCTGGTAGTGAGACCTGCTGTGTAGCTTCATTTATCCACTCAGGTGAGTCAGTGCCCGGGCAGCTGTTGTCAAGGCAAACACATACCGAAACCGTACCGAGAACCGTGGCCAAAAACCGAGGTACGTATCGTACCGTGGGCTACCTGTACCGTTGCACCCCTAGTGAACATGAAGCCAGATATTGTGACTCTAGCCTGATAACCAAGGACATAATGTAACTGCTGAGTTCTCTTAGTCTGTCAGTTAGGTCTGTTGCATTAGATACACGCCTGAACAACAACACACACGTTGTCATGTTGCTTATCACATTCTGAGAACATCCAACCTCTGTACGGGGCAGGCCCAGCCCAAGAAGATAAATACTGCTCTTTGTGCACGTGTGTACGATCAGAGTCTTCAACGAGTTCGCCAGAAAAGACAACGCAGTGATCCAATGTACGCCACTGAAGTCTGGTAGGTGGTGATGTAGCTCTGAGCTTGATGCTGGATGGTTTATTATGATGTCAGGTGTTTTCTTATGGATGTGGATTTTAAAATACAGTCGAGCTATCACCAGCATTGTAGATTTTCAAAGGAAAACCCCACTCATCTTTCTTATTTTCACTGTGTTCCCAGTAAATTCAGATTTATATTGAAAGGAAACTGTGGTACCTGTTATTACAGAACACCACCTCCCGCTTCTCATGGGATTTTGAAATCTCAATCAGAGGGTTAGGGTTAGGGTTATCAGAAACCCCAAATCAGAAAAAAATTACCCCGAAGAACAGGAGGAAAAAAAATACCACGAAAACAGAAAAGAATTAGTCAGAAAAACAAGGGAAAAATTTGTCAGAAAAACATAAAAATGTATTCAAAAAAACAAACCAAAAAATAAATTACTCAGAAAAACAGAAATAATTACCCCAAAAACAAACCAAAAAATAAATTACTCAGAAAAACTGGATTTTTTTTTAATTATTCAAGTGAATGCAATAAGCTTCCGTAGTTTCTGAATTTCTCATGTTGCCAATTTGTCACTGGCCCACATTGATGAAAATCAGACCATTTCTCAGCCACCCATTTACTGTGTCTTAGATGTTATACCTTGCAACGTAAAATCAAGTCCACTCTTGCCTTAGCTAAACTATGCCAGAGTGGTCTTACTTTATAAATTTGTTTGTGCAGTCAAACATCATACAGACTAATGGAAGTTTACTGCTAATTCAAGTGTACATTTCCCCAAAAGTTGCCAAATTAATCATGCTGGTCCTTTCAAATTTGCCCAATTTGTTTTGTCATTTCCTTCCCCCCAGATTGCATTATAGCATGCGAGTTGGACAAACATGTGAGTTGGCTGTGGCTGATGTTGAAATAGCAAAGCAGAAAGAAAATGTCTTTAAAGGCTTTATAACAATAATATAATACATGTTATAAGCCTTTAAAGACATTATTTTCTATTTATAAAGCACTTTTCAAGCCAAAGAGACACTTCTGAACTCAATTTCTTTGTCTCACATTAAGCCACTCGTACCTGTCCTCCTTTAAAAACCAAAGTCTTCCCAACAGTCGCTGTCACCTGAGAC
Organism: Trachurus japonicus; assembly: GCF_045865225.1. NCBI lineage: Eukaryota > Metazoa > Chordata > Actinopteri > Carangiformes > Carangidae > Trachurus > Trachurus japonicus. Next base: position 17,441,655 of record NC_140907.1, read on the forward strand.
ACATATCCACTCTCAGATCTGTTCCCATTCATCAGTTTACTGGTATGTAATACAGCCCATTTCCCAACTTTATTTGCCAGTTTATCTTTTGTTCTCACGACCCAACAGTTTTTTTTCTCTTCCTTGCTATCAGCTTTTTGGACTATTGCCCATCTGCCTCTAGCCTATTGTGTGCATTTAATCAACTTGAACTCTTTTCTCACTGCTCAGAGAACTGTTTACACAGTGCATGGTGTAGCAATCGTGTACTCAAATAAACTATGGTCATTTTGTGCTGCAGTTAAGATTTTAATTTCTGATCCATTAAGCTGTAGCTGTCCAGCCAAGTCATACATTTCAGTGTCCAGCTTTCCAATTTGTCTTGTATGAAGCCTGTTCAGTAAAAGACCACCTGTTGATTCTGTGTCCTGAGAAAGCACTGTACCGTTAGTCAAAACTGCACACACTTTTTTGTTTGTTTGTGTGTTGGTTTGCTTTATCCCCAAAGTCCCCCATTTGGGAGACTTGAAGACATGCAGAACCATCACAGAGCCACCACCGCACTAATTATGAAAGAATATAGCCATGTCAAATTAAACAGCAGAAGCTGGCCCAAAACGTGTAAAAACCATGTTTATATGACCCAAACACAGCCCAAACACTACTCAAATAAACAACTAAACATCAAACTTCATGATGAAGCACCTCTGTGGACCCAGTCGCCACATTTCTGGTTCGTATACTACTGTAAATTATGCAAAACACATCAGCTACCGCTTATATGAAAGAGCAGATTGGAACGATAGCTACATAGCACCCACGGCTACACAGAAGCACGGCAGAGAGAGAAGCCAAAAACGAGCAAGTCGAGCAAACACAGCCACTGCTTGGCCAAAACATGGTTGTAAAACCTTTGCTGTTTTGCCGTGAAAAGTTTGTTTTATGGGTAAATCCGCAACATTTCCAGTTTGAACTTTGAATCGGTCCGGGCCGGACTTTAGGAGCCAGGGGAACCTTTACGAGCGCCGCACACAACAGCCTGCACGTCACACGTTTCAGGATTCTGCTGATTCTGATTGGCTGCCAGTACTGTCAATCACATCACCGTGGCCTCATTCTATTGGCTCTAACGGTTTGAATGGCCTGTCAATCACTCAAATCAACCAATCCACTGCAGAGATAGAGCCAGGCGTAACTGCACCCAAATAAGCTGCTCTCAGTGATTTACATAGAGGGACTTTCTAGTCCCTCTATGTAAGAGGGCCTAGAAAGTAGTTGTTATTTAGTCCCAGTTGATTCTTTTTCAGTTAGTTTATGCAAATTGTGTGAAAATAAAGATTAAACAATGGTCTATAGTGGCAGGTGGTTCCAAGCTGTGCCAAAAATGGACATTTTGGAAAGCTTGCCCGAATATTTTGTGGTAGATTTTGGGGCGAATATTAATTTTATTTATTTTTTTCTGTGTGACATCTTCATTTACTCTTCACCAGTAACACATATACTGAAATTTACACATCTCAGCAATTTCTAATTTTTCCCCTTTACTATGACACCAAAAGTATTCAAATAGACCTTGTGGTTGCATTATTATGGATATGCAATTTTTGAGAAAAGGCCTAGAAAATAGGCTTGGTTTTGCAGAAATCAGGTTTATTTTTCATTTATTTATTTATTTGGGGGGGGTGAAGTCATCACTGACACTGACACAGAGCCACCATGGCGTACCACAATAGTATGTACAATAGTACAACAATAAATGAAGCAACATACAGCTGCCTTTGTGAAAAGCCAAAGTTGAGATCAGTCATGTCAAAAATTGACAGTCCCGGAAGAAAAGTGGACCATCAGGGACAGTTTTTGGCCAAGATAACAAAAGGTGACAAAAGTCAAAATGTGACAATTTTCTGAGCAGATCAGTTGCAGCTTACCTGGGCTTGATACAGCAGATTGGATAAGTGGGTGTGTATGCAGAGTTGGGATTGCTTAAAGGATCCTGTGAAGACAGTCCTTAAAGAAAACGCCAAACCATACAGTGTTGCAGCACCCCGCCGCATACTCAGTCCACTCCTACCATGAGGTGAGGAGTTAAAGCGGATGGAGGAGAACGGCTTTATAGAGCGTGTGACAGAGCCCACAGAATGGGTTGTGCCTATGGTACCAGGGATGGCGGCCAACTGGCAAAGTAAGGATTTGTGTAGGCCTTACTTAGATGAACGAAAATGTAAAAAGAGAAAAGTTTGTCCTGCCAACTGTCGACAGCATTCTGCATAAATTATCTGGAAGCTCAGTGAACACCACGCTGCATGCAGCGTGGATTTTGGCAAATAGCCCTGGATGAAGAAAGCTCAAAGTTGACCACATTCATAACTCCAAATAGTCAATACTGCTTAAAACGGCTCCCTTTTGGAATAACATCAGCACCAGAGATATTCCAGAGAAAAATGCAAGAGCTATTGTAGGACCATGAAGGAACAGTGATCTATCTTGGACTATATTTTAGTATTCGGAGCCTCAATGGAAGAACATAAACACCATCTGGAAAGTCATGGAAACCATCCACAAGTCTGGCTTGAAGCTAAACCGCCAGACGTGTAAGATCAGAGACAGAGCTCACTTCACTTTCACACCCTGGAAACACCCAAAAATGTGTCTGAATTGAATGGTATGGTGAACTGCATCCTAAATGAACTGTTGAAAACAACTGTGACATGGATGTGGGGCCCTCAGCAAGAAGAAGCCTTCAGGAAGTTTGAAAAATGTATATCTTCTGGCTCCTGTGCTCCAGTACCTTGACCTGAAGCAGCCCACTGTAGTAGGCGCTGACACATCCAGTTATGGTCTCAAAACTGTAGCTTACTGCTCTTGCTCACTCACTGAAGCAAAAAAGAAATACACACCAATAGAGAACCACAGATACCTTGATAGAGCCCCGTACAGATGTCAGCGATTTCTCATCCGTCTCATTAAGTTCAACCCAGTATGTTCTTCGCAAGAACCTGATTGTGCTCGACACCCTGTTAAGGCACCCAGAGTCCAAAGGGGAAGACAATGGACTAAATGAGGACATCCAAGCATACATAGATGCTGTTAAGAAATAGGAGAGACATAAACCAGTGTTAGAGCGCATAAAAGTGGAAACTGTAAAACATGACTCCCTGCAGCTTGTCAGACAATACATCATAGGGTGGCCACAATATGAAAGAAATGTCGCCAAGCCTGCTAAGGACTATTTCAGGGAGAGAGGTAGTAAAGAGCTAGGCTAAGGAGAGCAAATTAGATAGTGATTCCACAAACCTTAAGATCCGAGATGCTGGAAAGGATTCACCATGGGCATCTGGGTCTGAACAAATGTCGAGAGAGAGATAGAAATGTCAAAAATCAGCCAAACCGTAAAAGACAAGGTGCTGTCATGCCCTCATTGTAATGAACACAAACCAAGCCAGCACTGAGAACCACTCATCACCACACCACTGTTTGAGATCCCTTGGCAAAAACTACTAAAGGCAAAAACTACTAAAGGAGAGAACTTTCTAGTAGTCATGGACTACTACTCGAGGTGGCTGGAGATACTGAGCCTCACCAGGGAGGCGTCCAGGGCATCCGATACAGATGCCCGAGCCACCTCAGCTGGCTCCTCTCAATGTGGAGGAGCAGCGGCTCTACTCCGAGCTCCTCCCGGGTGACAGAGCTCCTCACCCTATCTCTAAGGGAGCGCCCCGCCACCCTGCGGAGGAAACTCATTTCGGCCGCTTGTATCCGGGATCCCGTTCTTTCGGTCATGACCCAGAGTTCATGACCATAGGTGAGGGTGGGAACGTAGATTGACCGGTAAATTGAGAGCTGAGCCGAAACGGACCGATACAACGACCGCATTACTGCGGCCGCTGCACCAATCCACCTGTCAATCTCGCGCTCCATCCTTCCCTCACTGGTAAACAAGACCCCAAGATACTTTTTTTTTACCTTTTTCCGGTTGAGAACCATGGCCTCGGACTTAGAGGTGCTGATTCTCATCCCTCATTCTAATTAAAACAATACTGCAAAATCTTAAACCTTAGGCTTTTTCACAGTAGACATTTTGACTTGTCATTGTTAAAACAAGGCCTTAATGTGCTCAAATTAGTAAAGACTGTATCAATGGATTACCTCTGTTTCTATGAGAAACCTTTGACAATAATTACAGAGTAGCCCCCCCTTCCCTTTTTTTACCCCCTATTTCACCCTTTTTTATTGTTGTCTATGTTCCTTTGTTTTCTTTTTCTTTTCCACTTTCTAAGCATGGTTGTTAATCATTTTTACGATTTTTATTCTGACTAGTTTTTTTTCTCAGTGGTTGTATGAGTGTGTCCATGTTCGGGTTATATCCGAGATAGCCTCAAATTAGTGTAATGAATTTTGTGTACAACTTAACACTGTAGGAGGCTGTGCCTCACACAGATTGAAGAGGAGTGAACCAACCGTAAAACTTGTTGCCAATAATCATCAGGCAGTGTGGTTCCAAGCTCTTGCTCCAAGGAATCCTTGGGAACGGATGCTGGGGTGTCAATAGCAGAATTGATAAGGCTGTAAATGCTAGAAATTAGCCACTTTTGTTTTGGATCAAGAAGTCAACCAAAGTTTCCGGGGGACGACTAGGGAATTTGGGGCTCTGCTTCTGAATAAAATCCTTTGTCTGAAAAAAATGAAATTGCCTATAGGATTTAGGCAGGTCATATTTTGTTGAACACTCAGAAAAGGACATAAAAGTCTCTTGGTTGTAAAGGTCCCTAAATTTAGTTTATCACTTTATCACTTTAAGTCTGAAAGGTGAAATCAGTGCAAGAGAGCAGAAATAGGTGATTGTTTACAATGGGGGAGAAGTCTGAGGCTCTATGAAAGCCTATAGGCTTTTCCTAATTTGAATCCAGATTCTAACAGAGTTAGTTAAAGCAGAAGTAAGCGATCCGGTCGTTTTGGCTAACTTCTTGTCAGCCGATGGAGTTAGCAGTCCCCGCCCTCGTCATGGATCTATAGGTCCTCGTCCCTATACGTCACCACATTCACGCGCATCCCTTGGCTGCACACACAGCCCTTCATGCCGTTCACTCTCCCCATTGGATAAAGGTTGTAGGGTACAAGGAAGTATACAAGAAGTTTTCTCCTCAGCTTACAGCAGAGCAGAGTGACTGACAGACCCGTGTTTTGGGCCAAACACACTATGTAAGTGATTGCTGTCGGAAGATATAACTATTTAAGACACAAACATTCCGCTTACTTCTGCTTTAAGCAAATAATTTTTGACGCAAGCTATAGGCCACAACATCTGGGTTGAAGGTGTGACATGACAAGACGTTAACAGAATGTAGCCTATATTGCCCCTTTTTTGTTTTCTTTTTTTAAATATGGAGAAAATTACAATACCAGTAGTGTGGAGGTGAAGGAGCAGCTTTAGCCCTATGCTATCTCACCAGGACATTGGTGAGAGGCTCAGTTGTGGGACAGTCTGAACTTCCACCTCAACATTTCCAACACAAAAGCAAAAGAGTCCCACTATGATCCCCAAATTACCTGTTAGCAAACAGAGTGCAGTGCACTAGTTTATTCTTAAAGTCTTAGTTTTTTTCTTTCTTATACGTTCCAAAATCATCCATATGGTCTAACATTCATTAAATGAATAGCTATCCTATTCATTTAAATACATTATGTCCTTTTGTAAAATATGACTTATCTCAGTGTCACGAGCTGTAAATGCTTGCTAGGAACAAAACTAAAGAGAAACAAATAGGCCTATTAAAAAACTAAAAATTAATTAGCCTAATTAAAAAAAAAAAAAAAAAAACTAAAGATGTGCGGCCACAGAGCCAAACTGAAAATAGAGCTCTCAAACTATCTTACCTTTCTTTTGGGGTTTCTAAAAACAACCAATCTCTGACTTCATTTAATGTTCATTCTTGGTTCAAATGAACATCAGCGCTAACATCTTCACTTCTCCCACCATCAGCCAGGTGGACGCCCACTTTGGGGAAGCGGAAGATGGACCAGACTTGGTCTTCTGCCGTAAACTGGAAGCAAACGTCTGAACTCGTGAGTCGATGGCACATCAGCTGCTGCTGCTGCTGCTGCAGTCACCGTGGGTTGTTGAAGTCTGGAGGCAGCGAGAAGTCGCTAATATCGCAGACATGTAGGCAAACGCCACAAGATAAAACCCAGCAGGTCTGAACATGTGCTGATAATATCAAACTGTGGCCAACCAGTAGAGGGTAAGCCTTTGTTATGTTATGTATGTTTTTGACGGAGGTGATGCTCTGCTGTGTTTTTGTTTTGCTGTGGCTTGCGTCCCTTACACAAGGTTTTGCATTTAACGTGTGTTACCTCGCTGGCTCACCGTTCATAATCGTTACAAACTTTCAACACGATATACTGTAACAGGCATAAATAGAGGTATTGGATATGTTAATTAAAATTACAGCAATGTTACAGAATTCACGACCTCGTTTCCATCTTGTCTCGTTGGCTGTGTGTTTTCCTGTTTACATGACACAGTCTAGCTAGTTACGGTTTTAGCTGAGCGTCGATATGACTAGGATGTGCCTGTGCAGACGTTTAAAAGCGGCGTTTTATGTTTGTTTATCTTTATTATTGTTGTTGTGTAACGAGTGGCGCTAGCGGTTTCCTGTTGCTTTATGTGCGCCTGCGTGTGTCTGTTTCCAGGTGTGCCTGCCGTCCGTCACTGTGCTCCCCAGCCGGTGTGTGTGTGTGTCTGTGTGTGTGTGAGTGTGAGTGCTGCCATGGAAGTGGGCAGCCTCCCCGTGGAGCTGTGGAGGGTTATCTTGGCCTACCTGCCTCTCCCTGACCTGGGCCGCTGCTGCCAGGTGTGCCGTGCCTGGCGGGAGCTCATCCTCTCTCTGGACAACACCCGCTGGAGGCAGCTCTGCCTGGGCTGCCCCGAGTGCCGCCATCCCAACTGGCCCAGTCAGCCCCACCTGGAGCCCCCATCCTGGAGGGAAGCCCTGAAGCAGCACGCCCTGGCCACACGCACCTGGACTCAAAACGGGCCAGAGCTTCAGTCTTCCGCCTGCCTCCTCTTTTTCCGCAGGCGAAAAGATCGCAGGGTCTGGCATGTGGGGCCTGGATGTGAGTTCGAGACCCTGCGTGGGGCCCTCGGGGTGGTGGGGCCGTACGACCGTGTGGTCCTCCATCCCGGGGTGTATGAGGAGCAGGCAGAAGTAGCACTGAAGGTGCCTGTGGAGCTGGTTGGGCTGGGACGACTGGGTGAGGTGGCCCTCCTGGTGTGTATGGAGCAGCAGTGTCCCACTGCCAGGCTGTGTAATCTGGTGTTCATGCCACCCTGGTTCTCCACTGTGGTCTACAAGGTGAAGTAACAGCTTATGGTGATGGTCTCTTCACATAGCCATGTTTTACCAACTGTTCAAAGCTGTTGGTATGTCGCACATCTTGGTTTGCTGCAACAGAAGTAACACTAATGGTTATCTCCCCATTAACCAGTGACATGTTGACTGTATAATGTCAAAAAATGATGAAGAATGGCTATCACAGTTTCATCAAGGTGATGCATTTAAAATGCTTTTCTGTCATTTAACCAGCCAAAACTTTAAAATAATCAGTTTACTTTAGCAAAAGGCTAAAAAGCAGAAAAAAATATCTAATTTGAGCTGCTGGAACTGTGGTTATTATTTATTGTCAGAGTAGTTTCACATCACATTTGTACTCATGCCTGTATCTGTTCTGATATATCTGTGTGTTTTTTGCTGAAATTATCTGTCTGACTTCGTGCTTTCTCTCCTTGCTTTGCTGCAGACGTCGTGGGGTCACGTCCAGCTAGATAACTGCAACTTTGAGGGGGCTCAGTTGCAAATCCGTGGCCCAGGAACCTGCCAGGCTCGCTTCTGCTCCTTCTCACAGGGCAGCTCTGCCCACTTGCTGGGTGTCGTCCTCAGTTTATTGGACAGCTGTGACTTCTCAGGAAGTGACACGGCTTCAGTCACTGTGGAAGGTCCTCCAGTGACAGAACGGAACTGGGCTTGTAAACACTTGGCTGCCCTGACCAGGACGTTCCCATCATGTAGCATGTCTGGGAGTAACAGTAGCCCTCCCAGAGGTCATCTGGCTGGCTCAACTGGTGGGCATCAACTGTCAGGGAATAATGTCCAAAGGGAACATGTGAGCATAGAGGACTGGCAGAAGAGGACTGGGGTAGATGCAGTGTGTCAGGGCACAGTGATTGAAGATGGCTGGAGTGATGTTGAACACAGCGAGGGAGAGGAGGAGAGTCGAGATGGAGAAAAAAACACCAAAAACACATTTACATTGGATTACAAAATTCCATGTGACAATCATGGCCTATCCCATTTCATCAAACCCCGGGCGGATGGGTCTCTGCCACAGGCTTCATCCCCGAATCCTCCACCTGTAACCCCTGAACCTCTTACCCTTCAACAGGAACTAGACAGGGACCCAGAAGCTCAGATGTTGGCAGCATCAACCCTTGGCTGCATCCTTAGACGCTGCCTCTTCAGGGAAGGGAAGGGGGGCGTGCATTTGTCTAATTATGCACAAGCTCGGCTGGAAGGCAATGTTTTCCGGGGGCTGAACTACGCTGTCCGCTGCATCCAGAACTCAACAGTAAATAAATCCTACATTAATGCATCTTGACAAATTTAGGTTTTCCATGCTCAGTGACTTTTATTTCCAGCATGCCATCCGAGTAGTGTATCGAGTTAAGGAAGTAATTCCAGATCATGAGTAATTAAGCAGCAGTTTCCTATTCTGTCATTTGAGCTGTCTTTTGCTTTCTCACTGGCTGCAGATAGTGATGCTGAGAAACGAGGTGAGTGAGTGCCGGGCGTCAGGTGTGTTCCTGCGTCTCTCAGCTCAGGGCCTCATCGCAGAAAACAACATCCACTCCAACGGAGAGGCGGGACTGGATATCCGAAAAGGGGCTAACCCCAAAGTTGTGGTAACTGCCGCTTCACTGTCTACATAAGTCCACAGTTTTAGGGAGGTGCACACTGTGCGATTGTGGGCTAACTTCAGACGAAATATGACCAACATAAAAGTAACATGATGATTTCTTGATGTCTGCTCCAAAAGAGTGGTCAGACTTTGAAAAAAGTTAAAGCAGAAGTAAGCGATCTGGTGGTTTTGGCTAACTTCCTGTCAGCAGATGGAGTTAGCAGTCCCCGCCCTCGTCCCTACGTCACCACATTCACGCGCATCCCTTGGCTGCACACACAGAGAGGACCGCCCCTTTATGCCGTTCTCTCTCCTCATTGGATAAAGGTTGTAGGATACAAGGAAAGTTTTCTCCTCGGCTTACAGCAGAGCAGAGTGACTGACAGACACTCTATAAGTGATTGCTGTCGGAAGATATAACTATTTAAGACTTATATTAACACAAATATTCCACTTACTTCTGCTTTAAGTGATGGCTGTTATCACAGTCACAGAAATAAAGATGAACATAACACAATGTGTGCTGCTACTGTACGACTTGAGTCTGCTATTCAACAACTAGGAATGTATGACTGGCACCCCAAGTTTGCCTTTTCTCCATGGCCAAGGCCATTTCCCTCCTCCCTCTCTTCTTTGGGTTTTTTCCACATACAAAAAATACCATTATTGCAGTGGCAGGATTCTCTCGTTAAGCGTCATTGTTTGAATGTCATGCACTCATGGTGTTTTATTCCTGTATATTCTATGAATCAAGTGTTAATCATCATACAGTCTGTACAAATCCATCATGGTGTCATACCCAGGTAAATTAGATCCATGTTTCCCTGTGTGGCCCACAAAAAAACCTTGTAATATTTCTGAAATCTCACAGTCCATAGATGCATTTTACCTAGTTGGGAGAAAATGAACCCCAAGAGCCATTTACTAACTGATCCCAGAATCTCAGTTTCCATGGAATTTATTGGGATTGTTTTGAGGTCCCAATCCCAGACTATTGATAATTATGAAGCACAATAAAAGAGGTGTATAAAAGCTGGTATTTGATTTAAATAGTTTAACACCAGGAGGTAAACTGCCGAAGATAACTGCTCCTAGCTTGATTGTCCTTTCTTTTCCTTTTTTACAATTCATTTTGTCTTTCATTCTGCAGTGCAACAAAATACATAGTGGTTTGCGTTCTGGAGTTGTTGTCCTTGGCAATGGGAAAGGCTCAATTCGGAGTAACCAGATCTATAACAACAAAGAGGCAGGCGTGTATATTCTCTTCAGCGGGAATCCTGTGGTCAGGTAGGCTGGACTCTAAAAACAAGCTAACTTTCCCCAAGAATGTAAAGTCATAATATTTGCATCAGTTATAGAGGTCAAATTAAAACAATAATGTGAAATCTTAAACCTTAGGCCTTTTTCACAGCGGACATTTTGACTTGTCATTGTTAAAACAAGGCCTTAATGTGCTCAAGTTAGTAAAGATAATGATCCCCAGATTGTATCAATGGATTCTGTATATTCATACAAGCCTTTAAATATTGTTTCTATGAACCTTAACCTGCAAACATAACCTTAAGTGAGTTACAACTTCTGTTATGAGACAGAGCTGCATAACTAGTTGGTAATGAATGAATTAACTCTACAGTATTAGACTCTGTAGTTGTTCTACTCTTGTTCTATCTCTCTCATAGTGGGAATCACATCTTCCAGGGCCAGGCAGCAGGAATCGCTATAAATGAGAATGGCAGAGGGATGATAACAGGTGTGTAAGTGGGTCTGCCCCACCTCCTTAAATTATATGTTGTCCACTGTCACCCATTGCTTTGCCACTTCCAAAAATCACTACTTGTGGTTATGTGCTTACCTGAATTTATATCAGTTTTTTTTATATACTGTATATATAAAGGTTTTTTATTTTTTATTTCAGAGAATGTGATCAGAGAGAACCAGTGGGGGGGTGTAGACATCCGCAGAGGAGGTGACCCCATCTTGAGGAACAACTACATCTGTTATGGCTTCTCGGATGGCGTGGTGGTGGGAGAGAGAGGACGTGGACTTATTGAAGGAAACCATGTCTACTGTGTGTAATTTCAGCCTGATAAAGGCAGCGACTTTTATTTACCTCTGCACATCAGTTGCACTGGCGTTTCATCTCTGTTCCCTTTTGTTTCTTCAGGTAACAAAGGCTGTGGTGTGTGGGTTATGTCGTCCAGCCTGCCACAACTCCTGGGAAACTATATCACCCATAACTGTATGTATGGGCTGGCAGTGTTCTGCAGGAAAGACCCAGAGAACATCGAAGCGAGAGAGGGGAACTGGCCAGGGCAGGAGGGGATTGGTGGAGATGGAGGTAGCGGGGAAAGGAGGGGAGTAGAAGGAGAAGGAAGAGAGGGGCAGGAGAACTTAAATGAAGAAGGGGAATTGTTCGCGTGGGAGAGCGACCTGGACAGCGAGGACGAGCGCCATTCTGCACGACGCTCCATAAGTGTGGCCCTGGTGGAGAGTAACTGCATGAGTTACAATGGAGGTAAAAAAGACACCTGTTGCATCAAATACAGATAGTCTCAAATACAAATAGTCACTCCCTAACCTCTCCATCTTTCTGTTTCCCTCTCTGTAGCAGTTGGTCTGTACGTGAAGAGCAGTGAGCCCTTGAACGTTTTTGCTAACCTTGTGAACAGTAACCGTGGCACTGGAATTGCTGTGCTGCAGAGCAGTCAGCTGACCCGCCTGGTTACTAACTGCATACTTGAAAATGGTCGAGGTGGTGTTACGGCAGAGAAAGACTGCAGAGTGGAGCTTCGTGGTAACGGCATCTATGAGAACAACGGCCATGGCGTCAGTTTCAGCGGGAACGGGCAGATCGTGGAGAACGATATGGTTGGAAACTGCGGATATGGGATCCAGGTCTCGGGCAATGCCGACATCAAGGTGAGTTGGAGTGAGGCATGAACACAGACTAATGAAGTCTTATTTGCTATATTATTTGTTTTGTTTTTTAATTATAATTCTTATCATTAGGTGCTGCGCAACCGTGTCCAACCAACACAGAGCTGTGGTATTGCTGTGCTCGGGCCAGTAAAAGGAGTTGTCCATGACAATTTCTTGTTCCAAGGCCACCCTGCAAACAAAAAAACACTGCTACATATGGATCCTGGCAATGATAGCTGTGTGCTGCGCAACAACAGTATTCTGAGGCATAATAACAGGTAATTAACACCCTAGACATTCAGATACCACCAGGATCTGTCTACTCCTCCTTCTCTTTGTTGTGCTGCCTATGCACTTAATGTATCAAATGGTATTAATTAATATCACTTGTGATGATGAATGTACAGTGAATTACCACCTTGTGGGATTAAGGGAGTTGTCTTCACCGCTGTTGCTGTCAACATCTCCTGGTTTGGATTCCTTCTGTGTCAACTGGAGGTTTTTATTGGGAGCACTGCTGTGCTCTCGCCTCTAAAATAAGCCAACTAGCTGATTGTAACTGGAACACTGAATAAAGCAGTTAACCATTTACAGTCAGTGTTTCACCAATGCTGTACAGCTACCACAGGATGTCAGGAAAGGGCTGAGAGCGGAGACGGCTAACCTTTGTTTTAATTATTTATCTTAATAAACCTGGGCCCATATTCACAAAGATTCTCAGAGTCATCTCAGAGAGCTCCTATAACTTAGCCTAAAAACTCCTAGCAAGGAATCTTAGCTTAAGAGTGATTTAGGAAGTTTCTGAGAGCAACTCTTAGTAAGGAGTGGATGGAAACTTTTATCTTAGCAAGGAGGTGTGGGTGACCCTGTTGCTAGGGGTGACTCGTTTTTTTTAAATCTCTGATTGGTTGTTAGAAAAAAGGAGGGGAAAAAACAAATTCACTCCTAGTGATGAATGGACAGTGAAATTCACAAAACTTAGTTAGGCTATTACTGTAAGACATCGTGAAAATGATTTTGTATCATGAACAACTAAACAAATTTCAATAAATTGTTAGATTTAAAAGAAGCTGCAAATTGTTTGGAACATATACAAACTTGGGGCCAATAGCTATTAGATATTTATTGCTTACGTTTAATCGCCTTTCTGGTCATTTCACATAACGATTTGAGAGGGAAATTCAGCTCTGGAGTTACAGCGAAAGCCAAGAGGCAGACTGGAACACAATGCACCGGAAACCCTGCTATGTCCATGAATGGCCGTTTGTGAGCCGGTAACGTGTGGACATCCAGCGGAAAATGAACAAACAGCGCTACAGTATGAGGTTTTAAAAAGTGCTGTAATTGATCACCGTGTTGACAGAGGGTTTGACAGTCATCAATGCTCGATCCGGTCATTTTTTTAGTTAAACATTATAATGGTGTGATTACCTTCATTTCAACTGTAAATGCGTGGGCTATTTCACGGTGGGAGGTCGACCACAAACATTATCCATGCACAGTCTAATATGTAGCGTTTCATTAAATAGTTGTCATTCAATGTTTGGAGAATATATCTCTGACCTCTCTGTCTTTCTGCCATTTCCTTCTCTGCTTAAGAAACTCTTAGGCCTCTTAAAAGTCCTCCTTTCTCCTCTTAACAGTTTGTCACCTTAGGAATTAAATGCACTTCCTGGTCTGAAGCATGACTCTCAATAATTGTTTCTACCGGATATGTTAACAAGCAACTTCTTGCTAAGAAGTTCAGTTTATCTTATCAACTTAAAAGGAGTTGATGTCAATGTTGTGCTCACAACATGTTTACTCCCAAAATGCCAGACACCCTAAATTATTTCAGTTAACAGCTGCACTGCTCAATGTTTCTCATGTCTCAATATTATTGTCTTTATGTGAAAAAATACCTTTAATTTGTGTCTTTGCATTCTGTAGCTGTACATCTGCTCCTCCATGGGTATTGGAAAACCCTCCTCCTCGTCCACTGGCCAGCTCCCCCTCTGGCCTGTCATCATCCCAGTATCCTTCCCGACTTGGGATTTCCATGACAACCAGGATCAGCGCCACAGTGGAGAGTGGTTGCCACAGTGGCAGCATGTTTTGCTCCATCCTGTGAATGCTGGCGAGCACTTACAAACCAACATGAACAAGAGGTCAGCATCTGATCACTTCTAAATTAGTGTTATTGTACATTTGTAGCACTCTAGACTTCCTCATAGAAGACCCTTCGCAACGATGCCGTTGTTGGGGTTGAGTAACCACCAAGTAGTAAGAGCCAGCACCAAGTATAACCACTAAAGGGGCCATCCACCTTCTAGTATGTTAGGGTGGCACAACATTTAGTGAATCTGAAATCAGACTTTTGTAATTTTATGATAAAATGCCAGTGCTTTTATCAAATGTGGACTCATGAGGTGAAGCTGAAGTGTAAAATATTTAAGCATTTTCACCCACCTACATATGCTGTTTCCATACTAAAGCTTTAACTTGAAAAATCATGTTCTCTTTTAAATGCAGATTTCATACATGTGTACAGGACTGCTGTAGACTTTGTTGGTTTTGTCAGTTTGCTTCTCAGACTTACTGGTTAGGAAGTGCACATTCTTAAGTCCTAGCAGAAGTCAAAGGCATCAGAGATGCCAGCATCAATCATGCTACAAAGTAAAGCTGTGCCTTGTTGATTTTTTTAATCAATCAGTGATTGTAGCTGGGGAGAAGTTGTCATATTGTGAGGTGTATATGCAAAAAATAAAAAACAAAGCCAAACTTATGTTTCTGCCTCTTGCACAGCGCTGTTTCCCGGTGAGTCTGTGTTTCTGTATCATGTCCTCCATGTTCTTTAAATATAATTCATTCAAATTCAGAGAGGGAGGACAAGTTATCATTCTAGCTATATCAACACACTGCACAGTGATACAACCGCACAGACTCAGCTGGTAACAGTCAGTTAAGGAAGGAAAAAGATGTTCAGTGTGCAATATGTGATGTCTACAAATGTGCCTACACGTTTTATCTAAGCTAATGTTTTCTGTCATCTAGAATTTGTTTACAGTTCATCATCACTCTGCTTTTTTGTAACGTGCACAATAAGAATGAACAATATCATGTATTAGTCAAAGTCAACCACTTTATTTGTCTACAAAAGTAATCAATAAACAGTTCTTATTTGTGGCATTTCCACTTCTCACAGTCATGCCGATACAGTTCTTGTCTACACTTGTTGTGGTCTTCAGTGCATTTTCTTGCGTTTCCGTCTCTCCATGAACTGATCATATTTGACCAGAGGCAGAACAAGAGACGCTTGCCTGTGTTCGTCTCGCAGACCAGACTCCTCATTCTTCCCCCGGGCTGGTTTAGTTAGGGTCAGTCCCATTGACTTTGCAACTTCAATCATCCTAAAGGAAAACATAAATCAGGTATGCTAGGTTTTTTCCTCCATTGCACCACACGCTTACAGTGCTTTATGGGAGAATGGTAAGAATGGCACTATCACTGATAACCATATACGGAAAGAAGAAAAGCCCATAAACTTAGTTCACAGATCTGACATGACATCACTAACTCTAACAAGAGTCCTGTATTATTTAGACGCTAGTATTTAGCAAATACTCAACAAGTACAGTATATCGAATACACAATGTGTACTGAAGTTTTCACATAAGCATGCAGAGTCTTTTTATTTTTCTTACCTGGACTCAGTGATTCCAAGGTCACGGTGCAGTAATGTGAGATCAGCAGTCATGTGACTCAAATGCAGCAGGATGGCCAAGGAGTATGCGGCTATTTTAGCTTGCATTGATGATGACACCAAGTTCAGGATCCTTGAAAAGTAAAATGTTTGTTTGTACAGAAGAGTGAGTAACCATATCAAAACTTAATTTCATAAGTTGAAGAATAGAAACTGTCCAATTGGGTGTCATATGGACTATCAGATTGTGAAGCCCTCTGAGGCAAATTTTTGATTTGGGCACTATAAATAAAACTGCATTGATCCGCTGGGTGATGAGTAAATATACAATAAGGTGTAGAAAGTGGTGTAAAATAGTATGAGAGGCATTTGTGGCCATTTTGCTCTTGGTAATCTGAATTTTGACCGAAAAAAGCAAGCAGATGTCATGTGTTTTTACTGTTCTGTTCCCAATTAAATTCATTCAGCCAACTCAGATGTACTCCCTACTCCCTATAGATATTTGAACACATCTTACCTGCCATTTTTGAAAGTCTCCACAGTAAATGTTTTGAACAGTTTGGACTGGATGATGCGAGGACAGCCTTCCTCCTGCCCAACTGCACATGAAAATGTAAATCACTATTAGCACTGGTCCAAGGTGAGGGTAACACTCAAGGTATGATGATGACAAACAACAGTACTCACATTTACGGGTAAGGTTCCTCTGTTTCGCCAGTTTGAGCAGCACGGAAAGGTAAAAGGTGCATCGTGACACTTTATCTCTGTCTTCACCTACAGTTGGCATTTTCTCTAGTTGCTTCACAACACACAGACACCTTAAAAAAGTACAAACAAAGGTTTGAATGCAAGGGAACACAAACAGCTTGATAAAATGTATTAGTAAGTGTGGTCTGTGCCATTGGCCTACCCTCCGTCATTTCTCATCTTCTGCAGCTCCTCGGGGGTGAGTGCTGCCATCTTGGCACCAGCCTGCTCCAAAGCTCCGTACTCCACTGGAGTCAGGACTGCAGGTATCAATTAAGGACACCGATGCAAACGAACAAACCTGGCTGTAAGTTTAAAACTTGTAATATATCATCTGGTCATCTACAGTTCTTGTTCTACAGTGTTTCTGTAATAACACACACATACACAAAACAAATGAAGGATACGATCATCAAACAGGTAAACATTCTCAGGTGTGTCTGCATCTGTGTTGCAGGGGGGTAGGTGGAGAGCCAGATCTCCTTGGGCCTCTGTCTCATCAACTTCCTGTTGGAGAGCTGAGGAAGAAAATAAAATTCAAAAAATAAGAAACAAATTAACACAAGAACAGGGGGAAGAAAGCGCAGAGAGTACGATGGTTGAGAGACAGAAAATCTAAAGATGACATTACATTTTAATGCCAACCCCGTTCTTTTTAACTACTGGACTAGTAGTAGTCCACAGACACCCAATGACTCTAACTATGTAGCTTACCTTCCACACCCTTTTGGTTAATCACGGTGTTAGCAGCCTTAGCCACTGCCTGGTGCAGGGTGTCACTGCCCACCTGATTCAGCCTGCGAGAGCTCAAAGCCCTCTTCTGTTTGTTAGTGCCAAACGCCTCAATTAAAGAGTCAACCTAAAGAGAAAATGTTACGTAAGATTAAAACACCTTTATTGTCATTTAAACCCTGTATTTTCTTATTCTTTGACAAGATAACAAACCACTTTACCTTGTCTCTGTAGGTCTGAGTAGCGTCCTGGGGTTTTGCAGCTTCTGTTGTCTCTCCTGGTGAAGAAAAATTGCAAACATGGAAAATTTGCATACATGAACCAAAACCAAAGTATCATACACTTCCCTACAAAAATGATGTTTTAGTTGTTTTAAAAAGTCATCAGTCACTGTGGTGATGAAGATGTAAATGTAGCATTCAATACATGCTGCTGATTGTTTTCCTTACCTGGTATAAATGGTTGCATGTTGAAAACCTGAGCGTTGTGTACCTCCATTTGCATGGTCTTTTTGTTCAGCACTCCAACGTAATAGCTAAACACAGACAATTCATTCTAATTCAATCCTGCACACAGCTTCTGTGATCAAAATACTTAATTTCTTTAAAATATACTACATTTACTTACTTGCAAAGGTTGTTGCATTTAAGTGACCCTGATCCAAAATTACTTCCAACATAAGACAGTCTGTCGGATTCAGCAACCTAGTAAGAGGAAATTGTACGCAACAAAGCTATTAAAATAGAACATCATCTGCTCAGGCCTGTTAAAGGGTGTAATGTACAGTGAAGACATAACACAGCGTTTAGTCTTCAATTTTTCTTACCAACATCCTTCTGCTCTTTTTCCTGGGGTTGCTCGTATCTGCGTTCTTATACATGGTGAAATCCAACCTGTCTGAATGTCTGACGGTGCCGTTTGAAAAGCGGACTGTAAGGTAAACACACACAGAGATGAGCTTTTCAACGCCCGTGATTTAAAAAAAAACACGTTTATGGTGCGTTTGTGGCCTTTTACTAACTCAGTATACTTCAGACATCACACGCTAGACAGCTATCAGGCCAGTTGCTAGCACCCACGTGTGCAACACAAATAGGTTCTTAAACTACAGGTCGAAACATGACCCAGCTTTTATTAGCATGGGTACAGACACAATTTTGTTCTGAAATGGTTTAGACAAGCAGAAAGTGGGATATAGTCACCAATAACAGCTTTGTCGTCATCTTTCTCCTCTCCACAACCCACTAGCGTGCAGGAGGCAGCCATAGTTGTTGTCATGCGTTACTACGGGAAGCAAGAAGAGTCATTCCTTCCTACTTCGCCAAGATTCTCAAAGGAGTCCACCATTTCTGCACATGATAGGCTAGATTTTCATACATTTTAGACAGATTCACATACTAGACAAAATGGAGATGAAGATTTTATCTATATTATTCGATAATTAATGATTTATTAGTGGTACTGGCGGGGAAAAAAATGCTGATTTAATTATTATAGCCTATGTAAAACAGAACTGGTTCTACTTTGCTATTTGCTGATTTTTTTTACAGTGCTGTTAACTTCATAAACAAACCACTCTGTAATGTTTGTTTCAGTGATTACAGCACTTTCTTGAGATGTATTCACATGAAACATGACCAACCAACTACCACTCCTCACCGACCTTAGGCTAAACATTGATGGCTGTATTATCACTTCACACTATACAGTTAAAAACCTCTGTGTGACCTTTGATTCCACCTTGTCTTTTGACAGACACATCAGGGAAATCACCCAGACAGCATTATTCCATCTCCGTAACATTTCAAAGATCCATCCTCTCCTAATTACCTCAGACGCAGAGATTTTGGTTCATGCTTTTGTTTCATCCAGATTAGATTACTGTAATATTCTCTTTTTCGGCCTACCACACCATAGCACACACAAACTACAACTTGTCCAAAATACAGCTGCCAGAATACTTACCAAAACTAGGAAATTTGATCATATAACCCCAGCTCTAATCTCACTCCACTGGCTCCCAATCAAATCCAGATCAGATTTCAAGTTACTCCTACTGGCCTACAAATCCCTACATGGACTTGCACCGCCATACCTGTCACACCTACTCATCCCATACACTCCCACACGTGCCCTCCGCTCACAGAATGGTAACTACCTCATGGTCCCCAAAGTCAACAAAAAATCAGCAGGTGGAAGAGCATTTTCCCACCGTGCCCCACTCCTCTGGAACCGGCTCCCGCAATCAGTCAGAGATGCAGATTCCATTATCACTTTCAAATCCAGACTAATAGACCCATCTATTTTCTCAAACATACGGTATAGCCTGATAGCACGTTTTATTTCTGTTCTGTTGTTTGTTTTGTTTTTGTTTCATTTTTGTTCTTTGTTTCGTGTCACTATCGTCACTGTTTCTGTTGTTGTTGTTGTTGTTGTTGTTGTTGTTGTTGTTGTTGTTGTTGTTGTTGTTGTTGTTGTTGTTGTTGTTGTTGTTGCTGTTCTGTCATGTTGGCCTAATTGTCATCTCTAATTCTCTTCTGTGTGTGTGTTGTCTTGTAAAGTGTTCTGAGACCATGTTTTGGTGATTTTACACTTTAAATAAAGGTGAATTGAATTGAATTGAATCAAAAATAAATAAATTCAGGGTTTTTTTTCTCCTTTTCTTGTCAACAAACTTTAATAAACTTTAATAAGTAATGGGTAAGAAAAAAAAAAGCTTTTGTTACACAAGTGCATCAACTGAAAGCCATAGACAGGACCAGACTTGTGGTGTTGTACATGGCTTTTTCCCCCTGTTGTGCAATATATTTTCGCTCAAAAGAAAGACGATTTGACCTTTATTCATTGATAGCCTAACTCAAAAATTTCCACATGAAAACAAAACTTTTACACAATCTTTCATACATCAATTGTGGGTGAGAAAGAATGTAAATATAAATCTGGCCTAAATTTCAAACAAAGTTTAAACTATAAGTGTGTGTATATCGTGTGTGGTTTTGTAGTGCAACCCATAACATACTTCAGCAATGACTTCTTTTCTTCCCACATGATGAGTATTCAAATGCAAGGTGTAATTTTGTTCACCATCTAGAAATTATACAATCCTACATAGCCTAATACAAAATAACAGCAAACAACAACTTAATAACAATTTCACAACATGATGTTATGTAGGCCTACTTGCTCGATAGATAGATAGATAGATAGATAGATAGATAGATAGATAGATAGATAGATAGATAGATAGATAGAGATAGATAGATAGATAGATAGATAGATAGATAGATAGATAGATAGATAGATAGATAGATAGATAGATAGATAGATAGATAGATAGATAGATAGATAGATAGACAGACAGACAGACAGATAGACAACAGACATGTTAAAACAGATTTAAGAAGGAGAGAGAGAAAAAGACATACACAAAGACAGAGAATCAATTCTCCACATAATTCATAAGCAGGCTATCCCACCAGTGTTTTCTAAGCCTGGAGTAATACATATAGCAGCTCCTATCAGGGCTGGTCAAAGCCCCAATAACGCTGTTCCCCGAGTCATCCAGACGGCACATAAAACGATACATTACATTTCTTAGAAGTGCTTCACAATTGGGTACATTTAAATTAACAAAGAGTTGGCTCGCACTGTGCCACCTGGGCACCTGAAGCAACAACCTCAGTCCATCATTGTAGGCCACTATGAGCCGCCGCATACTGCTTTTCTTATAGCTACACCAGAGGTGAGCTACAGAAAGATCTAAACAGGGGACATTTAACATCAACTGAGCACATACTAAACCTACGAAGGAGCATATTAGCTTGAGCATATTGCTTTGAACACTGCCTATGAATATCTCTATCATCATGCCAATCATCAGTAAGAATATGCCCAAGATACTTAGATAGATAGATAGATAGATAGATAGATAGATAGATAGATAGATAGATAGATAGATAGATAGATAGATAGATAGATAGATAGATAGATAGATAGATAGATAGATAGATAGATAGATAGATAGATAAAAACCATACAGTCTATGATAAAAACAAAGCATTGCTGTCTGTGAGATCAGCAGCGCCGCCGCGCGGTGGCTCAGCAGAGTTGCAGCGCTTCACCCCGGCGAGGTCACGGACATGGAAGTGAAGCACAGCGCCACCCTGTGAGTCTGGTCGGGAAAACCCGTCTGAGCGAAGAGATTATTAGAAATTATAGCGTCACACATGTTGGACCCGGATAGCAATTTACAGTCAGTGTGTCCGACTTATTGACGGTTGTCATTTTGACTTGTCTCCTCCGCCGGCTGTGGGATGACACCGACCGATGTGTGAGACGGAGGGCTACCGGTCAGCGCGCTCATCACCACGGGCAGCTCTCACCCCCACGGACCGTTCAGTGTGAGCGGACGGAGTGGACCGCGGGGCGGGGGGGGGCGTCGTGGTGGTGGGTGGGGAGACACGGGGTGCAGCGTGGCCGCAGAAATGTTAGCTATAGGTCACATTTGATGGGAAAAGCTGTATCGATATAGACGAGCGGGTCCAACAACCTGGTGACCGCCTGCTGCTGCTGCTGCTGCTGCTGCTGCTGCGGTAGCTAACAGGCGATCTGCTGGGCTGCAGCCAGCTAACTTTAGCCTCGTCTCACTGGTCAGGGCCCTGCGTGTTTCTGCCTGCTGTTACCGACGCGCTAGGAAACATTTAAGGTAACGTTAGAGGTTACTAGCTCTCTTCTTATCGCGCCGTGTTTATGCAGATTGTGCTGTTTATATTGACTAACTGGTCCTGGATTAGCTAGTCTCGTTTTGGTATCTTGTGAAGTATCAGGTATCATTAAAACAGTCCAGAGTACACTCCGAGGCTATGCTCTGTAGCCTGTGTTATCATTTAGCTGTACCTTATAGCTTCCATAAAGCATAAATAAACTGTTAGACAAACTTAAGTCTGCCACTTATTATTTCATTATTTATTCCTTTGCAGCAACACTGCTCTTGGTGGTCATTAATTAATATTCCCACCGAAATGTTTTGTAGGCCCTAGGACTACAGTTTACTGTATGGTTTGATGTTTTTCTCAACACCTCCTTTATTATAACTAGCACACAAAAAACCTTCATACAACTGTTCCAGGCTGCAACTAATGTCACTTTTATTGCATCATAACCTGTGAATATTTATGGTTTATTTACATAATTAATATATTTGGCTGATGCCTTGAAGATGCTTGTTTTTATGGGGGTGAGGGAAACATTTTAGAAATGGTAAACAACTTTTTTTATTTGCTTGGCAAAGGATTTAAAAGTTTTGAAAATTGTTGTTTGGTCTTAATTGATGTCCATGTTTATTTGGGTTGTTTTGTGTTTAAAAACCACTGCTTACTTTTGTCTTCAGGGCCATGGATTTCCCAGGGCACTTTGAGCAGCTCTTCCAGCAGCTGAACTATCAGCGTGTCCATGGTCAGCTGTGCGATTGTGTCATCGTGGTGGGCAGCCGACACTTTAAGGCCCATCGCTCAGTGCTTGCAGCCTGCAGCACTCACTTCAGAGCCCTGTTCACTGTTGCGGAGGGAGATGCAAGCATGAACATGATCCAGCTGGATAGTGAGGTCAGGATCTGAATCATACTGTGTCAAAGAGGGAAACAGATATAATATAACGCTCATGTTTATACTGATGATGTGTAATTAGTAAAAGCACTGTCACAGCAGACACAATTCTGTCTTGTTGCTTGTTCAAACTGTGCCAGCAGGGTCAAGCATCTGTTGTGTTTGCAGGTAGTGACAGCTGAGGCTTTTGCTGCCCTGGTGGACATGATGTACACGTCAACACTGATGCTGGGGGAGAGCAACGTCATGGATATCCTCCTTGCAGCCTCACACCTGCACCTCAACAATGTGGTCAAAGCCTGCAAACACTATCTGACAACACGCACCCTGCCTATGTCTCCCTCAACTGAAAGACCGGCCCATCACCACCCTCAGCAGGACCAGCAGAGGCGCAGACAACAGCAGCAGCAGCAGCAAGTGGCAGATTTGGCAGTGAACCCTACTCTAGCAGCTAATGCTAACCTCGCAGCAAATGCTGCCACGTCAAAGTTGCAGCGCTCGTTCCTGTTGCAGCAGTTGGGGCTCAGTCTGGTGAGCTCTGCTCTCGGTGGGATGGAGGAGGACAGAGTGGGAAATGTAGTTGGCAACAGAGGGGTGGAACAGAGAGCCTCCTTCCCTATCCGACGGTTCCACAAACGCAAGCCCTCTCTTGCACTGGGCCTGTCAGAAGACAGACCCAGGCAAAGGCAGCGCCCCTCAGGCCCTAACCTGGGGTTGCTGGGAGAGGAAGGGGTGAACACGGAGCGAGAGGAAGGAGCACTGCTGTCCCCGGACTCACACAAGATGGGGGATGAATCAAAACTGGATGCTGCAATCACAGGTCTGGTTGGAGTGTCCCAAGATGATCCTCAGATGCCAAGCCAGTCAGACAGTGGACACTGTGAGGGAGAGGACATGGGGAGAATGCAGGGGGTTGTGAGCAAGGAGGAGGACATGGATGAGCACGACCACCAGGATAACAGAGCAGGGGTGAAGATTAAATCAGGAACGGAGGAGGAGGCCGAAGAACAGGAACAGAAGGTAAAACTGTGGCTTGTATTGTGTCAAAGTAGCACACTCTCACTTACACCCTGTGTGCAAAGTGGTGTGACAGTCATGGGGATGATAATAATTAGGGGGATTTGAATATTAATATGCATTCAGTTTATTTTAGTTATTTGGTTTTAATTTTTGGAAGAATAAAGTCATCATTCTTTTAGAGCCAGAAAAGTGTTTTTTACACTATAGGGTGGATGTCTATCTTTACTGGAAAACTGACACATTTGCAACTGCTTCTTCCAATTAAGTCCATTGTCTGCCCATCACAAAGTAATTTAAATTGTATCCACATGAAAATCACGAGCTGCTGAATTTGGATGCTCCTTGATTTGTCTTTTTTAATTTTTTTTAAACTAAGATGAAGCTTTTCCTTTGCTTCGTACAGGTGGTAGTCAAACGAGAACCGCTAAGCTCACCTGAGCCAACGGATGAAATCAGCGATGTGACATCGCAGGCAGAAGGTAGCGATCCAGCCGAGCCTGGAGGCCAGGAGGAAGAGGAGAAGGTGGAGCTCAGCCCAGAGAGCAGCGACCGCAGCTTCACCTCTGAACCCCAACCCAGCTCTGACTCTCTGCTGCAGGCCAGCTCTCAGCTCCTTCTCAAGAGCAGCATGGGAAGTGGCACTGGAGTCGGGGGAGGATTTGCTTGTAATAACGGATTAAGCGGCAAACCCGGATTTAGTATTTCTAGCTTCCTTAGCCCAAAAGATTTTGGAAGTGGCAGAGCAGGGATGGTTGCAGCAGAAGACGACCTGCCCAACACAACAACTGGAGAGGCCGTAGGACATCACTTCCTGCTGAGACAGGAAGCGGCTGGTCCGTCTGGTTCTGCGTCCTCTTCTCTTCTGCAGTCAGGTCCACTCAGTGGGGAGAGTCGCAGTGGTTTTGGAGAAAATTTGCAACCAGATTCTCTGTTCCTTCGTCCTCTGCATGACAGTTTGGGAAGCCCGAGAAGTGTGGGAAGTGCAGGTGGAGGACGTGGAGGGGTGGATCCCTTTGGTTTGGACTTTCAGCGTTCAAGTCTGGGACTACATTCTCTTGGGCGACCTTCACGAGGTGCCGGAGGAGCCACCGCTGCCTCTCTGGGTTATCCAGGCTACAGGCGTATTGCTCCGAAGATGGCCAGCGGTATTGGAGAAGAGGGAGTAGGTGGTGCTCTTCAGGATTCAGCCTCTTCCTCTTCAAGTCTGGCAAGTCCCCTGCTTCTCAACGAGAGTGGTGGGTACGACATGAACAGTGGCAGGCCCACATCACTCCCACCTCAGCTGACCCGAGCTTCAGCAGACGTCCTATCGAAGTGCAAGAAGGCTCTGTCGGAGCACAACGTCTTAGTGGTGGAGGGAGCTCGGAAGTACGCCTGCAAAATCTGCTGCAAAACCTTCCTTACCCTGACTGACTGCAAAAAACACATCCGTGTCCACACAGGAGAGAAACCCTACGCCTGTCTAAAGTGTGGAAAGCGTTTCAGCCAGTCGTCCCATCTATACAAGCATTCGAAGACCACCTGCCTGCGCTGGCAGAATAGTAACATGTCCAATGCCCTGCTGTAGGAGCGATATGACTGCATCAGAGTGGAGTGGGGCAATAGAATGGAATTTCCTGAAACATTGATTTTCTGAAGCTGTAACAGTAATCGTCTCTGATCAGCCGTCCAAACTAATCAGTGCTGACCAAAGATAGGGATGCTAATGTAACCACACATTTTTTCCAGGCGAACTTGTACTATGAAGGCAGGAGAAGTTACTGTAAACACATTTAGCTTGAAGACAGATTATAGGGATGGAGGACATGCACACATGCAGCTAACTGAGTTATGATCTAAGCAAGTCCAGGCTTGGTTTTTAAAGCTGCCACATTGCTGGCTGTATTATGTTTTTTTAAAACACAAAGTGTGCCCTCTCACCATTACATGATCTGTTGGGGTGGTCCTTCATTTCTGAACATCGGTAGTTTGTGGTTCACATATTGATGAAGATTGATGTAATCATATAATAATCATTTTCTATCACTCTGTCTGAGTGTTTAGAGATCAGAGGCAGCTGTGTTGCACCGACATTAAGAATAGCAAACATGTAGTAGCATCAAACTGCTGAATCATCCCAACTGTGCATATTGACTGTTCCTTGTTCTGTGCAAGGTCAGTCATGTAGACTGTTGGCTAACTGATGCATATTCAGTTTGGATGTCTGTTAAGCACTAGGAACTGTTGACAGATGTCATTTCTTGACACTTGCTTTGCCAAACAAGATTTGGACTTGGAGTCTATCCTGTGAGATAAGGTAATGCTAAGAGTTAAAGAGAAAAAATGGCAGAGAGGACTTTACAGTTGTACAGTATATGTGTTTTTTTTAAAACTCTGTTGTTGGTATGCAGCAAAAATGTTGTTAACCAAATAATCTTGATTCTTTTACTCACTTAAGTGATGAAGTTTGAGGCAGCTGATGTTTCATAGTAACAAAAAAAGAGATAATTTCTCAGTAGCTGATAGATTTTCATTTATATTCAACCACTAAGTCAAATCAAATAGATGTGAGATGTTTTACCCCTGTAGTAGAGTCCAACCACCTCAGTTAAGGTGATGGTTTGGTAGTTTCTCCTTCTTCTTTGGAGGAGGGTCTGGCGAGCGAGACTAGGTAGTTGGTAATTAATGAATAATAAATTACCAATAATAGTAATAAATTACTAATAATAATAATAATAATAATAATAATTAAAGAATAAATGTTTCAATACACTTATACAAGTTTCTGAGAAATGTGAACTAATTACTAACTAAACACACTAATTAACAATGTGCCTCAATGTGCACTCACAAGTCAGAGCTATTAAACCTTAAAGTTCCTCAGTTTTTGAGAAATGCAATATATATTATATTGCATTATAATGCTACTATAGTAGAGATACAACAGCTTTGCAGGAAAATGTGCTGTAAGTGCACCTTATTTTGTGTCGTGGTGCGCAAAAGATGCAACTTTTGGTTCAGCTTAACAAGTCTACTGACCACCCACACATTAGTGTGCTTGTATGTGTTCAGTTGGTGTGTCTGCTGAAGGGGTAATGAAGCAGTGCTGAGAGACGGTGTCGTCTGAAGAAAAGTGTTTACAGGATACTGAGGTTCAGCTTGTGTTGAAAAAATGCTTTGAAAATGTAAATATTGCTCATTTGTGGTTGGTTTCATAATTTTTCTCTTGGAGAAGAGACAAAACAACTCATGAAGAACTCAACATTGTGTATAGGTTTGTTACTGTACTTGATATCAGTGCTTTGTACATGTCTCTTTTTACGTCTAATGTTGCATCTGTCTGTTACTAAAGCACTTAGACATTCTCTTTTATAACTAATATGTTTCCCAGAATTTTGAACTATGTGGAAATGGTGCTGTATTGCAATTAACCAACTTTACTAATACTCAGTTATTAGTGTCATACTGATATTTTGCTGCATTTGAAATCTTAGAGTCACAGCAGTTCTGTTCTTCTCCGCAAGCAGTAGATCATATAGGATTTCCACTCAGTGATCAGTGAATTTTAGAGGAATATTGCACATGGGGATGATTTGTAAACACAGTTTTGAATGCATAAATTACATAGATTAAAAAAACACCCATACAGCTATGTAACTATAATCTACCATTATCAGACTTGCTTAGAAGGAATAAAATTTTGCAGCTGACAGAAAGTAAAATAAAAAGTATTATTACATCATCCCAACCGGGGGATACCAGACATCTAGGTAGTTGTAAATTCATTGCTATAAAGTTGGTTAATTAAAAT
Source organism: Trachurus japonicus (assembly GCF_045865225.1). Classification (NCBI taxonomy): domain Eukaryota; kingdom Metazoa; phylum Chordata; class Actinopteri; order Carangiformes; family Carangidae; genus Trachurus; species Trachurus japonicus. The sequence goes on from NC_140907.1 coordinate 17,469,079, forward strand.
CAGTGTTTATGCAGTGTTGTAAAGTTTGGTTTTAGTGAACTGAGATGATAAAAATAACACTTTAAATACATATTTGCCTTTTTGTATACTTAATTGCTTGCTACACTGTGTCATCTACACTGTCAATGAGAATCACATGGTCATTGCTTTCAATTCTTGTTGGCACCTTATTGTACTGTAGAGTCATTGCACTGTTAGCCTGTACAAAATGACAGTTATATTTGACATATTTTGATGGATAATCTTGACATTTACCTTCATAGAAGATTATTGTCTTCCCATGTGTTTTCCCTGTAAACATAAGCTAACCTGCTGTCTGCCCTGTAATTCTTGACACAGTGGAGCCAATAGAAAGCCGTTATGCTTGGCCACAGGATTTAAAAATGGCTGCTGATGATTCAATCTCAAACGTGATGATCTCTGTGTTGCCTCCTCACACTCAGCCCCCTCTGTTATGACGGATAGACCAAGCTGATGTGCTCCCAAGTAAGAGGCCAAGGAAAGATGTAATCCTCGTTCCATTTCTCACACAGTGGCCTGTTAAGAATTGTAATGGTGCTGTCTTGTAAAGCTGTTTAATGTGAAACACTGAAAAATGCACTGTATCAGACTGTATCATCCCTGAATGATTATGCCAAAATTTTCAAAACATGTAAAAGGCCTAAATTAAGAAAGTCACTGCCTTATGCCCTCTAGCTTGAAAAGCCGGGCTTTTATTGATATGCCAAATCTGAAGGATTGCTGTTATTTTCCTGTATGAATAACATTGTGTAACCATGAGAGGACTAAATGTTTGTCTTTACTGTTGAAGGCTATGAAGATTGTACTGTATAGTACGTTCAGTTGTTGTATGGACTGAATTAAAAAACAAAACAATGACACTCATTTTGTTGCATTTGGTTGCTTTGAGATTATACAAGAGGGCAACGGAATTTAATGCTATTACATCTGTACATACACAGAGAAGAGTCAAAGTATGGGGAAACATATTATTAAAAACTAAAAGTACTCCCTTTATTCTTCTCTAAAAACAACTAGATATGTGAAGTGAACTAATGGTCCAGTATTCAGCCAATTCTCAAAGTGGAACTTCCCTCTCACAGCTTGAGCTCTTTGATCATAGGCTCACCCCTCAGACCACGAAGGAGGTTGTTAGCTGCCAACGCAGACATGGCATTACGGGTGGTATAGGAGGCACTGGCAATGTGTGGGAGAATGACTGTGGGAAGAGGGAATTTTAAAAAAAACAAAACAATTATAGCCAATGGAAATTAAGAACTGAAGATGAAATGAATTGTAACGCAGTTAAAGCACTAAAAAGAATGAAAGACTCACCGCAATTCTTGAGGGTAAAGAGTGGGTGGCTGGTGGGTAGGGGCTCAGGGACAGTGACATCTAATCCAGCACCTGCAATCTGCCCAGTGGACAGAGCCTCATACAGGTCTTCCTGGTTCACTACCCCACCTCTGACACAGCAGAGAGACCACAAATATAACACAGGTCATCAACATCACCACCATTTATAGTCCCAACTGTTCATCCTAAAGGGGTACCTGCTTGTGTTGATAAAGATGGATGTATTTTTCATCTTGGAGAAGAGTGTCTTGTTGCAGATCTCCTTTGTTTCCGGTGTTAAAGCACAGCACACTGCCAGGAAGTCTGACTGCTTGGCGAGCTCATCAAAAGAGACTAGATCAAGACAGAGGCTTGTTAATGTCATATGACACAGTCTTAGTGCAAACTCTGATTAGAAACAATCTAATTTCCTTTAACTACATCTCATGAGCATCTCTGGAGGTCAGCATGTGAAAGGTCAAAGGATATAAAGTGATCTTTGTTTTTGTCCAGCATGTCCACAGTAAATCCATGTGTCCCAGTTAGTCGTGGCAGTGTGACATCAAACCAGCATTAACAATACCAGGACCCTAACTGCAGCCAACTGGAATTTATTCATAATTTATTTCATTTTTAATGCCAGTGCTTTTCTTACTGAGACATTTCAAAACGCCCTCTGTGGGCTGACATGGATCTGGTCCTTACCATACTCTGCATTAATGAGACTGGCCAGCTCTGGCCTGGGCTCCACGTCTGTGTAAATGAACTTCTTGACTTTGAAAGGGGCCAGACGCTCAGCGATAGCAACACCTTTGAGCACAAACACATACAGTAGGGTAAGACGTATCAGACTGACAGAAATGGCAGTTTGGCTGTTGTACACGTTGTGTGTAGTGTGTCAGATAATGTAGACTCACCGATCCTCCCTAGGCCAAAAATACCCACAGTGCTGTTGGCCAACTCATGTCCACACAGCCACAAGGTTCTCCATGTGCCCCAGCCACCACTGACAAGGGTAAATGAGAGCGAGATGTGTATTTGACATTGGACAAAAAACAAAGTTGAGTGTTTGTGTGTGTGTAATATTACATTTTGGCTTCATGTGTGGCCTCTATGAGCCTCCTGGAGGTTGCGAGCAGCAGAGCGACAGTCAGTTCAGCAACAGCATCTGTCAGAACTTCAGGAGTATAACCTATACGTATTTCTCTGAGGGGGAAACACAGAGGGGCGTAATTTACATCATCATTTTTATATTCCCACAAATGTACACAAATCAAAACTTTTGATTAAATGAATCACCGTTTCTTCAGCTCCTCTAGAGAGAGGTGGTCAAAACCCACCGACATTGTACTAAGGACCTTCATGTTTGGACCTGCAGAAGTATGTCACACACATGCATATAGAAACATAAATAAATGGACAGACTTCTTATTTAATATTAGTTATTTAACTGGCTCAAGAACTGTCCTCACACCTGCAGTGTCCAACAGCTCTGCATCAATCTTCTCAGTCAGCACGCAGAGCAGCCCATCGACACCTTTGACCTTCTTAAGCAGCTCCTGTCTGGGTACAGGGACGTCATCTGAGTCCCATAGCTCCATCTGCACTCTAGGAAAACAGAAACCATCACTGAAGAGCAAATCTTTTTCGATGAATTAAGGGAAATTCATGGCCAAAGGTGCAAAAATAATAAAACATTTCACATATTTGTCAATGAAGTTCAAGCCCCTTCTGAGATATAAAGTAAATCAAACTATAATACACATAGTGTATTGCCTGGGCCTACTAGTGCATTTCTTTCACTCTGTTGTGAGTGGATACCTTTTAGGATACCAGTCTTATCTGTTCAACTTCAGGGAAAATGTTAGCAGCCCTGTTTACTCTAAGTAAATGATAAACTTTCCAAAGCAAACTATGTAAGTGTATCATAGATGAGCTGCAGTAAGCAATTGGTCACGTTAAAAAAAAATGAATAATTTTTAAACCATGACTCACTGTCCAGATTCACGGAGGATCTTCAGACCCTCGGGTGGGATCTGTCGGGTGACATACACCCGCGGCAGGGTTGACATCTCTCTCTGCATGTTGCTTGTTAGACCTCCACTGATATTCAGTGGAGTAATGGCGATCCGCTGGAGTCGACGCAGTGCCATATTACTGCACCACATTTCTACAAGGGAGAGAATCTACGGGATGGTAGTGGCACTTTGAAGTTCAGTGGCTGCTTTGTGCTTGTGCATGAGTTTGGCTATAGTTTAGGGGAGGGGAGGTTCCTGTCTGTGGTTTTGAACCAATATGATTCGTGGGAGGGTGTCTCCAAAGTCTGAAGTTGAGAGGCTCTGTCCCAGAAAACTAAAACACAACAAAATCACTCAACCAAATCAGTGGCCAGATTTATTTTATTTTATGTCACACACACAATTATCATGCCACATGCACACATATACTACACAGAAATCATACTAATTATGCATTACAGACAGCAGTAGACTTGTGTTTTTGTTACATCATCACCCAGGATGGTTGTCAGTGGGATGTAAATGTTTCACTTGGCTGTTGACCTTTGTTTCATTAAACAGTGGAGGTCCTAAACATGGTTTTTGTCTCCAGCTGGGACTGGTTCAGCAGTCTGCCTTCCCAACTGGATATAATGGAGTCTATACAGTGTTATGCTTTTTATGTCCCTAAATGATCCTATAGTAGCCTACATTGTCACCATCCAGATTTACATCTGAACAACAAATACTCTAAAATAGGAACACATTATACAAAAACAGAAGAAAATAACAAAGGGAAAAGATACCAAAACAGAGAATTTACTTTTTGTTTTACCAATCCAGAATCCTACAAACAAACAAAAAAAGGTCATGCCTAAAACACAGAGGCACTTTTGTAGTTCAAGGTTTAATACTTAAAGGGATAGTTCAACATTTTGGCAAATTGGCCCATTGCCATAATCGCTATAGTCATAGCAGTAGGTTCGTTACCTTTAATTGTAGGTGTAAGCTATTTTCAGTACGGCGGAGCGCAGCAGCTGGCTGCTCAGAGCTACGCTATGGAGGCTAAGGGAATTTCTTGGTTTCCCTCATTAAACTCATCAAATTCAACATCCCAAAACTCCACAGCGCTTTTGTAGACAAGTTGTGACCTGCACAACCACCACGCTATGAGATAATGACGGAACGATACGAAACGGAGCCGTTTTCGAGGTAAATTCATACAAAACCGCTGATGCGCGTTGCGTTCAGGGACAGTTTTTCAGCAAGCAGTCTCCGTATTTACCCTGTATTTACCTCGAAAACGGCTCCGTTTCGTATCGTTCCGTCATTATCTCATAGCGTGGTGGTTGTGCAGGTCACAACTTGTCTACAAAAGCGCTGTGGAGTTTTGGGATGTTGAATTTGATGAGTTTAATGAGGGAAACCAAGAAATTCCCTTAGCCTCCATAGCGTAGCTCTGAGCAGCCAGCTGCTGCGCTCCGCCGTACTGAAAATAGCTTACACCGACAATTAAAGGTAACGAACCTACTGCTATGACTATAGCGATTATGGCAATGGGCCAATTTGCCAAAATGTTGAACTATCCCTTTAAGGAAACTTACTATAGGCTACATCTTTCAAACATGTTTAATTAAATCACTGTTTGAATTGGCAAAACTTGTAATGTTTGGGAGTAGGGTCAAATCAAGAAACTGGGAGCAGCCCTAAATGTCTTCTTTGAACCTCTTGAAAAGAACACAAACTGCAAGTGGGGGGCAACGGTTTGTGATGCTGTTGAACTGTGTTTTATTATAGCTACAGATGGATGTGTCTGTTGATTAGCTCCATGAGACATTTCACTGCATACTCTGTGACTTGTGTAGGCTATGTGACAAATAAAGTAATCTTGTAATCTTGAATTGGGGGAAATAAAGTAAAGAAAATTGTCTAATTGAAAGGTCTTCGCTTTTTTCCATATCTGTGTGATATAGGAACACCTTCAACAATAACAAAAAAAAAAAGTGAAATAAAAATAATCCCAAACGCAGTCTTGCTGTGTAGGGTATTGTGAATCTATTGGATGGCCTCGGTCACATGACTGTGGTAACCCGGAAGCACTCCAAGTTTTTAACCAGTCACAGCCATTCATTCGCTGTAGCTCTTCGCGCATACTGACAGGTAGCTGCGTATGGTTATTTGGCTATTTATAACAAAATGAATAATACTTTTTTTCTCACATCGCTTATCACAATGATAATACATCTAACTGATGTCTAAATTTCGGAGTTATTTGTAGCCTAACGCGCGTGTCACCACCACTTTTGACGAGTTTATGACAAATGTCCTCGCCACCGGCACCAGGCACTCAGTAGTAGCTAACTAGCTGTAGCGGCTAAGCTTTCCTCAGCAGGTTCATGAAACAACCAGCGTTACTGTGGGCGCTAACAGCTGCAATCTTTGACTGTAATAAGACGTCGCTGCGTTAGTTCAAGGTTGTCTCCGGCTTGTAGCGTTGCTGACTGAGAGTTGTCAGGCCAACAACATCGCTACCGGCAACTACAGTTAGCCCCGGCATTTACATTCAGTTAGCCACTTGGCTAACCTGTAAGAGGGCGTTGTTTTTTTGTTTTTTTAGATCATCACCGCAAAGACCCTAAAAGTTTATAACCCTCTGTAATCACTGTCGGGTTTTTTTTGTTTTGTTTGTCTAATAGATATAGTCGTTATTTCTCAGACAGTTGGATCCCCCCCCTCTTCCCCTCCCAGCATGGCTGCAGACTCGATGGAGATTGATGACTCTCTTTACAGGCAAGTCTACCTGTTCTCTCTCTCTCTCTCTCTCTCTGAAGTGCTTCCTTATGAACTCACCTTGAAACTACAGGCCACTTTACACGACAGTCGAGTGATCAGTGACCACACGCTGTGCTCCTCACTTTCCTCCCTGATCCGTCTCAAAGCAAAGCAGCACACCCCCTCAACCTGCTTTCCCCCCCTTTCTGTCGTTTCAGCCGCCAGCGATATGTGCTGGGAGACAGTGCTATGCACCAGATGGCCCAGTCATCAGTCTTTCTCAGTGGGATGGGAGGACTTGGAATAGAGATAGGTAAGCCATGCAGCACTGTGAGATGTTTTCCTCCATAGCATTTATATGATCTACACTGTCGACTGTGATTTGAGACTAAGCAACTCGACCTCTGGTTTCACAGCAAAGAATATCGTCCTGGCTGGTATAAAGGTACACACTCTCACACTAAGGCAATATATATTGTTTTAATCAGGACTGTGTTCCCAGATGCCTTGGCTACAGTTTTTCAGTCTCTGTATGTGTGTGTACAGGTAGTTACCCTTCATGACACCCAGCTATGTAAGACCTGGGATCTGGGCTCCAACTTCTTTATCCGCAAAGAGGATGTGTTGAGCCAGAGAAAGAGGTAATGTACACCACAAAGCTGCACTATTCCTCTAAACCGCGATTGTAACTTGCCTCATAAGATATCACAAGGACACTCTTCAAATACAGGTAAAATCCTCTGTCTTTATTTCTCTGTCTCATCTGTCCTCAGGGTGGAGGCTGTGTGTCCTCGGGTAGCTGAGTTGAACCCCTACGTTCATGTTGACATGTCGTCAGTTGCTTTGGATGACAACACTGATCTCAGTTTTCTCAGCAAGTATCAGGTGAGATGCTGCTCATCAGAATGTCGACTGTGACCAACCTGTGGCTCATGGGAAATTTTAAACTAGTTGTTGTTAGTCGTTCTTTGTTTTTTCTTTCAGCCCCTCTAGGGACGTAGAAACTTATTTAGTATGCATGTAAGAAAACATCCAGCCCCTCAAGACTTTTAATGTGACTGTAAAGTTTGTTGTCAGTTATTTTATAAGAAACCGAGTGGGGCCATCAGCTTGAATTCAGAGACATTTCAAATGTTGACAAAGTTTCACGATATTAATTAAATGTTTTCATGCATTATGAAACTGGGCGGATGCTACTTAAAGGTCATTTTCCCATTTACTTGTTAATTAATGGAATATAAGAAGTGCCTGTGATTTAATTTTCTTCACCTCGGTTTAATTCACACCTGCATTGCTTTCTAGTCTGGACTGCTGCAGTTAACATTCCCTCTCTGTCTGCTCTCTCTCAGTGTGTGATTTTGACTGAAGCCAGGTTGAGTCTACAGAAGAGAGTAAATGAGTTCTGCCACTCACAACAACCACCCATCAAGGTAAGATTACTGTTCCTATGATGGTAATGTATTAAAGAGCACAGGTCAAATCAAGTTTTGAGTACACAGAACACATAAACAGTCGAATATTAACCATGTCTTTTACCAGTGTATTAACCAAATTGTGTTTTGTCTTTGCCAGTTCATTGGCTGTGAAGCTAATGGCATTTGTGTGCGAGTGTTCTGTGATTTTGGAGAAGAGTTTGAGGTGTCCGATCCCACAGGAGAGGAGCCCAAGGAGATTTTCATCCAAACTATCACTCAGGTAGTCTTCTGTCCTCCTAAACCTGTGCCCCAACAATTAACAACTTCACTTCCTTAATGTGTAACTGATTTTCTCTTGATTATGGTCAGATTGAGAGAATGTCTGTCTTACTAACTTCTACTTCTTCTAAGAGTGAGGTGGATTTACAAGATGTTTTATTATCACAAAATTACATGTTTTTTCTCCTCTACAAGGACTACAAGGACTGTGTGTCCACTCTAAACATTTGTTGAGTCCTCCTTTGACTTTTGCTCCTCCAGGACAGCCCAGGGGTGGTAACCTGCATGGACAACCAACCCCACGGCCTGCAGACAGGCCAGAGTGTTGTCTTCAGAGAGGTCAATGGCATGGTGGAACTCAACGGCGCAGCACGACAGGTCTCAGGTACTTGATCTGGGCTGCAGTTGGTTTCTGTGCATTTTAAGTCTTTTTATAGATCCTTTGCTAGTTTATAATAGCATTTGTATACCTAACACATCAGAGATATTAATAGCATTTATAAGATGGCCATGGTTTATTTTGAATTGAATAAAATTTACTGGGTCATTTATTTTTGTTGTTTTGAATTATTCCAAGAGTACATTTGATGTTTTCTGTATGAAACTGCATAATAGTGTAGTAATCCAATCCAACACATGTTCTTTTTCTTTTGTGTGTGTGTGTGTATTCTGTTTGAATCTGTGTGGTGTTAGTCCTCTCCCCTCACAGTTTTGCAATAGGAGATACATCCCAGCTACAACCACATACGCATGGAGGTTTCTTTGTCCTGATGAAAACCCCCAAGACATACAAATTTGTAAGTTAACCAGTTGCCATGCCAACCACAAAACTAAAACCAGACATACATTTCTTAATAAACAAATTCTTTGTGTGTGTGTGTGTCTGTCCGTTTGTTTGCCGGTGTGTTAATGTATTTCAGGAGACAATAGAGAAACAGTTGTGTGATCCTCAGGTCCTGACCCCAGACTTCAGTAAACCAGACGTAAGTGTTAAAAGCTTTTCTTGTTTACTAAATCATAAAATACTGACTGGTGCGACTAAGGCACACCACCAAAAAGCATAAACTATGCAGTATAACCGGTTCCATAACAGGTTAATTTTGGATTGAGCCAACACTACTTGCTGGTCAGCTCACAGGAAGAGTGGAGCCTTCATACCCTGTGGGTCACAACATGCCCAAAACACTAACATCACATTGTATCAAATAGAAAAAGAAACACATATGTGTTTATTCTGCTTATGCCCAAAGCTTTGTGCTAACTATTTTATCCAGGGTGGGGTTAGTTTCAGTGAAACCAGCTTAAGATGACAAAGACCACTAAGTCTTTCTGTGTTGACTTTGGTGTGTGGTGCAAACTTCAGCTCGAAATGTCGTCGTCATTTCTGGTAAAGCAGCTGTTTCTTCACAATCCTATCTTAAATCTACCCATCAGGCTCCACTACAGATCCATGCAGCCATGTTGGCACTGGACACCTTCCAGGAGCAGCACAGCAGACTTCCCAACATTGGGTAAATACAGCATTTTTCTGCCTCTCACTGTGGAGCTCCAGTCTTCTACCACACATATCGTATCATCGTTTCCTGGTTGTGGTTCCGAGTGTATGAAGTTGCTCAAACGTGACATTCAGAGTTGTGAGCAGTTTTACTTTGATGCCATCAGGTGTTTACAGGATGCTGAGGTTTTACTGACGCTGACTGAGGAAGTGAATGCTACTCTAAAGAATAAAGTGAGTCTTTGTTTTTTTGTTTTTTTTATTACATATACTTTTCTTTTTCTTGGATCATCAGAGGTTTGTGCACATCCTTAAAAACACCTCTTTCCTTTTCCTTCCTCTTTCCTCCCAGGCTCCAGTAAATGCTGAGTTGGTGCGTTGTCTGTCAAGGACGGCGATGGGGACTCTCCCTCCATTGGTAGCAGCTGTAGGAGGCTTAGCTAGTCAGGAAGCTCTTAAAGCCATCACAGGGAAGTTTGCACCACTACAGCAATGGGTATGTTATTGAATTTGAACTTTAGATCTCCCTTTCAGAATGAAAAACTATGCTTATTGATGTTTCAATATTAAGCCTACCCCGTTTCCAATGCAACACAGCAATGGAAGTCTCTGACTTCAATCGTTTTTTACAAATTTTTACAAAATAATTCCCATAGCTATTAACTTCATCTCACCTTTTTGTCTTGTTGTTAGTTTTACCTTGATGCCATTGAAGTGGTCAGGCCCCTTCAGTCACTTTCTGCAGAGGAGTTTTTCCCCAGGGCTGATCGGTATGATGGATTACGAGCCTGCATCGGTGAATCAATGTGTCTTGAACTGCACAAGCTCAGGGTGTTCATGGTAAGGTCTCTTCAGCATTTGAATGTTTTCTTTTTTCACTGAATTATTTTAAGATTCATGTCTCAGTAAACCACAATGTCCTCTTTTCCAGGTCGGCTGTGGTGCCATAGGCTGTGAGATGCTTAAAAACTTTGCTCTGCTAGGGGTCGGATTGGCCAAGAGCTCAGGAGAGGTGGCCATTCCTTCCCTCCTTGTTTTTCCTCTCCTCTTTCTTCATGCATTTCTTCATTTATTTCATTAAATTTAATTTCTCAATAATGCTAATTTACTATAACTCATGACTCTACATTCGTCTATCCTCAGGTGTGCATCTCAGACCCAGATCTTATAGAAAAGTCAAACCTCAACAGGCAGTTTCTTTTCAGACCACATCATATACAGGTGAGTACGCATCCTCTTCCAATTCTGTACAGTACACTCAATATTAAATTACTAGAAACACACAATTAACATTTTCTTTGTTTCTGTCACAGAAACCGAAGAGCACCACAGCAGCAGAGGCCACTCACGATATCAATCCAGATTTGCAAGTGGATGCTCATCTGAACAAGGTGTGTCCGGCTACTGAGAACATCTATAGTGACTCCTTCTACTCCCGTTTGAACCTAGTGGTCACTGCGCTGGACAATGTGGAGGCCCGGAGATATGTAGACAGGTCAGTAGGAATATTAAAGGTTGGGTCTGGAGTTTTGTGCCCAAAAATAAACATTAGACTTATACTAATGACATCCGTCTTAATCATCACCTATGGGCTTCTAGTCCTGTGTGGTGGGAGCTGTGTCTGCAGCGCCCCCTCCCCCTGCCTGTATTTTGGTCTTTTGCTCTGTTTTGTTGTGCACGTGGACGTTACTGGGTGGAGAGCAAAAGTCGGTGTTTTCTCTCCAGCCAATGACAGAGCTCAGGTGAAGCTACGTGCAGCAGAGTAGGAGGCTCAGGGCAGCTAGCCGTACTAGCTGTCCCTGATGCTGCTGAGTGCTAGCACGTCTCTCTCTCTCTGCAGCAGCAGTCAGGACCGCAAAGAAAAAGAAATACAGTCTGAGTGAAGCGCCGGAGCCGCGGACCGATTCCCGACCGTCACCGACAACTAAAGCTTCGACTGGTAACAAGTATTAGGGCTGTTGTAGTGAGCTAGCTCGATGCTAACTTCGGCTAGCAGTAGCGGTTAGCATCCGCCGCTAACACCGTCTTCCCAGCTCACCACATGTAACAACATAACACGGAGGCTCCCGTTGTTGGTGACAGTCGGTTTTCGGCCCACGGCTCCAGCGCTTCTCTTGGACTGTATTTCCTTTTACTTTGCGGTCCTGACAACTGCTGCTGTCAGGGGCAGGAGGCTACACAGCTCCTCCCGAGAGGAGGGGCGCAGTTGTAATGTTTTGTTTACAAACTGCAACGAACAATACTCCAGACTCTACCTTTAAAGTGGTATAATCAATAATACAATTCAAATCATTTCCTGTGGGCAGAGTTTTTGATTAGACAAAGTATGTCTATGATATAAATGTGTCAGGAAATGTCGACTAATTTGGCCATGTGCTGATATTGTGTTCTTCATGTATTTGATTATTCTCAGTCGCTGTGTATCCAATCAGAGACCTCTTCTCGACTCTGGCACCATGGGCACTAAAGGACACACAGAAATCATTGTGCCAAATCTGACCGAGTCCTACAATAGCCATGTAAGTGTGTGCGAGACCATGTTTTTGTTCTTTGCTCTAGTTGATTCTTGCATCATTACTGTCCAAGGACTTCATAGGCACAGACGTCAATCTAAGTACAGCGGTTCTCCATTAACTTTCCAGAGAGACCCCCCGGAGGAGGAAATCCCATTCTGCACTCTCAAGTCTTTCCCTTCAGTCATAGAGCACACCATCCAGTGGGCCAGAGACAAGGTCTGCCAGAAGTCTGAGAGAATTTCCCTTTCATTTAGCAAGTGCTGATTATTCTTACTTTAGAAAGTATCAGACAGTGTCCTAATTTTGACTTTCTTTTGTGTGTTTTCGCTTTATGTAGTTTGAGAATGCGTTTGTCCACAAGCCCTCCGTGTTTAACTCTTTCTGGCAGACCCACTCCTCGGCTGAAGTGGTGCTTCAGGTAAGACTTTTTTTTTTTGCCTCACTTGCTTTTAATAAACAGCAGTAGCAATGTAAACCACATTTGAAAAACACGGCTTTGAAAGAGCCTTTGCTTGTGTTTTTAGAGGATGCAGGCAGGGGAAAGTCTGGAGGGCGCATTTCAGGTTATCAAGCTGCTAAGCAGACGTCCCAGGCAGTGGGAACAATGCGTCACTGCTGCTCGTCTGAAATTTGAAAAGTATTTCAAGAGAAAGGTAATTGCTCTCAACCTGAAAATACACGTTTATAACAAAGATACTTTATGTATATATGTGCAATAATATGCCTATGTTCTCATAGCATTGTTGACTGATATTCTTTTTATATTCAGGGCCTACAACTGTTGCACTCTTTCCCCCTGGACACAAGGTTAAAAGATGGAAGTAAGTTTGTATTTAACACATAAGTACCTCTAAAATTACCTGCTTATTTCACAGCAATTAAAATGCATATATTTCTGTAAAATTTACGATGCACAGCATAAACATTTTTTTAATCATTCATAGGTTTGTTTTGGCAGTCTCCAAAAAGACCTCCAGCACCTATTGATTTTGACTTGAAAGACTCTTTGTGAGTGCTACATTCATTATATCGCAGTTCAAGCTGATCTGGTATTGTATGTGTCACACCTAAACTTGCCAAACCCCCCTCTATTTTCATCAGGCACTTCACCTTCATTGTCAGCACTGCCCGGCTTTTCGCTGGGATTTATAACGTCACTTACTCAGAAAAGGTAGGTTATGACAACAACTGTTGTCATCTTCTTTTATTTTTGCTTTTCTATTATGTCTGTTTTATTTTATTTTTGTTGTTTTTGTTTTTTGCACATTTATTGCCTGCCACATCTCAGTTTTTATTTAACAAAAAATGAAGAAATACAATAAGAAAATTGATCAAAAAAAAGAAAAGGTAGGTCCTGCAAATTAATACCTATATTTTTTCAAGTACACACACTTCCTCATTTACTAGCTGAACCTTTCCATTGATCAGGATCTCTCTGAGGAGGCGGTGACAAGGATTCTCTCAGATGTGAAGATCCCCGAGTACAGGCCCACTGAGAAAGTAAGTCTGTCTATTGGTGTACTCGCAGATCTGAGTGTCTAGAGGAAAAAATACAGATTTTTTTTTGTGGATTTGATCCTGTTCCAGTGTATAGAGACGGATGAGACGGCAAAGAAGCCCGATCAGATGAAGATGCCGCAAAGCAGTGAAGAGGAGAGGGAGGCCATCACACAGCTCGAGCAGGCCATTGTTACAGATTGTGTCACACCAGGTACACAAATAAGGAAAAAAATACTCAACATTATGTACAGATACATGATTGTAAAATGATTATTCACTACTGTGGGTCTGTACTTTCACATACTTGCAACAGAGAGCTTACAGATGAGTCCAATGCAGTTTGAAAAGGACGACGACAGCAACGGCCACATGGACTTTGTAACGTCAGCATCTGCTCTCAGAGCAAGGATGTATTCCATTGAGCCAGCTGACAGACTCAAGACCAAACGCATCGCTGGCAAGATTATCCCTGCTATCGCCACGGCAACAGCTGCCGTGGCTGGACTGGTGAGAACAGACACTAACTGGACTCCCCTCACTGCTGCTGATGTTTTGCAAATACACTGTAAACTTTCCATGATTTAAATTTTGATAGTGATAATGGGGGAAATGGGAATTTCATTTCAACATTGTAATCAGAATTAGTACTTGATAATTCCATAATGAGTATTTGCTCAGACTTTTTGTGTTATTACTTTGATACACTCAGGTTGCCGTTGAGTTGATCAAGGTGGTTGGAGGCTATGGGTTTGAATCTTTTAAAAACTGCTTCTTCAACTTGGCCCTCCCTGCCATGGTGCTCACTGAGCCTGCTCCAGTTAAAAGGGCACTCATTAGGTAAGGGCATATATACACACTGTGGGAGACAGTCTGTCTCTCACACTATTTAAAGCTAAGAAGAACCTTGAACCACCACAGTTTACTGACTTGTATTTTATATTTTAACCAGGGACAACATCTACTTCACCATCTGGGACTGCTGGACTATTTATGGCCATGAGGACTTCACTCTGTCTGACTTGATGAATGCAGTGCGGGTGAGAAAAAATAATATTGTGCCCGTGTCGGTGTTTTACCAGATGCATTTACCACATTTTCTCTAAGGTTTTTGACAGCATCTTTATCACATAACATGTTGTTGGTGATTTCTATGTCAGGAAAAGTATGGAATTGAACCCACTATGGTTGTCCATGGTGTGAAGATGCTCTACGTGCCTGTCATGCCTGGACATTCAAAGAGACTTAAATTAACGTGAGTGCCTTACCTTTAAACGTGATTTTTTTTTTTTCCTGTCCATATTTTTGAGCTTTGTTGGACGGGATCTCAAATCGATTTCTGTTTCTGAACCAACTCTCACTTGTGCACTTAACTCCCTCTCTCTCTGTAGGATGCAGAAGCTGATCAAGCCATCAGTGGACCGCCGCTACGTCGACCTCACCGTGTCATTTGCTCCGGAGGCAGATGGGGACGAGGACCTCCCTGGTCCCCCCGTCAGGTACTTCTTCACCCGCGATGGAGAGACACCCTGACAACATTCTCGATCTCGTCCTCAAACCTCTTGTGTCCTTACTTCCCTTTCATGTAAATTACTGTACCCCAATGACCTGGGCCAGGGCCATGAGCTTTACCTCAGGATGTTACCTGACATGGGCAAAGCTCTTGGCCCCAGCACAGGCCCCTCCTCCCCCCCCGTACATCATGGAGCAAGAAAAAGCCAGTCCTGGTTCCAGTTTCTCTTGCCTCCGATCTAGCCAGTGGAACACGAGGCTGCTTGAGTAGCACTTAACTATACCTGTGTACATATATTTTCTCTGTTCTGTTTTCTACTCTGGTGAAACGCACAGCTCCACCTGTGTCGATGCCTTAATCGATTAACTTTTTTTTGTTTTGTTTGTGGCAGTGAGTCTGACTAAAAACAATGTTTACAGAAACCTGCATAATCCTGACATACAGCCCCATTAGTCTGATGTCTGTTTAAAATCTGCCAGGACTGTTGGTGCAGTTGAAGTGGATTTGTAGTCTGTAGGCGTCACATCTTCCTCTTTTGAAAATATTGCCAACCACAGAATTTGCCAGTTTTTGGTCATCTCCCTTCATAGTAACAGGTTAAGCCAATATTTGTTGTAAAATTTAAAGGTGCAACAGGTCAATGGACAATGGCGAAACCACCAAAGATACAGATTATCATAATATCTGCAGATGATTGTTCTGTTTTTATCATCACTTTGACTGCCTCATGAAATCATTTATATCACGGGGAATTAGTTTTACCCAAACATTAAAGGACGTCACACACCACTGCGTCTCAATGTGCTTCATCACGGGGTTGATATGAACTTTTGGATAATTCACTGTCCTTCTGACCAGCAACACTTCAATAAAGCAGCAATTTATCACATTACTTCCCAGTCATTGGACGTAAATCAAATGTCGCAGCTGATGTGTGGTGCAGCTTACAATATGGGTAAAACCACCTGCTAGTTGTAGCTGATAGTCTTACCTATGTCATTTAATATTTAGGTATTGACTGCACTTACATCAGTTAAATAAACTGTATGTTCTTCATTAGATTAAGCAGTGGTGTGAGTTCAATGACTATTCCTCACACAGACCTGAAACATCTGTTCCATCTAAAAAATTACACTCTTAACACACTTTTTTTTCATTTTTAAAGGAAAAATCTTGCTGTTCATGATTTTTTTCTTTAACTTGTTTATGGATGTGTGTCCATGATGTGTATTTATTTACTTGTTTCTCATTTGTCACTTTTTTTTGTGTCAAACTGAGCCTGTGTTGAGCTCTGTGGAGTCATGGTGCACTGGTTGTTAATCAATACTGAACTAAAGTCATCCTTAAGTGATTATCCAGAGGATCTTCTATTTAGCTCCACTTAAAAGTTGTAAAAGGGTCGTCATTGGCATGTATTGGCACCAATGTCAACATTGAAAGGAATCAATTAAATCCAACTTTACATTATTAAGATCCACATGAACAGAGCCCACCAACAGGTTATCATCTGTTTTCACAACAATGAAGACTAAACTCACACAAACTGATTCTTCCACCACATTAATTTCTCTGGCCATTACCAGAGGTGGTGAATTTCGCTCCACACAGAAAATGTCTATCATATTGACGACACTTCTTGTGCAGTGAATGTCATCAGTGTAAAACAAAACAGTGTTAATGAGTGACAATGATAATGATGTATGTTCTTGTGACAGACAACTCAACCAATGGTCCAATAAAATGTGAGACTTCAGGATGTCCTCAAGACCAATGCTGCTCTAAGTGTTTGTTTTCACTACATCACAGTAGAGCTGAAATAATTACAGTAGTTGAACAACAGAAAAATAACCAGAAACTAGTCTGATTAACTGTTTCAGTTGGGTTTTTTTAAGGAAAAATTGGGGGAAAAAAATATTTCCAGTTCCACCCTCTTGATAAAATAATCAACACAATAACTGATGATTTAAGTGATTGTAAGAGTAGTCTCAGGCTTACAAAATTGATTTTCAATTTATTACACAACAAAATATCATCTTGCATAAAATCTCATGTCAGATATCAATAAAATAAAAATTATTTTTCTCAAACACTGTACATCAGAAAATTCAATAGTTCATTTAGAGTTCATAACGTTTTCATTGACTTTGTATATTTCATTATTGTCTATATTGATGATAAAAAATATTTGAGACATTACAAAGTACGGTATTTACATATCACATAACTTTAAGCAGTACATGGAATTTGATTATGGTATTGAACATTAAAATATTCAGGTTATAGATCCAGATCCTGCAGATTCCCCCAGCTGGGTCCCACCTTCACTTTGGCCTTAAGCTTTACATAGAGTTTTACTGCCGACTCCATCTCCCTCTTGACTATCTGAGCAATCTGAGTGAGAGATGACAAACTTTGTATACATGACTGTGTTCAATCATTTTTGTTTGGTGTCAGGTTCATATCTCCACTGATGTTGAAGTGGTAACTTCTGTTTCTTTTTTATCTTTAAGTGATAGATATTAATATATTTCTTAATAATATTCAGATAATATTATTATGACTTACTGAGAAATTGACAATCCACGAAATAAACATACCTGAATGAGGTCTTCTTCTGTGGTTTCATAGATGAGTTCATCGTGCAACTGCAGCACAAAGTAGGCTCCTCTCATCTGAGACCTCCCAGCCTTGCACCGATTGCTGGCTGTATAAAAGCAATGAATTATCAGACATTATTCATTTGCATTTGCAATGATAAAGCAGGTAACTTGTGTGTCATGTTTGATTGGTGAATGAGCATTAAGTATGTGTCACCTGAGTGTGTGTGTTGGTGAGACAGCGGAGCAGCAGGAAACGTTTTGCGTAGCTGCTTCTGAATGTTCACTGTGGCAGTTTTGACAATGTCTGCTGCTGAGCCCTGCACCGTTGTGTTTACTGCCTGACGCTCAGCCTGGGAAAGGAAGGAAGAGAAACACACACGTACAGCTGATATGAAAAATTGAATAAATTAATAAATCACATGAATTTTACATTTCAAATCTTATAATCGAATTTTGTCAACTTGTGGTGGATTATCATACTTACATGTGCTTTGATGTGTGTATTGGCGTTAGTGATTCCAGGTAGGTATCTCCTTCGGCCCATCAAAGTCTGAACATATCCATTCTTTATACAGTTCTTCACTGTTTCTTTAAGAAAGGCATTAATCCCTGAAACCCAAGAAGACAGAACATGGACGTTTCATGTCTCCTCAGTGGAAATTTGTTTCCAATAATATGATCCCAAAAAACTAAATGTCAAATAAATTAACAGCATATGACTTGTGCACATTCCAACCAAGTGTAGTTGGATAATTTAAACAGAAACGGTAATGTGTTCATACCTTTGTATCTGGCCTTGAAGCTCTCTATGTAGCAGGCTGCGTCGTTTTCTTCCACTCCCATTTGCTCCCCCAAAGACTTGGCTCCCATCCCATAAATAATTCCATAGCAAATCTGCGAAGTCAGAAACACATACACACTGGTGAGCTTCTCATTGAGAATACTCACATGTCCATGTCATTGTCTTATTTTCTGCATTGTTGTACCTGTTTTGCTTGTTGTCTGAGGTTGTCATTCACAGTCTCTGGGTCGACACTTTTCCACTCGGCAGCGATGCAGCGAAACACGTCTGCTCCACCATTCAGCACCTGGTGAACACGTAGAGGCATCAGCATTTCTTTATCGGATCATTAATGTCTGATTTACAATGCCTTCTTGCTGTTTGTTCAGTCTATTAACCACTGACCTGTAGAAGTCGCTGATCCTTGGACAGGTGAGCCAGTACTCTCAACTCCAGCTGGGAGTAATCAGCTGCTAATATCATCCCACCTGCAGGACAGTGTGAAACAGTCTGAGACAAAGCCATAGACAGGAAAGGTAAACACCTACACAAAACAATAGTATCATCATGATCATAGTAACCTGAAAAAGGTACAAATGCATGTCTCATGCTGACAGAGAAGGCCGGGCCTTGTTCTGCAGCTCCAGCTGTAACTGCGGGCACCACCGAGTGTCTCCTCTTTCTGTAACACAAGAGTAAAAACATTATGACTAATCATCTGATCCTCCCAATCCTACTTACTGTTAATGTCACTGAAAACATCCGAGTTCAATAATAACAATCTGATTTATATAGAGAAGCAGTTGGCTTTCATGTAAAATAGATTAAAAGCTGCTATCAATGCTGTACTAAGAGATGGTGTCTTTCAATGAGAGAGTGCCAAAGTGCAACAAAATTAACTTACGGTAATTTGATCCGCAAGTAGGAGTGAGGAAGTTATGAATGAACAACAGTTCTACTACATTATTTAATGATATTACACCAGTTCTCATTTCACTGTGAACACATGGGAAGCCCCTCAAGTACCCCTTGAGTGTCCCAAACCCCTGCTTTCTCAAAACCGCTGGCTCTTAAATCAAACCTACCCTGCTTTGGTGGTCATTTGTCCGTTTTGTGAAGGAGGGCTCTCACCCACCACTGTGGGCATGTAAATCTCAAAGTCTTTGGGGACGTTCTGTATGTTGGGTTCAGTGAAGCTCACTCGACCTAAAATGTAGAAGTGTATGTTGACTTCAAATGAGACATTATTGCACGACAGTTTGACTTTTCAAGGTGTGGCTACATGAGTTACATTACATTTGGTAAATACAGACAAGTGTAATATCTTTGCCTATATGTGTGAGTGTGTTTTACCTGTGGCTGTGTGTGTCTGGGCGATGGGGTATATTCTGTCCATGGCCAGTGTAGGGTGGTATTGCTTCTCCCTCTGCAGGGGGAACACCACTTTAGTCAAGGCGTTGGTGATCCGCCTCCACTCCAGAATTACGCCTGGCAACGGGTGCATGGGGCAAAGTTTCTCCAGCACATCCTGCCAACATCATTTCAATTTCAGTTTAAACTGTGGATATTTCACCTCCCCAATATTATGTTACAGCTCCTCAATGGTATAAAAACAAACAGTGTTATTACTTGATGGCTAATACAAAGTCATTTCACCTTGGTGGTACTGAATTGCTTTCCAAGCCGCACTCTGCCGCCGCCTCTCCTGGTATAACCCAGAGTCTTCTTACTTCTTGATCCACCAACATCACCATTTGGAGGCAGGTGGAGCTCAAAGAACAACACCTAATAAGATACAAATTCGTGTATAAAGTGTAAGTATGACTGAATTTGGGAACCGGTTGAAAAACGTGGCTGGGATAGAGAAAGAGATGCATTGAACCTGAGCTATGTCATCGATACTGGTGAGGGAGAAGCTGTGTCCGGCCAGGTTGTATGCCTGAGACTCCAGAGCTGTGAGTTTGGCCTGCATGACATGTTTTTGTCTCTCACACTCCTTAACACTGAAGCCCAATCCATTCAGTTCCAGCAGAGCCAAACATACCTGGGAAGGCATCTCCACGCTCCTGAAAAAATCTGATAGATGCGTAAATATCATAAAACGACCAGTGAGCGGTGCTACGCTACTACGCAAGTGACCGTGTGTGCACTCTTTTTACCGAGCCTGGCGTCTTTCTCCAGCAGGCCGGTGAGATGGTTCATGACAGCGTGTACAAGTACACTCTTGGTTGCTGCCCTGACACGAGGACAGTGCGCGTGTGCGTTCCCAAGTCCGTCCAGCAGAGGTAACTCCTCAGGACAGAAGACAGTCACCATGTTGGGCAGAGTCCTCTCCTCAGTGCCAGGGTCCAGCAGCCAACAGGCCACCTATGGGGAACATATAAAAAACTATTTTGCAACAGGTTCAAGTTTGTAATTACTATTATGTGTGTATATTTGTCTGTGTTGTATGTTCTTGTATTTTGTTTATTACACTTTCATGTCACTTGTTGCTGAATGCACTTTTATGTGAATAAAAAGATGTATGGACATTGTGCACTTACTTTGGGGTCTTCACACCTTCCCTCCAAGCTAATGCCACAGCTCAGGACTAGTGTTTTGTACACCTGGATTATGTCATACGTGACAATCACTCCCCCTCTAGGACCAGCCAATGCCCTGCTCAGACAGGCCTTTGCCTGGTTAAGCCTCTCACTTACTGACAAATCATCATCCAGAGGAGGGGGAGCCAGACTAGAGCTTAAACCTGAGGGTGACAGATGAGGCGAGTTAGCATTTTCCTTTTGGATAGTGTGCTTGCTTGATTGTGGGTGTGTGGCGTGCGTTGATACTTTTGC
Source organism: Trachurus japonicus (assembly GCF_045865225.1). Lineage (NCBI taxonomy): Eukaryota > Metazoa > Chordata > Actinopteri > Carangiformes > Carangidae > Trachurus > Trachurus japonicus. Next base: position 17,490,116 of record NC_140907.1, read on the forward strand.
TCTGTTCTTGCTGCAGACATATGTAGTATGCATCTCTTGCTCCCCAGCAGACGGACAGTCCGATCAACACCAGTCCGTCACTGTCTCTTACTGGGAAACCTTCAGCCCCATTGAGCCTCTGATGAGATGCTGATGCTGCACAGACAACACATGCATGAATGAGGAGATGTACTGTATTCGACATGCATCAGATTTGACTGTAGCTTTTGTGGTTTTTGTGGTTACCTCTCTTGTGTTTCCCTCCTATTTCCCCCTCATGCTGCTGCCCACGCTCCCTCTTTTCACAGGCCAGAGCCACAGAGTACCGCTCCTTTGTTTTCCACTCTTTAATGAAAGTCTGGAAAAGGTGCCTGTCACTTGCCACATCTATGATGGAGAAGGTCCCAGAGTTGCTGGAACAGAGTGATGCATCCTGGGACAGTTCAAGAGTGAAGCCTTCAGTCACAGGCGATTCTGTATCAGAGGGAGGCTTCGGCCGGGGAGAGGATGGAGAAGCAGGAGGGCTGTGGTTCTCATCACTATGTAGAAGGGGCTTGGGTTTTGAACTTGAGCATGGAGCAGACTTCAGCTCAGATTCAGGTCGAGTCTTTGTTTGCTTTAGCTGATGTTTGTGGTTCCAATCAGACTGTTTAGAGTTGGCAGTTTCTGATACTTGTTTGCTGTGTCCTGGCTGAGATTTACGACATTTTGGGGCAGTTGGATTCCCTGGCGGAAGGGCTGAGGGAGTTGACTGGTTAAGTGGCTGGACGGTGAGGGGCGACTGGACCGAGGTGGTGGTCAGTTTTACTCTGGGTGTGACAGGTGGTGTTTCCTGAGTGGGGGGAATAAGGTCACCAGCAGATCCTGGCCTCTCCCTTACATTCTCAGTGTCACTTGTTGGGGATCGTGCTGGTTGAAAGTCGCGCTCAACAGCAGCAGCAGCAGATTGCACCTTTACCTTTTGACCTCTTTTTCTGCTTGCGTGTGTTGAGCTCTGAGGTAGATCTGGAGCAGCCACTGTGTTTGCAGCAGCAGCAGTGTGTGTTTGAGCGGATGCGTGGCCTGTTGTGGTGTTTTCCCAGGACTGGTCAGACATACTCGGCCAGCGGTCAAAGATCTCTTGTAAACCAGGGCTGCAATTGAAGGTACTTTCAGGCACATTATCCGGCAATAAAACATTCATTTTGGCTTCTTTGTTTTTCCTTCTCTGTCTTCCATCTGGTTTACTCTCATTTTTGTCATTAGCAACATTTTTTGCTTTATCCTTGTCATGCTCATTCTGAATCACAACGCAGTGAGGCTGAGTTGGTATGTGACTGGGTTCAGATGATACATTTAACAGGTGTTCCTCAGGCAGAACATTGTCTGTGTCAGGTTGCTGAGCTTGACAGCGGTGAGCCTCTTGCTCCTGATCATGTTGGGTTTTCTCTGTGTGTCTCAGCAAGCTCTGCCTCTCCAGAAAATGCTCACCCACAAACAGCGAGTCGCCCCACTCTGACAGGTTGAAGGAGGACTCGCCCCACTGGACAGCCTCCTGCTTCTCTGCCTCCTGGTTGGCGAGAAGCTCGCTGTGTCGTCGCTCCTGGGTCGATGGGACGGGGCGCTCCTGGTCGACGGCTTCCTCTTCATCAGACTGGTCATGGACCTGTTGTGGACTCAGACCAGCCAGCAGAGAGCTGTCGTACAGGCTGTCAAACAGGAAGCTACTGCTTCTGTTCAGACTGTCGGAAGCAACCTGATTGGCATTGGGGGCTTCATCATCATCATCATCATCATCATAACCACCTTCATGTTTATCTTCATCCACGTTATCACTACCGCCAGGACCAGGGGAAACCTGTGAAAACAGGAGTTCTTATTAAACAGGCAAATCATTTGATTATACGCTATTGTACAGTAATTTCTATTTGCTATCCGAGCACAAATGATATTTCTGGTCAGTCACCTGGTGGCTGGTGTTAAGGATGAGCTCCATCTGGCTATCTGTGAGAGAGATATTGAATGTAGGACATGCATTTTGAAGGGCAAGTCCATTTTTCCCCTCATCCGTGTTGTTCTGCTGTTTTATGGCCGTTTCTTCCTCCTTTATCTCCTCTGTCTCTACCACCTGATCCATTCCTCCGTCCACCCCATGTCTGTGTTGGTATGATTCTTGGGCAATGATTCTCTCTGTCTGAGTGTCCAATTCAAAGCTGTCACCAAAACTCTCTTCTCTGTTTTTTCCATTCCCGTCAGCTTCTTCATCTCTCTCATCTCCTGCGTACAGCTCGGGAGATGAGAACTTATCTACTTCTTTGTCCTCTATCCTTCTTCGCTTGGCTTCAGGAGAACATGAGGGGACTGAGACTGGAGAAACAGATGGTGCATTTAGTGCTTCTGCATTTGTGGGAGTATGAACTGGTGCTGCCAGAAGGGTTGTCTTCGCACTCTCCACATTGTCTTGTAGACATTTATCAGTTTGTATGGAGTGCAGAACTTTGCTTAGGGCTCTTGCGTGCTTCAATCTACCCAACTGCACAGGTGAGGCAGCAAGCCCTTTGTTACCACCTTCTTTGAAAGTCCTTGTGGAAACACTTTGTTGTTCAACCCGGGGCATCGGGGCTCTGAAACGAGGCGGCGGCATTGGAGAAGGTGATGGCTGAGGATGTGGGAGCGATTGAGGCAGAGGGCTGGATACAATCTCAGCCAGTTCCTGTGTCAGACTCCTTTCAGGAAGGGTCTGTTTCACTTGTTGACCCCCGGGTCTGGATGAGACTGCACCTTTTTTCTCAACTCCCTTTTCCTCTAATTTTTTGCCCTCTTTTCCATCTTTCTCTGACTGATATTTTGTTTCATTTGCTGTGGATAGCTCTTCTCTTATCTCTGTCTCTTTACCAGTTTCCACTGGCATCTCATTATCTGCCTGTTCAGTGTCTAGCTCTGTCCTGTCTTCCCTCCTGTGCATCCCCAAATTTTTCACCTCAACAAGTTTTTCCTTCGCTTGCTCTCTCATAACGTTGCTGTCTTGTGTCTTCTTTTTTCTTTCCGCCACAATCTTCTCACTTTTATTTTGCTCTTCTCTATGTCTTTCAGTACCTCTGTCCCTACTTTTCTTGAGCCTGTCTACCTCTTGGTGGTCTTTAGTGTTGTCTGTCTGTGCTTCAGGTGAACTGACACATGAGCCAGATGACACTTCTGTGTTGCTGCGGTGAAGATCGTCTGGGCTGTTGACAGCAGGAGCCCCAGTAGGAAGAGTTGTTGGGTCCCACTGAACTCCTAGCTGGGCCAGGTCTTCCTGTAGAAGGAGCCTTGCCTCAGAAACTATCTCAGTAGCTGCTTCCTGCTCCGTCAGGGCCCGTCCACCGGTCACCCACACACAGCGGAGGCTCCGTCTCTCAGCAGCCTCCATCTCACTCTCATCCACCGCACGTTTAGAACTGAGGAAAACAGACAGTGCACCATTGACTTTACATTTGGACTCATTTCGGATTAGGTTTTAAGCAGCATTTGCAAGGCTGTACCGGCTTCTATTTTCTTTGACCTGTGTTAGTTATTGCATGTTGAGTACATACATTTAAACATGATATATTTTTAATGTAATTTCTGAGGTCCTCATTTCGCCAGGTACTTGAATTGTTCATTGCTATGTTGGATGGTTAACAATGCCTCTCATCATAGAACCTGTTTGTTTACATTTTCAACACTAAGACCTGACTGGGATTTGAAAAGTCCATTCAGTGTATTGTTGGTCTGGATTCAGTGGTCTGATTCCTAACTTGAATTTACATGTGATACACACCCTCTATGGCAGCAGAGATACATCAATTGAAGTTAAATAATAGTACTATACAGTATACTTCAGATATACTTCAGCTTCTACCACTCATGTACCAGCACCACCTACTGGTACAGCACTGTTCTTGAGGATGGACGTCATTCTTTACAGTGCTTTACTTTTTGTTGATTAACTTTTGTTCCTTTTTACAAAGCCTAGTTATGTCTTCAAAGTGACACTGTCTGCAAGAGGAGCTAATTGGTCCTGTGACAATTTTTGGCCACTTTTAATCAGAGTGACCAAATCAAATTCAGCTTTTTTTGTCAAAGTAAGGGGAATTTTTTTCACTACATTGGTATAATTCATTAAGTATTAAAGGGCCTATGTATAGCAACAGCATTTGTATTTATATCTTACTGGGAGATCTGCACAAAGTAACTTACACACACCTACCTCTTGAATGGGACTGCGTTCCTTAAAGCTTTCTCCACATCAGCCACAGTAGCCCTGGCTAGTTCAGCAACAGTACACAGCCCTTGTGCGTAGAGTGCTCTGGCTCGTGTTGCATTCAAGAGTGAAACCCTGACCAAGTCCACCAGCTCCCTCTGAACTCCAAAGCTCAGCCTGGTCTGATACTGTGACAACAGCAGCTCCATGTTGTGCCAGCCCAGACGTTTGCAGAACACTGTTACCATACCTAAGGGATAGCACAACGTGACTAAGCATTTGTGGAAGCTATAGAAACTTGATTTAAAGTCAGCGAATAACAAATGACCTATTTTTTGGCTCCACTTCTCTTTATTACTGTGCATCAGTCAATGATAATTGGCACCATCATTCTATGTCTATGTAACAGTAAGATCTTGTGAACCCTCTCACGGTAACTTGATGCAAGAGGTGTGAGCAGTGCACTTATGTATGATGGATAGATGACTCTGAAGGAACCATATAGGAGCTGAAACACCAGTTAATGGGGTGAAGTCTGTACATACATCATTCTAAAGTGCTTTTTGCATCAAGTTACCCAGCAACATTTACCTGCATAGGTAGAAGCAGACTGCTGGAGAGATTGTAACTGCCCACGATTGCAGTTGTATTTGGATGCCACGGCTCCCAAAGGCACCTCATTTACCAGATCCTGTAGAACGAGTGTGGTGAAAAACCTGGAGGGTGGCAACAATAAAAGAATCTGAAGTTAAAAAAATCTTGTATGGCCCACATTCTAAAACATGACTTGTTCTTTGACTTTCTGGAGATATGTCCTCTAGTGGTTTGTTTTAGGTTCTCTCCTCTACCTCATCTGAGTGAAATAATGTAAGAATTAGCAGTAACACTATGCTGTGCATATTGTATGTGGTTGTTAGATTTATCAAAAACGATATGCTTCACTAAGGTATCCTGATTAAAGAGCTATTACATTGTGTTAAATTATATTATTAAGGCCTTTGTATTATTTTTGCTCAAGTCTTGTACACTGTTGGAAAGCCTTCTTGTCAGTGTATAGCTTACAGATTTGTGTAACTGTGACTATAATTTAGTATTACATTTTTTTTCAAAGCCATGCACTGTTAATATTTTGGAAAATGCAATTACAAAAAAAGACATGTGAGGGGGTATTCACCAATGCTGTGATGTAAAGTATATATAGCTTGTGTAACTAACATAAATGTGTCCCTTTACCGTTTATGAATTGCCATCTGTCTACGCTGCTTTTCTGTCTTGGCAACGACTTTGCTGCTGACAGATCGTGCGAGAAAACCTTCCTGGACGCCAACCAGCTCTGCCACTCTCTTCATCGACGATGAGAGCTGTTCCCACAAACAGAAGAACTGATACCAGTCTATGGTAGTCCACTCTGCATACAACGGGGTAATCTGAGGGGAGTTTTGACACAGTTTTGTATTACTATGCTTGTAAAGACTGGTCTGGGTTGACTGGAATGGAGGTGTGTTTGAAATGGGGATGTTTTTGGTTTTTGGTGAGATAGAATTAAGATGTAGTAGTTACTATGAGAAATGTGCGAGTGGGGTAAAGTTGACAGATTATCAGTGTTACTGTTATAACGTACGATATGTGCATGTTTACCAGGTAGAGAATGTGCAAATCATTTTCCAGTACAAAGCCCTTCATGGCACGCTGGAGGTCTGCAAATATTCCTAGAGCCTCAGGAGGGGAGAGGGAGGAGGACAGGGTGGCAGCACCAAGCTGAGTGGGACAGTAACGCTCTTCTGGAAATGCAGAGACAACACTGGTTATAATAAATTACATAACACAATAATACTACATAGCATAGCATGGCAATAGTGGCAGTACCTTCTCCGTCCTTCTGGATGCTAATAAATTCATTCTCCATCAGCCATTCAACACAGGCTTCAATAGCGCCTTTGTTGTTGGTCTCTTCATTTGATGTGTGTTTGCCGTCACATTTCATGCTGGCAGCCAGCAGGGAGCACGAGGCATACAACCTCACATCCTGTGGAGTGCTGGCTACACCTCCAACAATGATCTGTGATTTGGGATAGTATGAATCAGAACAAGAAAACAATTCATTTAATGGGGCAAAACGTGTTTTGGCCACAGTGAGGTATAAACACAACATGGCTATTCTCTAAGCAGAAAACGACATACAGCCTGTTAAATCGTTTCTGTGTGTTCATGAGTGTTCAATGATACCTCCAAGATGGCTCTCAGCATGCTAGTCGTGACACCTTCCCCTTCCCTTCTCACAAGGCAACTGCTGATTGGCTGAAGAGCGCCGTTAAGGAGACTAATACCTTTCTGGCGCTCTGCCTCCTTACAAACTAACACACTTTCACCTGAAAGAGGACCAACGAATGAACAAAGAAGAGAATAGTTTTTGATGAAGTTTTCATATGCTACAGGCTTAATCATTCATAAAAAAAGAAGTATCATGTTCATCTCTTCCTCATCTCTGTCCCATTTTTCTTTTCTTTTTTGCCCCTGTGCCGACTCCATACCTGTAGTGTCTACGCCTTTTCTCCCTGCTCGTCCAGCCATCTGTTTGTATGTGAGTGGGTCCAACAAGTGTCCGTTGAAGGTCGGGGTTCGAATGATGACCCTTCGGGCTGGGAGGTTAACTCCTGAGGAGAGGGTAGAGGTGGCAGCCAGGACTCTGACCGTGCTCTGACGAAAAGCTCCCTCCAACACATCGCGTTCATCAAATGTCAGACCTGTGGGGAAAGTATGAAACTTGGACTTCCATCATCTTGTTTACACAGGAAATAACAAAGACTGTAACATTCAGGCCACAGTTTTGCTGTTGTTGTTAATAGGTGATATGATGTTTTCACCTGCATGGTGGAAGCCCACCCCCCACGGCACAGTTCTTTGGAGGGTGGGGTCCAGTCCAGCAGGAGTTCGTCTCAACTGAGCAATCACGTCCACTAGTCCCTCTCGATCCAGACACACTGGCTGGGGTTCGGTATCCCCCTGACCATCTGAAAGACAGACACAGCAGTCTGAACTAATGAAAAAAAATAGCAACCGCTTTTGCCTCAATCTGAAAACCTACATGTTCTGATGTTTAATTATTTCATTTGAATACATTTTCAAATTTGACATACCAGCACGTCTGAGGTTGTAGAACTCCCTTGCGATACTGTCTGCCAGTTTCTCACACCAGTTCTTCGAGGGGCAGAATAGCAGCACAGAGTGGCCCTCTCTCACGGTCTCATAACACAAACTCACGATATGGTCATCATCACCCTTTTTAAGCAGAAAAGATTATAGTATGTGACTGATTATATTAGATTTCAAGAGAAAGTATGCATCGGTCATGATAAAACACATACTGGATGATCACTCCATCTATATTACCTTAATTTGGAGCACAGGAGTGAACTGGCGGACCACAGAGAGGGTCTTGTCGTAGATGTTGCGGCCCATTTTGAGATGCTCCTGCAGGGGGACGGGTCTGTAGTCTGTCTGGTAAAGTTCTGCCCCTAACCAGCTGGCCAGGAGGGAGAGGTTAGGCAAGGTGGCACTCATACCTATGATCTGTACACCATCAGACAGAGACCTGTAGAAAAAAAATAAACAGACTTACTTAGTTACTTTTGGGATAAAAAAAAAAAAGACTGTACTTCAAGACAAAGGTAGACAGACAAACAGACCCTGTGGTGTTCTGCTTCTGGGCTATGTAGCGGATTTTGGTGAGGAGCAGCTCTAGCAGATACCCTCTTCCAGAGTCACCTACCATGTGCAACTCATCCACCACCACCATACCTAGCAGCACAAAAGAAAATACACACTTTTAAATGCATACTCTTATTCTATGCTATGCATTCATTAGCGCACACACACACAATTTAGAGCTGTGGCACAGAAATATATTCTTTGTTGTTTTTGTGTTTTTGTCAGTTAGTCTGTAAGAAAATAGTGAATAATACAAGTCACACTCCTCAGGAACTCAAAGTGAAGTCTTGAAATTATTTGTTTGGTCCAAGAAACAGTCTCAGATCCAGAGATAGTCAAGCTACATTACAGATGAATAACTCAGAGAAATGGTCAAATCCTCACAAAGCAGAAACTAATACGTTTAAATGGCAGGAACAATTTATTGATTAAGCATCTGCATAGATTAATTTTTTCTGTCAGTTGACTAATGAGACACTTAATTACAACAGATGTATTACCGAGTAAGCCCATGTTGTCCTCTTCGATGAGCCTGTTTAGCAGAGAGTTGGCTTTTTCTATGGTGCAAACAGCCACATCCAACGCTGTGAACCCCCCAGCAGCTGAAGTGCTGCCCATATATCCCTCCACACGGACTCCTGCCTCTTCAAATACACTCTACAGGAGCAGACACACAAGTCGGTTAGACAAGCACAGACACAGACAACATTTTGTTCATAACAACATCATCATGTATCCTTCTGTCCATGCCCCCCCCTCACCTGAAGATAGTGCATCTTCTCCTTGGCCACAGAGACGAAAGGTAAAATGAAAAGAGCCTTTCTTTTTGTCTCCAACACACGCTTCAGCATCAGCAGCTCTGACACCAGAGTTTTTCCAGCACTGGTGGGGGCTGAAAAAAGGGGAAAATAAAGCTGAAAGGGGAGCTACAGGAGAGGAATAAAACCAACAATTACTAAAGTGAATTAATTCGATCACTTTCTTACCAGAGTATACCAGGTTACCTCCCTGCAGCGCCTGTCCAACACTGAGGCACTGAGCCTGCCACTCAAACATGTGAGTCACTCCATGTTTCTGGTAGCGCTCCAGGACAGGTTTTGGTAAACCCCAACTGGATAACAACAGCTTTTCAGCTTGCTCTGAGGGAGCACACAGGGCAATGCCTGCAGTAGAGCACACATAACATACTTTCACACATGTTATCAAATCAGATTGGATGCAGTATGAACACTCATATCTGAGTCTATATTAAAGTTCAGAGAGGATGTGAACATGTGTTGGTCGAGAACACTTGAAGACATAAGAATAAAGTGGAAAAAAAGGTTTTACGACTTCACTACACCGACTATTACTTCACCTGGCTGAGGTAAAGTGTCACTGAGAGTACTGAGCTCTAATCCAGTGGGAACTGTGAGAACAGAGGCCGACTGATTCTGTAACGACTGCTGGAGCTTGGCCCTCTTCATGGCAGCCGCGAGGCGTGTGGGGCTGAACAGGATGTAGTCTCTGCGTGCATCAAGAGGTGGGTCAGCAGTTTTAATTGGTTCACTTTCCTCTTTGCTAAGAGGAGAAGTCTTTGTTTTGAATGAATGCTTCTGCTTGCTGAAACATAGAGAGAAAAAGAAACACTTGTTCACAGACAAGTATAAAGATGACAGAAACATACGAGGCGATAATGTGAAAGTCCAGACTCACTTGTTGGAGCTGCCAGCTTGCTGGCTGGTTTTTATTTCTTGACATGGGAGACCATTGTTACAGCTGCTTTCTGGGCCCCTCTGGATGTGCTCCACTTCCTCCGAATCCTCACTGAAGAGAAGCTTCTGAGCAAGGTTTTTGCAGTCAGCTGTCCACCCTGGTCTCTTACCATCACTGCCACGGCAAAGGACCGTCTCCTGGGAGCTGGGGGCTCTGTGGGGTCCTGGGCCTGGGGCTTGAACAGGAGCTCTGTCATTCTCCCTCTCACTGTGTGCAACCGTTGCAAAAGGCCGAGCAGCTGAAGATGCTCCTGGCTCCTGCTGTGCATCTCTGTTTACCGTTGGTGGACAAGCTTTGGTAGTCGCAGGGTTCACAGGGTCGACAGCATCCAGGACCTGCAGCATCTCTTCATCAAGAGCTAAGGTGGATTCTCCCAGCGGGAATGTTTCCCCTCCGCCCTAAAGGTAAACCAGAAACAGGTCAGGTCATTTGTGATCCAACTTATGAGGGGAAGAGGAAGAAAAAAAAAGAGTTGACAACAACTTTCTCTCATGCTATCTCACTCACCCTGAGGCCGTTTCTGCTTGAACTTTCTGACTTGTGTGTTTTGTCTGACAGATAGCGGGTATTCTGCAATCTGTTTTCATCCGGTGGCTCACCAGGAGCTTGGAAGCTGTGCGCAGAAGAAAATACATTCATCGTAGGAAGACACAGACAGAAACTTTAAAACTAACAGGTCTCATGGCAACAGGAAGGACGAGCCTTTGTCTTTTAAATCAAACAACATTATGATTGAAAACTACTAGCTTACCCTTTTTTCTTCTTGATCTGGTGCTGCCCCATGTAGCTTTTCTGTCTCAGAGGACCCATACTGGAGAGGCTGCACTGTTCTCAACAAACGTGTGAGTAGGTGGATGTTGATTAACATGACATAGGTTTCTCCCACGACACGAGTGTTTTTTTTCTTAAGAGATATTTATCAATGTACGTAGCTTCATAGAACGGCAGTAGTTACGATATGACAAGCGTCGCCAAAGAGTTTACTCGCTAACTGTAAATATTATTGTCCCGTTGAGCAGCGCAGAGTGGACCTGAAATCAAAACGACCGCCAGAGGGCCGCCCTGGTGTTACACAAAAACAGTTCGACGGAACAAATGCTCGCATACGAAGGTTCCCATGGTAGTACAACTACTGCTGCTCCTACTACCACTACTACAACAACCAAAAGACGACAGAAAATAGAGTATCTTTGCTTAATAATAATAAGGCTACTAATACTACCGAAAGAAATAGGCCTACTAAATCATTATAAATAAATCATTCATAAATTAAATATTTATATAAATAATATCATTTGAATTATCTGTTTATGGTGAAAACAATGTGGTTGATAGGCCTATGGTTAATAGAGTGTATTGGCGAGAAACAATTAAAATATTCAATTTATGAACTACAGCGAACTAGATAAAATAGTTTACGAACAACTGTCATTAAACTCACAAGTCAGTGATAAGCAGTCGAGATAAATTTGTTCATGAAATCTGAATGGTGTTAACAAAAAGAGTACAGTCCATACTCTTTGAGAATGTGCTGATAAAATTTTATTTATCTTTTCATTTCGTTTTTAGACACAAGAAAAAATCAAACTCTTCCCTAATAATGGCAAATAAAGAGCAGTGATGTGTGTTTATTCATCTTTGAATCATCTTTGTTCACAGTTTAGAAGATAAACGGAGTGTGTAGTAAAGTGATTGGATGTGGGCGGGGCATCGGTCTCGGTCCGCTCTGGCGTGAGCAGCAAGCGAGCGAGCGGCTGGTGGGCGCGCCCGCTGCTGCGACGTTGCGGAGGCTTCAAGATGGCGGAAGCCCTGACAGCTCAGGAGCAGCTGGTAAGGGGTCTCTTTAACGCATTTTTTCCCCCTTATCCCTCACAATGTTCAGTATTTACACACGCCGCATTCGATCTCTTGTCTACCCAGCGATTTGTCCATATATCTTGTCACGGTGACAGAAACCGGGAACGATGCGGTCTAGTCAAACAGCGCTGGCCCGTTCGCAGCCCGACTCCGGTGTGACTGACAGCAGTTAGCATGTGTGTTAGCATGATGGCGTTTGGTAGTAACTTAGCCGCTGTGCGTTAGTAGTAGGGACCACTTAGCCGGCGGCTGTTTATCACGAATCTACGTTTCACCCAACAACCCCGTTTTACACGGACTCTGCAGACATGTTCATATCGCTTATGTTACCTAGCGGTCCATCCATACGTATACACAGCCTCAGACACACAGTGCTTCTACTGTCTTCAACGCGACCGTTAACCATCCAGGCACCACATGTAACCTAGCCGCTAGCTGATGCTAATAGCTATTGTTGACTTGCAGGGAATTTCCTCGACAGCTACATTGCAAGACGTTATTAATTATGCTGCACGATACGTGAATGTTGAATACGACCAATCAATGATTGAGTAAAATTTCTGTTATCGTTATGTATCCTGACACAGAAGAAAAACAGGCCATGGTCATGGGTCTCATCATTGCTACAACGCGAGTGTTTGCTGTGAGCCCACAAGCTAGCAGCGGTGTCCTGCCTATCAGATTTACGGTCGAGAATTCACAGAAGCGATCCTCCGGTTCCTAGCATTGTTGTTGCCATCACTTTCTAGTAAAGGGGTGGGCCCTGACACTGATGGCAAACATCGAGTACCACTCCGCGATTGTCGTGACAGCTTCGTTTTATGGCTACTTGTTTTTATCTTAATCAAGTATTCACAAGGTTAACCGATCAGTTAGCAAAGTAACGGGACGCGCTATCACTGTTCCCCTGATTTCATTTGTCGAGTTGGGTCTCGATGGCTCAGCGTCACTTTCCCAGACCCAGTAACGTAAAACGATTAACGACCATGAGGACAATTTGAGTACATGCTGTTTGTCGTGTCTGGCGACTTGCCTCGTCTAGTCGCACCAAGGCTAGCACCCTTATCCTTGTGCGGGTGTCCTGTCACAGTGTAAATAACGGCATCAAGATATAGAGGTGTGATTTAGTCACAAATGTGAAAATTTTAATTGGGAGGGGTTGTGGTAGAGCAACAAAACTTTAAAGGGACGATCCCCTCAATTACTCAATAAAACAATCGTTACAAAATGTGTGATGCACATTTGACACTGTACCCTTTCAGGGTGTCATTAGTGGCTGTGGTATCTCCTTTGCCTCCTTTGCCTCAATCAAAATGACAGCCCAAGGTATTGGATATATTTATTGAATGTGTATGCAGCCATACACAATTATTACAATATTCATCCAGTCACAGTGTTAACTCAGCTAGCACTTAATCCTTGCCTAGAAATCTTCAACAAAATCCAGTTGTCACTGGATAAAATTTAGTTCACATCAGTGTAAAGACAGACCACCTCTACTGATATAACACACCTATCTATCTTGCACTCACATTCAGGAAAAAGGGGAGCAGAGTTGCTTCTTCACACAGCAAATGTTATGTATTTAATGAATGTGTCTATTGTTTAGGCCATCATCTAATAACAAAACTGATCATGAGATTCATCAGGATGTGGATGACTTACCAAGTCTGCCAAACAACTCATAGGGAAGCCGTGTATTTGGTTTAATTCTTCGCATCCTCTTTTTTTTAGTCTTGTCCTATGAGAAAGTAGATTCAGGGTTTGTAAATAGCTAATGAAGTAATCTGTTGTACCCATTCAGCAACTCTCCCCTTGCTGGTTTCAAATATATAGAGGACAGATGCAGCCCACTTGGGTGGAAACAGCCGAACTGTTGTCTCCTGGCATACGACTGCACTCATCTTCGAGGAGCAAGTCTGCTGCTGCCATCTGTATCTGAATTATTGTGACTTTGGCAGAGAAAGAGCTACCAAGCTGAGGGGGCTGACAGTTTTCTGTCTTCTCTTTGTCCTGCCAGTTGTCATCCCCATTATTTCTCAGTGTTTCTTTCCTGTTGCTCGATCCCTCTAGATTCTCAGCTATTGTTGTGTTTTTAAGTCTCCGTTCCTTTGGTTGTTCAATTTCAGTTTTTCTGCTTTAATCCCTCTTCACATACTGATGCCTCACCCTTTTCCCCCTCATCTTCTCCCTCTCGTCCCCCAGGCTGTGGAGGAGTTCCTGGGTGAGGTGCGTAGCAGGGAGCAGCCTCACAGCGCTGTGTTCGTCTCCCAACCTACCGCTGTAAAGTTTCTGATGGCCCGCAAATTTGACGTCTCCAGAGCCATCGACCTCTTCCAAGCATACAAGGTACGTCGTGCTTCGATTGGTGACACAACCAAAATAACTGTTAGTTAGTTAGTTTTTATAATCAACATGCGTCAGAGTTGCCAAATGAGATCCAGGCCTGTTTGCAGGTGTACACATTTACACATGTGCACATATGTGATACGTTTTTATAATAATGGAAGGGAGACAGAGTGATGCAGTTGCTTGACCTTTACCTAAGGTTTTTTAGAGTATATAGTTAGCAAAAAATGACATTAGTAGCGTACTACATCACTCAATATTTAAAATTCATAATAATCTTGTTTGACAACTACATAGTTTACCATTTACAATACACAGAAAACTTTTATTAAGGGTCATTTGACGGTGTAAAAGATTTGACTGAAAGTGTGATGTGTAGAAGTCTGTAGCAACATGTATGCTTGCAATAACTATGTCCTGTTATACTGTGTTAGGCCCTGTCATTTTTGAGGTTGTACTCGTTGGAATTACTGTATGGATTGACAGAACAGCATAACTCCTTAAGGCACAGTCTGGGATTAAAAAAAGGCTTTTAGCACACACAACTAAAGCCTGCTTTCTTTCTGCTCTGCCATCTTTTATTGACATTAGAACACAAGGATCAAAGAGGACATCATCAATATCAACCCTGACGAGGAGCCTCTACGCTCTGAGCTGCTGAGTGGCAAATTTACAGTCCTGGTAAGTAGTAAAGTTACTAATTGGCACAAAAGAACTAGAGATAACCATTAAGCAAATACATAATTGGATATAAAGAATATATATTTGCACTGTCAGAGAATACAATGTCAATGATCAAACCTCAGTCAGACTAAAACTACCTCTCACAGATAACATGGCAGGGAAGCAGAGTGAATTTGCATAGATGTATATGATAGCCTGTAAATGTCCCTACCAGCCTGGCCGAGATGCAAAGGGTGCTGCTCTAGCGCTCTTCACTGCTCGTCTCCATCGGCCAGACGTCACCACCCACAAAGCTGTGCTTCAGGCCATCATCTATCAGCTGGACAAAGCCATAGAGAGGTGATACACAAACCTTAGCTATTTGCACAAACTGTTTTTTTTCTCTCTTCCTTCTGCATTAAACTTTGGTGTTGGGCCACATCTGTTCCTCAGTCACTGTTCATTTCTTTCACTGTCTGTTTCATGTTAGCCTTTGTCAGTTTCAGTTTTTGAGTTCTTGCTAATAATTAGCAGTGCCAG
Source organism: Trachurus japonicus (assembly GCF_045865225.1). Taxonomy (NCBI): domain Eukaryota; kingdom Metazoa; phylum Chordata; class Actinopteri; order Carangiformes; family Carangidae; genus Trachurus; species Trachurus japonicus. The sequence continues at coordinate 17,505,168 of NC_140907.1, forward strand.
GATCTCTTTAGTTTTGTGTGTATATTTTTGTTGTTTGTTTTCCTTTAAACACCTGGTTAGAAAAGAAACAAATTATCAATTATAATGACCATTGTCTTGGTGTTTTGTATAAAATTAACCTTTTGTCAAGCCTCTGTGATGCTCCACCTCTGCATTTAATATGAAAATCTTCTTAATTATTCTTTAGTTTACAAACTCAAAGAGACGGACTCATATTTATCTACGACATGACCAACTCCAGCTATGGCAATTTTGATTACGACCTCTGTGTCAAGATCCTCAATTTGCTCAAGGTAAATATAAAGAACATTCTTCATTGTTTTTTGGCTTTAAAAAGCTCTCTTGGGAATGAAAAACGTTGACATGGATTTGTCTGTCTGATGCTTGTGTTTCGCAGGGCGCATTCCCAGCCCGTCTAAAATGCGTCTTCATTGTGTCATCACCTCTTTGGTTTCGAGCTCCTTTTGCGGTCCTCCGCCTTTTTGTGCGTGAGAAGCTGAGAGAAAGGGTATGTATGTCTGTTTTTATCAGGGATAAATGTCATAATGTGCAATGCGTTTGTTATTTGTTGTTTGATGTGTGTTTTCTTCTTTCTGCTGTCACCAGGTGTGCACGGTGAAAGCTCATGAGTTGGCCAGTCATATCCCAGTGTCCTCCCTTCCTGAGCACCTGGGTGGGACATCCCAGTATAGCCACATCGCTTGGATCCAGTCCTGTGTTAACATTCACACAAACACTGTTCAGGGTGACACACAAGAACATGACACACATGACTGCGTGGGAAGCCTGCTACGCTCTTACAGCTTGGAGTGTGGCAACACAGGCGCAGGCGCTACACTGTCCCACACCCATATAAATACGCAGTTAGGTCCCGAGCTAGCTGTGGCTAACTCTAACTGCTACGACGATAGCAATGCTAACCCACACAACCACTGCGGTGTGGTGGAGGGCAGGACTCGAGGCCTAGACCAGTACCAGCAGAGTCCACATTCTGCTGCAAACAGGCCACAGGGGAACCACCAACACTGGAACGGCTCGGCTGTGAGCGAAGCCAGCCAGCCGGCCAGCCTCAATGCTAACATGAACGGTCGTGGCCGCCAAGCCCCTCCCCAGTCAGACACGCCTCCCGACACACCACTTTCCCATAAGGGTGATGGGGACGTGGCGTACAGCAAGACAACAGACTCTGCCCATAAACCTCAAAATGAGGGCGTCAAAGAGGAGGACGAGGAGGAGGAGGGTGCGGAGGACGAGGACGAGGAGGAAGGGGTGCCTCCGTTACCCCAGAAATCTCTGCCTCGTCCACCCCACCAGCCTTCCTCTCAGTCCCCGCCCCTGTCTTCATCCTGGGATCCTGATGAGGAGGACCGCTGCATGGAGGTGTCTGTTCACATGCCAGAGCAGGGAGGTATGACGGTGCATGAGCTGGTGGAGCACGTGAAGAGGAAGAAGAAAAAAGGAATCTATCAGGAGTACGAGGAGATCCGCAAGGAGCCACCAGCAGGCACCTTTGACTACTCCAAGTAAGAGATAATGTTCTACCTATCGGCCTCCCTTCTTTCCCCTTGAGCTTCTGTCTTTCTTGTAGTATCTCCCTTGATTTTCTCAATCTCTTACAAGGTAGATGAAAATGTGGCAGATCAGTATTTCAGTCGGTCATATTTCTTAACAAAACAAATCTGCTTTTACAGGAAATTATCCAATCAGATAAAGAACAGGTACAGTGATGTTCTCTGCCTGGACCAGTCACGAGTTCGACTCTGCCAGCTGCCTGATGACGCGGATGAGGTAATTATCAATAAATGAAGCTTCAGTTTTTCCTGTGTATTTATTTTCTACATACGTTTGACAAATATCCCCTCATGACTTTGTTGATGAAAGGTGATTGTTGTCCATTTTTGCTGTGAAATTATGTGACAGTGTTGCTAACATCTGTCATATTCATTCACACAAATTACATGACATTATAATGTTATATGTTGCATACTTTGAATGAGTATTAATGAGTAGTCAACACTGAAGTGATCAGTAAAAGATGGGCTTTAGACCTGAATGTGGACGCTTGATTTGCAGTTACGTTAGATTTCAAGATATTCAAGACAACATTTGCGTGTCAACAACTGAGTCTGTTGTTTATGATGTTTTCGATTTTGTATTTGTCTGCTGCATCTGATATGTGTGATTTGAAAATGGAGCCCTTGGCAGTATCATACACAGTGGCTTTCATGTGGTTAAAAGGAAAGGCCTGTTTTTGGCAACCTTGCTCTTATTTTTGTAAAAGGAGCACTGTGTTATACTGGATAAAACTATAAATATAAGACCCATGTTGTAAAAAATCCTTTAGAAGAATTAAAAAAGGTGGTTTGGCTCTCGAACAAATGCTGGGATTGGCAACTGACCGAGTCTCGTTAAATCAAGAAACTGAAGATTGTACGAATCCGCTCTGGATTCATAATGCATTGTATATGATAACATTTTTATATGACTCAAATCGAAATGTTAAATGTTTACTGCAAGTAAGTCACAGGCGCAAAATCTAATTTTCCATAGAAGACAAAGCTACAGTGTTGTTATAAACATGTCAGCACCAATCTAATGATACTAACGCTGAGCATCCCACATGAAACAGTCCTAACACCAAGTAGCCAGACTCAGCCCACCTCCTTTGTGTGTTTTTGCAGACATCCGATTACATTAATGCCAGTTTCATGGATGGGTACAAGAGGAGCAATGCTTACATCGCAACTCAGGGTGAGCAGCTGCTGAAACACACTTTTAATTATCCTTATATAGTCCTTCATGCACGACTTTTTCTACTCCAACCCTACTGAGCTCCTCTTAAACCTCAGCAGGGAACAAGATGGTGTTAATGTGACCTGACTGACTTTTGTGTTCCTCAGGTCCTTTGCCAAAAACTTTTGGTGACTTCTGGCGCATGGTGTGGGAACAGATGGTACTTATCATTGTCATGACCACCAGGTGAGGCTTATTTACATCTTATTTCGAAAGCGTGTTATGATTTGAGCCAAGCAAACACTTACTGCATCAAGTCTGATTTAACCCATAATTGGTTACCCCAGGGGTTCGGTGCGAGTGCGCGTGTTTGTGGCAGTGTGCTGATCAATACAGTGTGGGCATAGAGGTTGCAGGAGATTGAAACAGTGTCTGCCTGGCTTTTGAGATGCACAGAGCATACTTACATAGAGTAACCAATAACATGATCAGGTGAAGATGAGATTAAAATGTTTGACTTGTCTTGTGCGTCTCAGGGTCGTGGAGCGTGGACGTGTCAAGTGTGGTCAGTACTGGCCTCTGGAGGAGGGCAGGACTGACCATCATGGACACTTCTTTGTCAAGAACACACATGTTCAGGTGTTCCAGGACTTCAAACTCTCCCATCTTGAACTCTACAACACACAGGTAGGTCATGGCTACCATGTTAGTGCCGGGAAATTCATAAACTAGGACTGTTAATTTGAGATTTGAAGATTCTTTGACGGCTTTAAGAATGTAAATAACTTGATCTGACTTTGATGATTTAAGATTGTGGGATTACTTTTCTTGGAGGACTCTTTGTAAAATCGCAGTTTGATATAATCTGCCAAAAAATACTTGGCGTGAAGATTGTCCCACAGGCTCGCACATGCCAGTTGAAAAGAATGAGCCTAAAGTCGAACTCTATTCTTCTTCTACAACAACCTGTATGAACCTTCTTTAGTCTGGAGAGAAACGGGAGGTGTGCCACTACCTCTATGTCAGCTGGCCAGACTTCGGGGTGCCCAAGAGTGCTTCTGCTATGCTGGACTTCCGTGAGCACGTCCTTCAAAGGAGGGATGCTGCAGTTCAGAGCCTGGGATCCAGCTGGACGGGGCCCCCAGGAGGCCCCCCTGTGGTTGTGCACTGCAGTGCTGGCATTGGCCGCACAGGTAAACATCATATTATAGGTTGTACAATATGATTCAATGTATAGTTGAGCTCAAATTACTCATCAGCCATTTAGTGGTCACTGTCTTAAGTACATCTCTAGGCAGTTGAATCAAGTCAACTGGACTTTTTGTTTTTGTCTTTGAGGACGTTTTGCCCCTTATCCAAGTGTCCCTTATCAGAAGCCACTTGGACAAGGGGCAAAACGACCGTCTTAAGTACACTTTAATCCACCATAGGTCTTTAAGTCATGTAGTTGTTTCTTGTTATACAGACAGAATCTAGAAATGGGGTTACTGTTAAAAAAAAAAAAGAACATTCGGCAAGACAGATTTTAGCAACTGAGAATGTTATTCAAGGTAGGTTAGTGGCCTCAACACATTGTCAAATCTGTGCTACTAAGATTTCAGACAGCTTGAAGGAAAAACAGACACGTTCCAGTACTACATAGGTGACCCTGACTTATAGAGTAGGAGGGCAAGTCATCAAGTCCCCCCCCCCCCACCCCTCGTTGTTGTATATCTCTTGTAACCTTGTGTAACTTCTCTGCCTTGCGTCTCTTGCCTGCTCTCTGTTATAGGCACATTCTGTACACTGGATATCTGCCTGTCCCGGCTGGAGGACATCGGCACAATAGATGTCCGTCAGACGGTGCGGCGGATGCGTACTCAGAGGGCTTTCAGCATCCAGACCTGGGACCAGTACTACTTCTGTTACACGGCAGTCATCGAGTATGCCCAGCGCCATGGGAAACTGAGCCCAGTGCAGTGGTCTGACTCAGACCTAGAGACTGACAGCGAGTGAGGGACACATGGAAGCATAACTAGACGAATGGGATAGCCAATCTTAACCGAAGTCATAGGAACGAAAGACTGAGGAATGACATGTCAGAGTAGAGGAAGGAGATGACTCTTCCGCTCTAAGAGACAAAGGATTGAGATCTTGTTTTGGCTCTTGATGTAACCACACAGACTCCCACATTTGCTCTTCCTTTACACGTGTGAATGGACAGAGGAGGTGAAGAGCTTTGGAAAAAAAAAATACAGGGAGTGGAGACTGCACGTTGCATCACTGATTTGAGCAAGCTGTCCTGCCAATTTCCGAGCCCCTTTTTATTTAGCAAACTACAGGGGAACTTGGCCTGCCCTGAACCTGTCTTGTTGACAAGAGCGTTGTAAGAGTTGTAGCATTTTTATATTGACTTGCACATGAGGAATGACAAACTTGAACTTTACCCCTTAAAGCCCTCCAACCCCCAATCTCTTTTCCTCTTTGTATTTCTTGTTCCTTTTCAACCCCTAACAACTCTGCGATCGCAGATAAAATGTGAGGGGTATGAAAGGGTGAAACTTGAAAACTTTTTTTTTTCTCCTTTTGTGTTCTCATTTTTTTGAGAGGAAATGGTTCTGTGTGAGCATGTGGCCGTAAGTGATAGTTGATCAGTGTGTGAGCCATTTAGTCCATTTCTGTTTTTACTTTTATTTTCCATGTCCTTTTTTTTCTATGGTGCATTTTCTACATGTGTTTCATATTTGTGCATATGTAGACTAACTTTTCAAAGCCAAAGTCCTCACCTTGAATGCTTGGATGTACTCCTTCGTGAAATATTATGACTGAAGCCCATGTATATTCTTGTAACATACATTTATACATTAGTGTGCATTATAACAACCTCTGAAAGAAGAGCAAAAAAAAGCTGTTTAATATAATTGACTTAACCTTGAGAAGAAATATCTATGTAGCGAGCCAGGCTATGACAAAATATTGAAAAGAGTTCTGGTAGAAAAACTGATATCGTAATGCAAATCTGTGTGATTTGTCAGGTCTAACATCATTTTTACTGTCGGACCGTTCTGATTGGTGGACGATCTTAAGTAATTTGGCCTTAACTTGATTCACTGCCTCGTCGTTCTCAGACCTAAACCATACCTGAAACTGTAAACCGATTTATTTCCCCTTTTGTTCTTTCCCTGTTTGAATCTTACTCCTTGATACCACAACTGTTGTGTTTGGTTCTCGAGGCATGTTCTGCCTCAGATAATTGTGCCTTCAAGTTTTCCTTAGCTTAATGTCTCGCTAGTATAGTAATAACACCCAAAAAAAACTAGTGCACTTGCATAGTACACACTGACTATGTGCCACACAGGACACCCACATTTTGCCTATAGTCCTGTACATAGTACACTACTTATCAATAACATACAAGTAGTGAGTTATCCGGGACTAAGCTCTGGTTTGAGACATGGCTATTCTTTTATCATTTGACCTCAGGGGGTAATTCTAGTGTTTTTTGCCTAATGTCAAAGATCCGTTTCTGGGTTTGCCTCTGGTAAATTATCATTTAAGAAAAAACTATATCAACTTTATTTTGTATTTTTTACTGTATTGTATCCTACTATATTTATGTCTTTGTAAAACTTCTACAATATTGAAATCAGCGAATGTTGGTACGATGCTACAGAGAAAACAAAACCAGTTATTGCATTTGATAAGCTGAACAAATCAGATGGGGAGTGAAATATATTTTTTGTTGTTCACAATGAAACTTTAGTGGAAAATATCACTTGCCATTGTATTTTCAGAACTGACTTGTGTAAATGGTGACTGTTCGATTTTAGGATGGGGAGGGGAGAGGGAGGGTAAGGGAGGGAGGTATGGATGGGTGGGTAATGTGGTGATGTTTTTAGAGAGCTTATCGTTAAACTCTTCAGTAACAGCGACATTAACGTCTTACTGTCTGGTACCCAATGCCAAGGACAACGCAAAAAAAAAGAGCTATCAAGAGAAAAAAAAAACAAGCAAAAAAGACAAGTGGCTGACATTTCTGTTCACAAAAAATCCAGCATGGTGTCAATGAGTTAAAAAAAGAAGAATATATACATATAAATATATATATATATATAGATGGGTTAAGGTTTATCAGCATGGTAAGAGAGCCTTGAATGTTTTCGGGGGAATGGCGTCCAAGCAATTTTTTTCAAGACAGACGTGGATATTATTGGTGAATGTGGACCCTGCATCCCTCCATGCCAAAGGCCCAGGCTCACCCTAAAGATATTTTCCTGTCACACATCCTCAACAGCCCACTATCATTGACCTACCAGTGCAGCCTTGCATCCACAGACACAGACTCCGGAGCAACACGGGAACATTACTGAAGATTTTGTATAGCTACAAGATGGGAGAGTGTGTATGTAAAAGAGTCTTGGTCCCCATGCTTTTCTTTTTTTTTTTTTGAGAAACAGAGAATGCAATGTGCATTGTCATTGGTGTTCATTTACTGTTTATTTTTGTGCTTTAAGTTCTCGTGATTGAATTATGGCCTTTTACATGCTGTCAGCCCAGCTGTCCCATTAAAGCAATGGTATTACTATCTTGAATGAGTACAAAGCTAAAGTGATCTTTTTGACTGAATAGTTGTTTGTGTGCACTATGAACAGGTACACCATGTTTTTAGAAGACGGGCATTGAAGGAGAAAACTCTCACTGTCTCAAGCTAGTTAAGCATCTCTTCAACATTTCATTCAAGTAAATGTTCACATTCAAAGCAGAACTACTGTTTTTTTCACTGTGTGGTGTGTCTCCTCTCAGTCAACAAAAGCAACCAGCTCTATGCTTTTATTTAGCTTTTAGTTTTGCTCATTTTGAGTCCCCCCTTTTTTCCTTTTTTTTACTTAACAAATTCAGATTTTACATACAAAACATCTGATGAGATGATAAAATATGAATCATTGTTAGATTAAGCTTCCTAAAGAAAACTAAACATTGAATCCATCTCAACCAGATCAACAGTAAAATACGTTTTAGTCTACAATCAAACACATCAGTAATTAAAGGTTAATAATAGATAGGCGTCAGTTAGCTTTGATGATTCTGATACTGCATAAATTATTTGTCTGAATTTTCCAAGATATCACTGGAGCCTATTTGGTTTGACTAATAAACTCCCTGTCAAACCACAACTACTCATTTTACAAATTCCATGTTATCAATGTCCCGATGTATGAAGTTTATTACCTCTGGATAACAGCTGCTTGCTAGTCTTTATTTTAAGATAAGCTGTAGCTCCATATTTGGCATGAATACATGGGAATGGTTATTTCTCAGCCAACTCCAAGCAAAAAAAGAAATTGTTTTTAAAAACCTGAAATAATTCAGGTTAGCAAAAGTGAACAAATAATACTTTGTGTGTTTCAGAGCTCATGTGTAACGTGTCATGTTTAAATCATGTTATGGAAAAGAGACCTTTTACCAGATCAGACAACATACATAACTGTTGTCTCAACTTAAACCTAAACCTAATATAACCCATTGACATGTAAATCTTGTACTAACTAACAGTAGCCTATTATCTGGGGCCAATGATGGTTGCAAAAGTTCTTTACAATGCTTTGTCGTTGGCAGCGTTTCAACCCTTCTTACTGTGATTACAGACACTATGGACGGATTTCTGGCAGATCAGCTCATCTAATTTTAAGTTTGAGTAGGGGTGTGAAGCCTAAATAAATGCAGGTATATTTTCACTAGGGTATGGGCTGCAGTGGGTCTGTGTAACAAACAGAAAACACTAATATGGTTCCTGTAGAGTAGCCAGATGTGGTTAAAATGTCCATATGTTTTATTTATTGATTCAATTTGCCATCCAGACCATCCATTTAAGTGTCTCTTGATTTAATTACTGATCATAAGACAAAGACTTTTTAGGTTTCTTAGGCCATTGAAGTCAGCTGCACTTGTATGACTTGTATGGCTTTGTACTTTGATCAAATAATGAATTAATTAATTATGTTTTTTTACTGCACAAAGAACAAAGAAGCGTGTGTGTTTCCACGTGAGTATTTGGCAGGACCTCTGAGGCAGTTTGATGATTCAAATAATTTGGATACCCCCTGCAATAATACAATAAGCAAAGCTGATCACCAGAGGTTATACACTTTTTTATTAAGAATAAATATTTAACATAAGTAGATCACCAACTGTGACCAGTCCAGTATGAAAACACAAAACCAATTCAAAGTGAAATTCTTACAAAAGTGAAAATTTTGTGACTAAGTTTCAAACTATTGCCATGAAGTTCTGTGTCAAATGAAACAGCACTTCGACAGCAGTAGCTATTCATGCTGTGGTGAGTGTGTGGCCATGTTCACAAAACAAAAGAAGGCAGTTGATTACCTGGTCAGTTTATCTGTTGCAGACTGAGTAAGTGAATGTTAAACTATGCTCTACCCACTGAAGTGCTCTCCAAACACAACAAGGTGTCCAGTCCAGTATCACCTGATGATGTGGTTCTTTTGAAATGAGTTGGGGTATGTTTTCTCGGCACGGGTGCAGGAGGTGCAGCAGACACTTCTGTAGTAAGGGTAAATGCAGAGTCGGGCTTGAACCACCACCAAACAGTTATGATACTGGTCACTGCATGATGGATCTAGGAAGCAAAGGAGAAATAAAGTAGAAAGAAGACACTGATAAAAAAAATAGGGGAAGCAAAGCACCTCTCACTGCAGGCAGGTTACATTGCATCTGTCTGGAAGCCGAACTGGATTTAGAAGCATTTAAACGGGTCAGCCATGTAAGCAGTCATCTACCCCTCTTACACAAGCAAGAAACAGACCAAAAGAATGACAAAAATGACAAAAAATAAATCAATGGTACAGCTGATTCTGTCTTAATGTCTCAGTAGAACATACATTACATTATAAAACATATCTGTCATGATAAAGGATAGATTTTGGCTGGAGTGACTCAAGACATCATCTGTTAAATTCATAAGTTTTGCAATATGTCATAAATGAATTAATATATTGTGTAGATGTGTAGAAGGACAGGCATTATTCCCAGAAACTGATGACTTCCAATCCCACACAATGAATTCTCGCTAATACATTGATGTAATCCAGTGAGTGGTTTTAAGTTTCAGTTCCAAGTTCAGTTCCTCAGTGCACAAGTCTAAACCCAAGCCTGCTGCATCAGCACTGCAGCTGTGTCGAGAGGTCTAAGGCATTTTACTGCTGAGAGAACTGAGAGTGCATTTTAATCTGTTCACCCTAAAACTGAAAATACACATTTGCTGATGTGGAAATGAGAAGTGAATTGTAGATTCCGGCATGACAGTGATCTGTACAGAGTTCCTGTCATATTACAGTAAATAAAAAAAAACTGTAATAAAATCCATCACATGCCTACATGCGATTTGTCTGTGTGTGATTTCACACAGATACAGTCCAACTTTGTGTGTTTTTACCTGGATTATTAATTGACAAAGAGCCACCACACAATACAATGTTTCTATAGTGGTATATCCATTCACCAAATGTTGCAGAGCAAGTGAGAGCCCGATGAACAGATGAGTCACATTCATTAATAATAACCCATAATAGGGGTTATTAATTACATACTTATAAATCCTTGTTTACACACAAGCTCTGTTCCACCACTACACCTGAGCATAATGAAATGTTGTATTATGCATTGATAAGTCACTTGCTTATTTTGACCCTATTTTGTTTTTGCAAATATGTCTTCTAATAATTTTAGCAGTTTTCTCCAGACATAAGTCATCGAAAACCAGTAACTTTTATGTATTCCTCATGTGATGCATTCCTTTAGGATGTGACAGTAGGTGATGAACAGTTTCACCATGGTAACATTCAACAATGGCAGCATCACAGACATTAATGTCTCACTCCATCGACATTGTCCCTGACCCTGGTGTGTACCCCAAATATACCTGATTTAGTAAACCACTGCTCATTGGACTTACTTATCTCAGCTACACAAGGTTGTGTGTTGCATTCTTCTCGACTTTCTGGGGTTGAACCAGAGTCACACCGGTCACTTAGGGCAATGTTGTCTGCAAGACAGCGCACCTCTCGTACACGGTAGCCGCCATTGCAGGAACGAGAACACTGAGGTGATACAAAGAGGGGGCAGAGGCAGACATAACAGGATTGAGTCACTCAATCTTCACCTTATAGGTGACCTTCCTGAAAAATACCAGTGTTGTAGTGTCATATACGCTTAAAAAACTAGTTCACAAAAACAGATGCAGTTTCAGTTCACTTCTATATAACTGAACTGAAATTCACTTGCAATAAAAGATGGTATTCGTAAATCTGTCCATGTTTCCAGAAACAATGTCCTCATTGAGAGGCTATGTGAAGGCTGTCTTATTCATTCAGTATGGCCAGACACTACAACAGGGGTTCATAGCATGTAGAAGTAGTTTGCGACACAACATGTAGTTTGGGACACTTACTGCACTCCACTCTGTGACGTACCACTGAACACCACATGGCTTCAGTCTGCAGGTCTGAGCTACGATTGGCTCAGGCAGGCCAGAACACTTTGACTGGTCCACCACCTCCATGTGACCATTGTTGTTGAAAATACAAGCCACGCTCCGAGTCTGCGTGCCATTCCCGCACTCTGCAGAACACTTAATTAAGCGAAACACATACGTTGATGCATTAAATGAATGCTGTTTGAACAGTGTCTCTGAGTGCATGTGTGTATATGTGTCGATTACCTGACCCCAGGGTCCTGTGTACCACTCCAGCTGGTTTTGGCATGGACCTGAGTCACAAAACGTCACTTCTGGTGGGCGTTCCCCTTCACAGTTGCCCAGTGGGAGATCACTCACATGATCCATCAGGCACACAGCTGAGCGGGTTCGGTTGCCCCTTCCACACTCTGCAGAGCACTGAGGAGTATCACACATGTACATGGTAAATTAGAGCCATGGCAAGATCAACAACATAATTTCATTTTTGTTTCTTTACACACACACACATGCACACATGCACACACACTCAGTAATGCTGTGTTGTTACCCGTTGGCTCCAGAGGGAGGTGAACCAGCTGCGTGCACAGGCTCCCATGTCACAGTTTTGCAGTACGTCTGGTTTTAGGTTCATGTTACACTCCTCATCGTCCTCCACATCACCCTGGTTACTCAAACACACCACCTCCCTGCTGCGCTGTCCCACCCCACATGGCACTGAACACTGGGGGAGACCGTTTACAAAGCTGTTAGTTATAGTTGTTATAGTAGTAATAATAATCTGATATGGTTTACATTATCATATTACTTCTCTTTCCTTTTGTGGTTGTTTTGTGTTTTATGTTTTGTGATGTGCTTTATGTGAACATTTGACATTCTCTTGTGTCCAAAACATATTTCTCCTAAGGGAGACAATAAAGGGTAACACTTTACTTGAAGGTCTCATCATAAGAGTGACATGTCACAGTCATGAACATGTCATAAACATTATGTCGATGTCATAACACCCGGGTTTGTAGGGTTAGGGTTAACTGAATGACACTTAATAACAATGTTATGACATTGACATAATGTTTATGACACGTTCATGACTGTGACATGTCACTCTTATGACAGTGTCTGATGAGACCTTCAAGTAAAGTGTTACCCAACAAGGTAACTAACTAACTAACTGCTTATGGACAGAGTAAAAAGTGGACCATAGAATAACAGTTTGTGATGAAGGACATTTACTCAAACACTGTACAATATAGTAAAATATTGTACTTTTTAATTCCATTATTAAGTCTATTAAAGGGATAGTTCAACATTTTGGCAAATTGGCCCATTGCCATAATCGCTATAGTCATAGCAGTCAATAGCACATCCCAAAACTCCACAGCGCTTTTGTAGACAAGTTGTGACCTGCACAACCACCACGCTATGAGATAATGACGGAACGATACGAAACGGAGCCGTTTTCGAGGTAAATACAGGGTAAATACGGAGACTGCTTGCTGAAAAACTGTCCCTGAAGGCAACGCGCATCAGCGGTTTTGTATGAATTTACCTCGAAAACGGCTCCGTTTCGTATCGTTCCGTCATTATCTCATAGCGTGGTGGTTGTGCAGCTCACAACTTGTCTACAAAAGCGCTGTGGAGTTTTGGGATTTTGTATTTGATGAGTTTAATGAGGGAAACCAAGAAATTCCGCCTCCATAGCGTAGCTCTGAGCAGCCAGCTGCTGCGCTCCGCTGTACTAAAAATAGCTTACACCTACAATTAAAGGTAACGAACCTACTGCTATGACTATAGCAATTATGGCAATGGGCCAATTTGCCAAAATGTTGAACTATCCCTTTAAGATTTAATATATAAATATGTGACCATGTTATTGAAATATGATCTCCTCCTGGACTAGTTATACAATTAATGTGTTACTTACATGTTAATGTAATAGTAATAATATTTCTAACTCTGAGGGGCACCATTTGCACAATGAGAAGTTTACATCTGATTCTTTGAATGTATTGTACAAATGACTGTTCTGTACTATGTAAAATCTAGAGAGCATGGTATTTTCTATTGTAATTGAGTGTATTTGTGTGTTCTCTCACTGGGCTCCACTCAGATCGTGTCTGCCACTGGCTACAAATTTTCAGCTGACAGGTTGACTTGGTCACTGGCTTATCAGACGACCCACACAGCTCTGGCGCCACAGTAACCGATGACTCCGTCCCATCGGCATGGACATGTGTGACCTGGCGGCAGATGACCTGGCGTTGCTGAGTGCCTGGTCCACACTTCCTGCTGCACTCTGACCACTCCCCCACATCCCAGCTGTGAGACAATAAAAGATGACAGAGAGAGAGAGAGGAGAGGAGAGGGTGAGCAGCTTGCGGTCCATCAACAAAAAAAACAAAAAAAAATGCAGTGACACATGAGTTTACAAAGACTTTCCTCCAGCATGTCCCAGCCGTTTGTCTTCAGTGTGACCACAGTTTTTGTGTATGTGGACAGCAGGGTGCATTTGAAAGCCTGTTGTTTCCTCAAAAGGGAGATCATACAGGAGTCAAGCAAAAGAAGCCAACATTTGCTGCACAAGTTCTGATGTTTCTCGTCCATCTGTTAGAATTGAAGTTTCAGTTTTTCAGTCCTCTGTTGCTGCTGTATTCCCAGTGGAAACATATTTATTTCAGATCATCACCACGGATCACCGACACTGTGGGCGAAATATCTAACAGACCCACAATGAAACATACAGTCAATACACTAACACCCTGCTATATCTTGGCAGTGGTAAGATATAGTGGTATTTACCACAAGACATGAAAACCAAAGCCACACCAAAGTGAGTCAGAGTGATTGACTGTGACTGGTGACTGACTTATTGCTGGAATGGGTGTGAGTGATGAATGTTTCACCCTGAAAGTCAACAGCGCCACGTGGAACTCATTCACTGTGCGTCTGTGTGTGTCTTACTCTGTGTATGTTTCACAATTAATGTGGCACATTAGCCGTGTGTGTGTGTGTGTGTGTGTGTGTGTGTGTGTGTGTGTTACTCACTATGCAGGGCAGGGCTGGGTGTTACACACTTCTTCCAGGTCTGTAGGTTTAAGGGCAGGGTCACAGTGGTCAGCAGGAACCGTTGCCTGTGAATCCTTCTCAATACACTCCCAGAACACCTGACGCCTGCCTAGCAAGTGCACACACACACACACACACACACACACACACACACACACACACACATACACAGAAAAAAGACTAAGCAAGTCAATTTATGTTCGTCTGCAGACATTTGACTGACAATCAGTACCATTTTTATCCATTCAGTAAAGCCCACATATTTTGTAAGCAGTCCCACCCTTGTAGTTGTAGGAATCTACTGTTGACATTTACACAAGTTACATCCATATGTGTCATATCTGATTCTGTAACATTTCATTGTGTCTTCTTGCTGCAGTGAATGGTCTTCTTAGGGCTTTTTGCATTGGTAAGTTTTCATAAAACAATGCCCCAATTACTAATTTAGCCTCAATACAAAAGTACTGAATAAATATGTGAACAAAGAAAGCATTGGATAGCATTATTAAGTGTATGTGCACCATTTCTCTGTGTCATATGTGATTTCTCACCAGTGCCACAGCTTGTTGTGCACTCGGTGTGCCCACTCTTCGTCCAGGTGTAAGCGGACTGAGGCTCAGAGTTCCCACCGTGGTCAGAGGGAACCTGGTTGGGATGTGGCGTCTCCTTGATTATGTCATTGTTGGTGATGTCACCTTGGTGACCTTTCTCGTCTGGGTGAGGTGGATCTACAGTCTCCGCTAGAAGAAAGTGGAAGATTGAGTCGTGGAACAAAAATGTTCACAGTCATGTGAGGGGAGATAGGCAGTGAAGTGAGAGATAAGACCTCGCACACCCACACAGGTGATGTGTTTTCAGGACCATGTAGATGTGTTACAGGCTGTTATGAAGCCCATTGTCCTCTAAGTCTAAGCATTGCATTGTGTCCACATTGGTAGAAAACTATACTCACTCAGCATGCATGCTAAAGAAAATTTACTTTTAAGGGTGCTGATGATTGTATGATGTATGCTACACTCTGGCAATGGGCGAAGCAAATGGAGGAGCTACTGACAGCTGGAAAAAATCAAAACTAATTGTGGATGTTGGCAAAAGAGCCCCAGTAACACCTCAGATGGTGACCAGCAGAGCACATACTGTTTCACTTCTTTTGTAATATAAAACATTTAAGAATGGTGATATGTTGTGTACAAACTGGAAAGGAATATTGTATATGTATATACAATATCACCACGGTTCCACCCTCTTTCAACCTGCACGAAGGTCTAATCACTTATTTGAAACCACATGTGAAGTTGTGCAGAGATTTTAAGAATATTTGCTGTTTCTTGATTAAGATCAGAGGATCTATTTAAAGTAAGTAATTACAGTGTGTCTGTGAAATGTTTTCCTGCCTAAATAAAGTTTGGATGTCAGTTTGTATTAAATGTTGTCAAAATCCTAATCACATTTTCAAAGGGAAAGTTTCACTCGAATGACCCTGCATGATGACGCAAACAGAAGCATGTGTTATGATTCCTGTGGGCAAACCAGAGTTCGGTAGGCCTATGTGGAAATGCCACTGTGGACATTTGGGAGCGCTCTAATACGATATTAAGAGTGGATTTGTGTGTGTGTGTGTGTGTGTGTGTGTGTGTGTGTGTGTGTATGTGTGTGTTATTGTGTGCACTCACCCAGAGGAAGAACATCAGAGGATGTACCTGGCTCAGGAGTCGTGTGTGTGTTTTGTAAGGGTACACTGTATTCATAGTACACACTGGGACCTGGTTGCTGGTAGATCAACTACAGAGCAGAGAGAGAGATGAGAGGTAGATCATGGTATGCAGTAATATTGCTTTTGTATTCTAGTACAATGCATTATTTACTGTACTGTATGCATTTGTGCATTTTCATAGGTGACAAATAAAAGGGGGTTTGGGGATTTTTCATCTCACATAAACATGCAGGTCCTCAGTCAGTGGCCCTGGTGCAGTGATGGATTCTCCTCTGCGGGAGCGGATTTCATTTGGTCGTTGGTAGATCAGCTGTGTTCCTACTGCAATAAAGATCCCAGGCCGATCAATTACCCAGTTTCCATTAATGATGGAGACGCCCGTTCCGGTCTGCAGAGCTGGAGAAAAATTCACATTCACCCAACACTGTAGTGTTTGTCATGCTGACAATACTTATGCTGTCAGATACATTGTGTGAGTGTGTGTGTGTGTGTGTGTGTGTGTGTGTGTGTGTGTGTGTGTGTGTGTGTGTGTGTGTGTGTGTGTGTGTGTGTGTGTGTAAATGGCGTGTGAGTGTATACCGAGGTAGTTCCGGCTCTTAACTGTCTCCTGTATGCTGATGTTTCGTGCTCCTGCAGGGATCTCTGCAATCTTATGGTAGCCAACACGGAGGAAAGTACAAGAGAAATTCCCCTTCACCACTTCATACCCCTGCCAACACACACATTCACACACTGTTATGCACACAGAGCCACTGGGCACAAACACAGTATATGCCCGTTTGTTTATATGTACGGACACTCTATGCATGCTCTCTGTACCACATTTTCACCATCACAGGCATGTGTTTCAACAGTACAATCATAAATTCCGCTGGATCACATTGCTGCTCTTTTTCTCTCATTTTCACTCATCCATCCTGCTCTCCAACTTTCTCTCTCTCTTTCTCTCTCTTGCTGGAAATCCCACAGCTCACTCAGTCCAGTCCAACAGTTGGTTTGAGTTGGGGAACCTTTCTGGTCTTCCTCTCCATTCCTCCTCGGCACAAATCTCCATTTTGCAAGTCTAAAGTTTACCTCTGCTGCTCTTTTCACGTCATGTCTTTCTCAATGGGCCCCTCTCTTTTATTCTCCTTTTGATGCTTCATGTATCATCTCAAATAGCTTGATCTGTTAGTGATTAGTTAGCCTGAGTGGCAAAGACAGATATAATCTAAAACAAACTGGTGGGCTGCCATGCAGTTATGCCCCTCAGCCAGATTTTTGGTTTGATTTTGCTTGTACTTGATTTTACGACAAAACAACATTTGTATAAAACTGACACAGCTCTTAAAAAGCTTGCATAAACGATTGAATTACAGCTTCAAGCATTCATGTGGCCACATATGAATATAAGTTACATTTATAGCTCTTTTCGTGACTGTGTGGCTGTCTTACCTCTGGAGGGGATGGGCTGCCTTTGGTATCCCAGGGAAGAGCACCTGAGGGTGGGCAGAGAAGACAAATGAAGTGGAGGAGAGCCAGAGCTCGACCCTGCTGCAGGGAGCTGAGCTGCTGCCACAATCCAGCCATGGAGAGACTGAGGGAGGACACTCACACACACACATACACACACATGTTTAATGGGGGAGTGTGTGTTTGTGAGGTGGGGTTGGCTTGAGGGGTGGGAGGGAGAAAAGACAAAGTTTGGGAGGGATGTAAGGAGAAATGTTGAGAGAAAGTGTTCAAAAAGTGCAGGCACATTTTTTAAAAGTTATTTCAAGTTAAGGTCACACCCATTGTGCACCTCAGTATGAATGTTGTGATAGCTCAAAATGTTTGTGTGTGCGTGTGCGTGCGTGTGTGTGTCTCTGCCATGTGGATAGGCTCCTGTAGTGTATTCTAATACTGACGAAAACAAATATCACTGCCTGTAAATTGTCAAGATTGTGAGGCTTTAGACAAACATCATTCTTGATCTGTCTCTGACTCCTCCACCCACCTCTTATTTTTTACTTTATAAGGCTTGTACTTGCTCTGGGTTATTCCACTTTTCAATTGAGCAACGATGGAAAAAAAAAAAAATCAAGGATAAAAAGCCTAAATGAAAAATACCACAGTTAGAAATGGCAAGATTGAGCATAAAAAATGTGAAGTCTGCTCACAGCTCATCAAATGTCCTGTTTGTCATGAACAAAACACATGGAAAGTACCATTATTTTCTACACTGATTCAGTTTCCCTTAAACAGTGATTCACACCCAAAAGATACCCACTACCATGTCGGGGAGTAATCTGATTCAGAATTACAGTAAATCCACTGGCCAGGAGTCAAAACCCCACAGTTGCACACTGCCCACATCTTCATCTAGCGGTGTTATAGTAATATTTGCTTGGACATAAATGGTTTGATGAAGATCAAACACATATGGGTACAATATATTCCCCTGGCTGAACATTTAAGTTCTGGGCACAGGACTATTTTATCCTTGTAAACACACAACGTAGCGTAACTTGCCTGGCTCTTTAACTTTCCACTGTTTTACGTCGGAGAGTGAGGAGAGATATGAGTTGTAAATATCAGAAACTACTTTAACTCCTGACTCCAACTTAACGTTGTGGAGAAAATTAGAGCAATGGAGCAAAGATAATATGTTTTCCCCACCTGTTTCATGCTTGTATTGACTGGCTGAAACCACAATTAAATTCAGAGAAAGCACATTTCTCGTACATTGCCAGATGATCCACGTCGCAGCTGTTCACAACATGGGGGTGAATTTGCCAGGACTGAGAATTTCACAACTTCTCAGACTCTGTGATTGTGTGTGTGTGTGTGTGTGTGTGTGTGTGGTCGTGTAGGTGCAAATGTTTGTGTGTGGACTCTAGAGTGGTAAACGAGTTACATGTGCATGGATAAGGCACCATAATGCAATGTCCACGGTGCACTGTGAATCGATTGAGTGAGAAAGACGAGTTTGACTAAGATCCTGCAAAGCGCTGTGAAGCCTTGTGAGGATGTTGAAAGCTGCAGCAAGAGAGGTGATACCAGTGAATTGTTTCCTCTGTCTTTAAGTGTCAGTCTGCGTCTGTCAATGTGAGTCATCTGGCGTATAGCCAGATGACGCTCCTGTACAGTTAATGCTCAGTAGTCACGGAGCTATGACATAGGCGGTGTAGGAGCCTCCAAAAGTCTGTCAGGGAATACTGGGAATTCTGTGCAAGACAGTTGCTGTAGGGGCTCCAATGTCTGTTTTCCAATATGACAGCTTAATAGCTGCCATGACTGATTAATCAGTTGGAAGTGATAATGCAGCTCCTTGACACGCTGATATGCTCAAACAGTGACATGTACAAGCATGGAGTCCTAAACACTGGCAGTATACAGATTTATATGTCATCATACTGATAACTTACATGTTAATACTACAATGTGTTATACAGATGATGTGGTTATCAGCTAGGGGTGCGATTATTGGGATTTAGCAAAAGACACTGACATGCCCAACTGCTGTGAAGCAGTCTAGTATTGAAGCTTGCATACAGTATGTGAAACTTAACTGGCAAACACTCAGGCCCTCATGCAGTCTGTTAAAACCATTGACTGCAGCAGAACTTATCCTCAAAAGCATTACAACAATTTATTATTTTTCTATTTTTTTATGTTCATGAACAAAAGAAAGCATTTCTCTTGAGTCGCATCTTATAAAAGGACCCAGAGGGGGGAACACCCTCTGGCTTGCAGTTTGCTACAGTACATTGAAAATATGTTTCAATGTGCAGTAAAATGTGAGCTCATGCAGATTTGGGATTTTCTCTTACTTTCCTGAGAATCGACCATACTGTATGTAACTATATGATTTAGAGAGTTCCCCTGTGTGTGTGTGTGTGTGTGTGTGTGTGTGTGCGTGCGTGCGTGCGTGCGTGCGTGCGTGCGTGCGTGCGTGCGTGCGTGCGTGTGTCTCGGTTGGCCGCAACAAAATCAAAGACGAAAGGAAGACAAAATGATACAAGACAGAAAATGAACAATACAGTCAACAGAAATTTAGCTCACCACCAAAATCAAAGATTTCCCTCTCTTACATTCCCTTATTATTAATTTTTCCTCCTCTCCATTTCCCTCTTTTTCTTCTTCTCCTCCTTTCTCTTCTCCTATCCATTTTCTTCTGTCCTCACGCTCGCCTTACCCTCTCTTTTCCTCCAGCTGTGGGCTGTTTGATGTCCCTCTGTCCCGTCCTGGCCAGCTGCCTCAGAAACCAAATTGAGGGTTCTGTCATGCCGCTGACACCTGGTCATCCCCTAACCACCGGTTACTTCCCTAACGACCAACTCTTTCCCTAACGACCATGAGAAACACAGGACAACCACTGATCAATCACTAACATTCCTCTGCAGTTGTCTGTCCATGTTGGCTAAGTGTCAGGGTGTAATATTTTCACTCCATAAACATCTCTTGCTTACATTTGACAGGCTTGTGCGTGACTTGGATGGCCTGTAATGTGACCTTAAAAGCATGATGTCTTTCTACTTATCACATATCCTATAGTTTTGAGTTGATTTGACTCTGACAAGAACAGCAGCAGCTACGTTTTCCTTTGCTAATGCATGCAATGACTGACATTGGATAGAAATAGTTAGACTGACACTGACTCAACAAGTCAGCTGTGACAGTGAGAGTGGTTATGTGCACTCATTACAAATGGCTAACAAGTAAACAGGGGGTCTGTTAATTTGCATTCAGTGGTCTCTGGGTTCACCTCTCACCTTTTCATAATTACAGGCTTGAGACTAGTTCAGGTGAAGACGCACACACCTTCTGACACCATAAATACACCTCTCTGGTCAGCTACTGCAACTGCATACCTGCAGGGTCAAGCAGAACAGTTTACAGATTACAACACGTAGAATGCGTTTATGCCCTCAAGTTGTGGTAATACCTGCCCACGGATGTACATGAAAGTGTGTGTGCAGGTAAATCTTATAACTAACCACTACCTTTCAGAATCGTGTAACCGTCCGTGTGCCATATGGTGGACTTCTTTGTTACCCAGTAAAAGCATGTTGCACAAAATACATACATGTCCAGCGGCATGCAGATTAGGTGAATTGGTGCCTGTAACAATGGATGTCTATGACATACTATGTGGCAGTTTTGTGTTTTACCAGTGATCTACCTGCACTAAGGTAATCGATGGGTGAAGAAAATACAAGTGGGCAACAAGAGAGAAATATGTTAAAAGGTTTTTGGTCACCACAAGCCAGCAGAACAGATCTATTCTCTTGGCCTCCACAAAAGTTAAAACTGAAGAGATAATGAATAAACATGTTCATTTATTAGTTTTTGTTTTGTTTTGTTATGATGGCAGCAGACAGCCCTGTCACACACATCCAAAATCTCAGAGATGTTTAAGTGGGTTGCAGCATTAGTAACATTATTTTCATACTCATAAAACCATCACCTGACCCATCATGTGTTGTGGGTGGGGAGAAGGGGGCACTGCTTGTAGAGATAATTATAGAAATGTTGTTAAGGAAAAGCTGATTGGCCCCTGGGAAAGCACATGTAAAAGGCCCTCCACCCACCCAGTCGTTGTCATTTTTTGTAGCTCATCCTGTCATTTTTCCTTGTCTTCTGATGTGTTTTCGTTGTTCTTAAATAATCTGTTTTGGGTCTATTTCTAATAGATTTTTTGTCTCATTCAGTGACATTCTAGGGGTCAAGCTCAGGTTGACCTCCTGACCCTTGGGATACCTGGGTCTGCGCCTGCTTGGCCCATTCAGTCATAGGAGCCAAGTCTCTGAAATGAGCACTGTAGGCCTACTGTAGGCTGTACTGATACAGTTTACTCCTATACACTCCAATACACCCCCTGCCCCAACTGTGCAATAGTTTTCTCCCTTATAACAAGCAACACTGTGTATAAAAAACATTTCTATTTTTGTACATAGTTGTATACTACTCTTTTAATATGTTTGTACAAAACTGTACAGAATGTGTGTGTGTGTCTCTCTCTCTTTGATCTTATATCTTTTATATTTGCCTATTCTTCTACCTTGTTACCTTCTTGCTGTATGCTACTGTAACATCCAAATTTCCCATGTGATCAATAAACAGTCTTGCCTCATACTTCGTGCACGGACCCTCATGTCTCTTACCTTCGATGTAATTCTCCTCATCATCAAGTATTTTCCACTCAAGATTTTTTATAACAGTTGTACTTTAACTTAAGTACCGTATCCTACATTTAGAGTGTTTTCTACATTGAAAGCAGAGGCGATAATGACCCAAAATTGCCATGAAAGTACATTTCCATGTCTGCGGCGCTGCTTTGTTTAAATGGCTGCAGTACCGATCGTTCGCCACGAGGGGGTGAATGGAGCAACAAACGGAAACCGGAAATGCCGTCAACGTCAACGTCGACGCACGAAATTCAAACTTCTGCAACAAAACATCTTCGTCGGAGGGCTTTTCCATATGGTTGCTGACTGATTTTAACTTTCTTTCGTTCCCGACTTCAATCAAAATTCAGGTAATGTCGACAAGTTGGTTTGTGGCAACACCGCTTTTAGAGTATCGTTGTTATTTTTGGTGTGGTATCAGCGACTTCTCCTTGGCAACAGTTAAACGTTAGTTGAGCTAGCTGTAAGACAGCCTCACTTATGTTAACGCTAGTATTGAACCATAACGTTAGATATGTCTATGGTATTGAACAAAGTGTGTTTGTAAGTTGAGAGATAACTTACCACTGCTGCTGCTACACGCCTCTTTCTCTCGCCGCAGAGAGGTTTATCGTCGTGCGGCTGAAGGAGGGAGGATGCCCGTGGAAAGGACAGAGAACCGCGGAGCCGACGAGCTCTACAGATACTATGAGGTTTACGAGACCATCGGCTCAGGTAACTTAACATCAGTATTAGTGACGCATTCACAGCCTGGTGTCAGTGTCGTTTCTTTCGACAATGTGAATTTTTTTTTAAACGTGTGTCTTTTCAGGAGGTTTTGCCAAAGTCAAGTTGGGTCGGCATATCCTGACGGGACAGAAAGTTGCCATTAAAATTATGAATAAAAAAGATTTGGGGGTGAGTAAGAATGAGATGCTTTAGAAAATATGTAAAAATCTGTAAAAGGTTTATCATTATAAAACAACCAGTTTTCGAGATTGCAATGATTGTTTCTAAAAGATTAATGACAGTTCAAAGTTGTTGAGACTTCAGACTTGGTTTCCCTCATCACTAACTCTTTGCATAACAATAATAATATTTTTTCCATTCATTACAATCTTCCTTTTCCTTTTCCTACCATAGTTTCAAAATAAAATGCCGAGCAATTTAAAATTCAACCCGTAGAGAAAGGCATATGAGACATTAACATGCCAAACTGGAAAAAGCAAATCACAATAGTGATTTAACATAAAGAAAAAATGCTCTCCCAGGATGACCTGCCCCGTGTCAAGGTGGAGATTGAGGCCATGAAGAACCTGAGTCATCAACATGTCTGTCGTCTTTATCATGTCATAGAGACCTCCACCCAGATTTTCATGGTGCTCGAGGTAAGCACACACACACACACACACACACACACAAAGAGAATTAGTTTGAGTGTGTAAATGTGATAATGTCGTATTCATCCATGTGGCCCTTTTGTGTTGCTTCCTTCTTTCTCTCCTCTCTCAGTACTGTCCAGGTGGGGAGTTGTTTGATTACATCGTAGCAAAGGACCGTCTGTCAGAGGAGGAGACCAGGGTGTTTTTCAGACAGATTGTGTCTGCGCTGGCCTACGTCCACAGCCAGGGATATGCACACAGAGATCTTAAACCGGTAAAAACAACCACCGACTGACTGAGAGAGAAAGTGGTGAAAAATGCCTCTACCCTCTGGTTACATCTGAATTAAATATCTGCTGCTTTTTCTGTGTCTTTGACCTCTAGGAAAACTTGTTGATTGATGAAAACCACAACTTGAAGCTGATAGACTTTGGCCTTTGTGCCAAACCTAAGGTACAGCATAACATTCCCCGTCCCCCTTCCATTTGTGTTAAAAAAAAAAAGAAAAGAAAAGGGAATAGTTATACATAGAAAAATATATACTTTTGTTTGGGGATTGGGAGGAGGCAAATTTAATAGGCCAGTCACCGTCTAGTTTCTCTGTTTCCTCACAACTTGCATGGTATAATAGACAAACTGATAATGAAGAAAAAGTGTGTACATATATAGCAGTTACTGAATACAAATGCAGTATTCATGTACATTTTGTCTGGTCTGACTTTCATGTGATGGTCTCTCCTAGGGAGGTCTGGGTTATGAGCTTATGACATGTTGTGGTAGCCCTGCGTACGCCGCTCCCGAGCTCATTCAAGGAAAAGCATACATTGGTTCAGAGGTGAGAGATGATGTGTGCTGTTTACATCTTTTAGAAACAATGGATTTTCAAGAGTTGTCTTCATTGAAACCCCCAATAGCTAATTTTCCCCCCCACTGAGGCCGATATTACCTGCCTGTTCCACAATTTTTGCTTTTTCATGGTGCCCTGATCATATTTGCTGGTGCATGACTCAGTGCAACTGAGCTGTGAAATCCTGGCTGTAACACTTGAAGTTGAAATATTGCTGTATGATGTGTAACATCCAGGCTGATGTGTGGAGTATGGGGGTACTGCTGTTCGCTCTGCTCTGTGGATACCTGCCTTTTGACGATGACAACTGCATGGTCCTTTACAGGAAGATTACAGTAAGAGATCTGCAGTGTTAAAGATGACTTGAAGTTTTTTGGAGGGGAATTAATTTGAGGTCATTCTCTACAGTTGTTTGTCTCTAAAATCCGATTCAGTACTGAAATATTACCATTTATAATCTCAGGGAACCATTGGGTTATTTTCTGTGTAATGATGTGTTTGTCTTGTCTAATATCTTCAGAGAGGTAAATACGACAACCCTCAGTGGCTCTCTCCAGGCAGTGTCCTCCTGCTCAACCAGATGATGCAGGTACATTGTCCACTCATCCACTTCCCCCTTTTATTCATCTTTATTCATTGTTCACGTCGTTCACCACAGCCTTTCACTGTAGTGTGGGGAAATTAAAGTCAGAATAAAGGTGTAAAACATTTGACAATCTAATATTATTGATTTGTCTTTTTCTTCTTGTACAGCATGTACCCGATGTTGACATAGTCGAGTGGGTAGTGTTATTGCATATTCAGTTGTAGTTTCTGTGTGTGTCCTGTAGGTGGACCCCAAGCGGCGTCTTGCTGTTCGACAACTGCTGGACCATCCCTGGGTGATGAAGGAGTACAACAGCCCCGTGGAGTGGCGTAGCAGGCAGCCGGTACACTCACACACATACACACACACCTATAAACTATATAATAAATGGATACATTTGATACTACATTAACTAGCTTTTGACCATACAATTATGCTCTATATACAGTACATCACATTTTACTATTGCATGTTTCTCAGAATATATTCAATATCAACATTCTGTGAGGATTGTTGATTCAGTGCTCACATACAAAAGTGGTGTCAGTGTTGGATCATCTTTTGACAGTCTGGGTCTATTTTTCTAGCTCGGCCACATAGATGAGGACTGCATTACTGAAATGGCAGTCAACATGAAGCGATCAAGAGAGAGCACCACAGCGCTGGTGAAAGAGGTGTGTACAGCGTCGTGTGCACATGTTTGCACTTTGCATCGACGTTTATTATGTCGATTCCTTGTCAGTTTAAAGATGGTGAAATTACATCAATACATGTGTAGTAGAATGTGCTGTGTAGTTTTTTTATCACAGTCTAATACACCGTAACTTCCCCAGTGGCGCTATGATCAGACGACAGCCACGTACCTGCTCCTGCTGTCAAAGAAACAGAGGGGGAAGCCTGTCCGCCTGTACCCTGAGCTGACTGTGTGTGAGGACTCCTGCTCTCCTCAGCACCACGGACTACAGGTCAGACTCTTGACCACAACTCCCACAATGCTCCACTCTCCGTCTGGGGCACTGGCTGTCTATATAGCTATATCAGCTTGTTTTTTGGGGGGGTTTTGCACCTATATCCTGAACCTTAAATACTCACTTTTTCCCTAACTTACTATATACTTTTTTTTTTTTTTAATGTCTCCTTTCCAGTCTAGGGAAGCGCCTTATTTTAGCGAGGACGAAGACGCTGTGATTGTGGGCTCACTGGACTTTTGCTCAGAATACATTGACGATTGTCCGTGGGTTTCAGTCACACAACATACATCCCAGGGCCGCAGAGGTCGGCCAGATGGAGTAACTAACAACAAGGAAACGGTATGTGACGGTTAGGTTGAAAATATCCTTTTGCTGCATTATGTCACCTGTGAAAGAGGAGCACACTGAAGCTGATCTGTACTGGGTGGTAACAGTGAGGTAGAGGACTGTTGCTCTTCGAGGTAAGGATACTCAAATTACATTTCACTCTTCCTCTTATAGAGACTGGCATCTCCATCAGTGGAAAAAAGAACTGTATATACAACAACTCCAGAGAGGGGGCGAACGCCTAAACAGCCCCGCCAGGAGAGGAGGGACAGAGACCAAGAGCGAACCAGTGAAAACAAGGAGAACATTGCCGCTCAGGAGAAAGATGTTGACATTTTTGCGTTGCCTCCTCCTCGAACTCCAGTGTCCGTCAAGAAGAACGCACGCCCCAACAAGAATGTGTTGACCACACCCACTCAAAACGCAAACGTCACTAGCAGCAAACCCAACGCAGCGTCGCCTAAAGGTAAAAAAAGAGAATCTCTTGGTTACTCAACAAATGGCTATTTGTATTCTGTAATTGTTTTGTGTTGCAAACAAAAGAGAAGCTTGAAGTACAATCTCTATTAGATTATTTGCATTAGCCAATTGCCCCTCTCCACATTGCTCTTTTTCATTTATCTGTCCCTCTCTCTCTCAGTCTCATGCAGCACTCATAATCACAAGTGCCACATCCACATGCCACACATTTGCAAGTAAATTGTCTTCTGGTAATAAACTCATTTATGTGGCCTGTTTTTTATCCCAAAGCCACTCATATTTCTATGATTTAGCTGTCATCACGCCACTGAAAACGGACACACACACACGCGCGTACACACACTTATCACTGTCAACTCAAAGGTGAGGTTATTATCAAGAAAGCTAATTCTGTTCACTTATCTGTAAATGAAGGACACTAATATGAATGGAGAATCATTAAAGTCTTAATTATTTGTCAGAGTGAATTCTCCACTCAGATGTCCAGCCTCATGAGTTTCCACTATAAACTCGACACAGCGGCTGAGCCACAAGCCGACTGACCTGGTCGGCGTTGAACGCCTCCAGGCTCGGTCCTGCTTTCTTTTCCAGCCCCCTGCTCTCTGAGCTGCACTGCAGACACGCTGCCTCTGACATACTTGTCCACACACGCGTGCACCACCACGGTCTGTGTGCGCCTGTCCCCAGGCGTGTGCTGTGACAGGTGTAGCTGTCTCTTTCCTCTGCTCACTGTCCCACGTGGGCTGTAGTGACATGTGTTCTCTTGCCACTAAAGCCTAGCTGTGTGTGTGCATGTGTGTATCAGACCGCTTGTCTTTGTGTACACCAAAGCCTTTGTGTTCACAACTTCAATGTGAACGCCACCTAGTACCAATCCATACACAAGAGCACAGGGCTGTAACCATAAGTGTGTACGTTTAATCCCACCCCACACAGTTTCTCCTTTTTATTTACTCTTAAGAGATGCTGAGGTTGGAAAAATCATTTGTATTCCTGTGTGTCTTGCAGGTGGAGGCAGTGCCTCTAAAGAACACAACAAGAAGAAAACAGCTGAAAACAAGGAGCCTGCAGACATTGAAATACTGACCTTCAGTCCTGAGAGAAGGTGAGCAGCCTGCAGGATGGGTAATGCTCAGCACACACTGACTGCTTTCCTTGCATGTGCCTGGGAACTGACCTGTTCATGCCAGCTGTGTGTTGGCTGCATCATTGCTACAGCTAGCTCCATCGCTCTACTTTGTGTTGGTTTTGTCTTTTGTTTAGCCACACAACAAAGTGTGTGAAAGAGGAAACAAGCACCAGAAACATATATGTCCCTCAACTGTTAAATCATTGATATGATATGATTATAAAACCTACAGTACATTAGGTTTCTGCCATATGACCATATAGTACACATTCAGATGTACGAATACGTAATATTAACGTCTTTTTCATGTCTGTGACCTTCATGTACAATTTAAACAGATGAAAGTGAAAAGTGTCGACTTTATGTCATGTTGCTGGGATGTCATTGTCACCATCAACAGATGTTTTTCTTCTCTGCTTTTGCTGGGAACTGTGTGTCACATGTGGAGAATGGGAGAAATGTAAAATCTGCAGATCACATCATGACATTTGAAGTTCATCAATAGGCTCTTGAGACATAATTATGATTCCAAAAATACAATGCATCATCAGCCCTACTCACTCATTGTGAGTCGATTTGATTTCAAAGATATGATTGACAGAATCAGAAATGTTTGGGGCACATCTCCAAACTTCTCAAAACAATATGTGAATTACCGGGAGGGACGGGGGTAGGACAACATAGATCAGATTCCAAGTTGGAGCTATTAAATGTGAGCCCCTGTTTTCCCTGCAGGTCTCGGTCTCTGGACTTGGCTGTCATGGGAGACAGTGGAAAGAAGAAGAGAGCAGGGAAGGTGTTTGGTTCTCTGGAGAGAGGCCTGGATAAGGTGATCACCATGCTCACCCCCAGCAAGAGAAGAGCCCTGCGTGACGGCCCACGCAAGATCAAGGTACAGGTGTACACACCCCCACACACACGTACAATGCTACCAACTCACTAATTGACTATTTTAGTTGGTGAAACATAGACTGAGAAAATATCAGTTTAAAATACTGTATTTGATATGGAATTGTCATTGGCATTTTGGGACCATTTTGTGCGATCTTAAATTTATAAAAACAGAGGAAAGTAGAAAATCCTTGCTTTTGATAAACTGGAACCAGATAATGTTTTGTATTTATTTCAATCAATTAATCATTAATATTCTAATAGTTTTAGCATTAGGTAGGCAGCATTTTTGATCAGTGTATCTGTGTCGTCCTCCAGGCACAATACAATGTGACTTTGACTAGTCAGACAAACCCAGACCAGGTGCTCAACCAGATCCTCTCCATCCTGCCAGAGAAAAATGTGGACTTTACACAGAAAGGGTAAGAGCACAAAACCATTAATCATTAAAGTCTTATCTTTCCCTTTTCCCTTGTTCTGACCAAACGGTTCAGTCTTCAATCAAATACTAATGCCTCTGCTTGTTTTTCCCTTGGCTCTGCTCTCAGGTATACCCTGAAGTGTCAGACCTGGGGAGACTTTGGGAAGGTGACGATGGCGTTTGAGCTGGAGGTGTGCCTTCTGCAGAGGCCAGAGGTTGTTGGCGTCCGCCGCCAGAGGCTGAAGGGAGACGCTTGGGTCTACAAGCACCTGGTGGAGGACATCCTCTCCACATCCAGAATATAAATAATGCACTTTTCTGACCACATCATTTCCTTTATAAACCAGACACTGGCTGCTTTGTTTCAGTGACGTGATGTAAAGATTCTAACCATTAACGATCAGTCTCATTATGAATATTCACACTTGTCTCTAGGCTGCCTGTGGTCCCTAAAGTACGTGTTACATTGAGTGTCAAATTTATGAGCATTACATGTCTGGCTGTTTGACAGACTGATCTGGTTTTACTGTATGTAGATTGTTTTACTTTCCTTTTTCATAATTGAGCTGAGTAGGATCTGTCAATCCTCCTGGGATGAATGTGTGCGTGTGTGAAATGTATTTATAGTGTACCTTCTGGCTGCTTATCAACATATTTATGTCATGATGTTGTTATTCTCCCCTGGAGGTGCAAAACCTGATGTAATAACCAATAAGCAGAGTATTACTAATTTACTGTCATTGTTTTTTTTAATGTACATGTGTTAACAGGTCTTTGATCATGTTTTTTACATGGTTATATGAAGTATCTCCTATTTCCTATCGGTGCTTTTCTTGTTTTCATTGTCTGTCACATTGTGTCTTTTTACACAGTGTAAATGGAACAAAATAAATGATTTCTGCTAAGTGTAATGCGCCTGAATTAATGGAGACAGATGATTGAGGTGGATTTAAGGGATGGCAACATTTGCTTTTAAATAAATGTGGCAGTTTGATGGAGCAGTGGTGTGTTTTACACTGCCGTCATCCTCATGTTCATTCTCTAGTCTTCACTCTTGTTTAGTGCAGATTGATGGCGACAGTTTGTCTTGGTGACAGTATTTCTAAGCTTTTGTCACCAATAAAATGAGAAGTGAAAGTTGACAGACGGCTTCGATGTTTCTCACTTTTGAGATTTCAAAACCTGTGTAAATACTGGAAACTAAGTAGACAAACATCAACAACAGTAAGTTACCAGCGACAGTTGAAGGTAATGGATTAGCTTTGATGCTCAAAACGGGGGATGATCATTGTTATGGCAGAATCGGCTGTAGGAGTGCGATTGTTATGACTGACTGAATGACTAAATAATGATGATCATTGCCTGCAACATCTGAGCAGAATAAAGCAGAGGAATCAAAGGGCTCCTCCCCTCCTCCCTACTCCATGACAAGGTGCCACTTAGTCATGACAGTGTTGCAGCTGATGGGCATTTATTCGTGGCAGCTTCTCCTTGGCATCTCAGCAGGGAGGGGAAGGGTAATGGTGGGTTGAGGTGGTGATAAGGTGGGGGTTTAACCTTAATGGATTCTGAGAGAGGGTGGGGGGTGGGATGATAATAAGTAGAGGAGCGGTAAAAGAAAAATCCTCCTTGAGCCCATAACCTCTGTGCTGTTTCACTGGTGGTAATGAGTGTGTGCGTGTGTGTATGTGGACAACAGCTGAACTAAAAGCCACCTTTCCTTCATCAACTACTTGTTCTGCAAAACCATCACTCCTGAGACTTTTCTAATTAAATGTTTTGGCTCTGTATCATAAAGTTGGTGCAATAATTTTCTTCATTCACTCCAACCTCTTAATGAAGGTAAAACTAACTAAAAGTGGGCAAGTTCATCAAAGCTCTCACCTTTTTAAAGAACATCCCAGATCCTGACATGATCAGCATCTTGAAAACAACTGCTGTCATTGTACCTCCATCCAAACAGGGGGCACTGCTATCGCTGAACTTAGACTATAGCACACACGGCCCATGCCTGTTTGAATGGAGCAGGGGAGCCTGTTTTGTTCAAACTCCTGATGAGGATTAAAGAATTACAGCTGAGGAACTGTGCAGAACATACATGCTGTGGGAAACAAAGGTAGGACTTTGGGAGCAGACACAGTGCATTCAGGTTAGCAGTCGTGTTGGGTGAGAGATGAAATTCTTTGATAAACTGGAGTTGAGAAGTTTGTATGTACATGGCACTGACCTACAATCCAATGCAAATACTGGAACGGATTAAAGTGGATTTGTTTCAACCTCTTTATTAATTTTTCTCAGTTTTACCAGTGTTGGAGAAATGAGGCTTCTGCTGGCAGTTGCTCTCGTCCTTCTTTTCCTATGTGAGTTTATGTTTCTTGAGAAGTGCTGTTACACTGATGTGGTCCAGTTTTGCTTGTTTTTTAGGGAGGCAACAGCATCACACCATCCTGGTTATCCTAACACAACCTATACATTTGTCATTTTTCAGGGCTTCACAAGGCTCAGACATCCAGTTATGATGCTCTGCATGGGAATTCTTGCGAGGTAAGATTAAGAAAATGTATGGAGAAACTCATTAGACGCTCATACAGTAGGCTACAGTGGAGTCTTAGATGCTGCAGTATGGATAAGCAATAAACTAAAGTACCTCTTTCTACAAGCATCAAAAGACTCTTCACATTAATAGTCTTACAAGATTATATATTTTTTTAAGTGGCTGTGATGCATTGATTCATACATTTGCCACAGGATATTGTGGAGGCTGGAGGACAGTGAACAGTGTAGGCCTACAGTACTTAAACTTACCAACTCCAAATGGCAAAAATGAAACACCAGATTTTTTATTTAACTGAAAGCAGTGGCTCCCAAGTCTTAGGAAACTTCATTTTCTGGTTGCTTTGGCCAAAATGGGAATGAAATACTTCACCATTTGTGTCTGCTTTTTTTTTTCCCAGGCTGTATCCATGGGTGAGGCAGCCGTGTCTCTCCTCTTGTCCCCTCTGTCTCTGTACTCCTGGTTGACATCCACGCTGCTCAGGCTTGTCCTGTCTGCTCCGGCTCTTGTCCTCAGCTCCCTCTATCACACCCTCCTGCTGCTCCTGGCCGGCCCCTGGTGCGCTGCCACCGTCTGCATCTCGCTGCTGCTGTCCTGCCTCCATGTCGCCCTGTACCTGCTTCACCTGGGCCTGGTGGTTGGGGTGGTAGCCATTTTGGTCCTCACAAAGCACAAAATGGCCACCGGTGGCGGCGGCGACGTGGCGAATGACAAATTGCTGTACCGACAGAAGGCGCTGGAACCACATGGCACCGTAACCAGACTGAGGATGTTTGTTCGTAGAGATGTGCGTGAAGAAGAGTGAGTTCTCCTGTTACGATGTGTTTCTTTGAGTAAAATTTCATCTCGGTTTGTTTGGACCCGCTTTTACCCTCATTTATCTAATGAACGTACAACTGGAGTTGATTTTTACACAGATACTGTGTTTAAATTGGCTGTGGAGTTGAAAAAAAGCACTGATTAGTGTGCGTCCTCTTGACCTAAATGAGGTTGAAAATACATCTGCTGGTTGCTCCTTTTTACAAACAGCCTACAGTTGTCCACTTATCTATCTATCTCATTTTCTCCCTCCTCTTCTTCAAATGTGGCCCCCAATTATCTGCGGATTGTTGTCCTGTTTTCTTCCCATCTGCAGATGTTATCATTAGACACGTCCGTCAAATGGAGAGGAGCGGATGAGAGAAAAAGAGAGGCATAAGAGAAAATCTTCTGCATTCATTGCGTCAGTGCCTTTAAATGTGTGTGTGTTTATACAGTGCCGTCCAACAGTGCAAGGCATGCAAACCGCATTCCTGAAAAACACTAATAAAGGGAGTTAACAGGGAGAGAAACTACATGTGGTGTAGGCGTTGAGCCAAGGCGGCGATTGCTCGGCCAACCAGTAAACAGTATGTGCTGACACGCTGTGGCTCTCACATCTCAGGGAAGCATTAAAAATTGTAAGAAAAAAACAATTTTATCAAAACTATTAACACTCCAGCCGGAGGGTGTAGCTATAAAAAGTAATGGGTGAACTTTCTATGCTGGTGTGTGAGTGTGTGTGCTAAAGAGACAGACAAAGAGACAGAAGGGAAATGAGGCTGGATCATAGAGATTTATTATATGGCCGTGGCATCCTAATTAGCATAAAGACTGGACCGGCCCACTCAAGCAGAGAATTAAAAACCTTAATTGTGCTGTCAGCCTTCCTCTCTTTTTCTCACTGTTGACTCTACTTCATTCCACTCGCATTCGTCTCCTCCCGCTCTCCGCACTCTCTCCTCTCTGCTTATGAAGTAGCCTGCATCCATGCTGTTTAATTGTTGGTGATAAATGGGAAGTGGGATGTTTGTAATTGTCTTAGAGATGGGGGGGTGGATCGTCTGGAGGACAGAGAGGAGAAGGAGGAGGACGGGTGGCGTTTTCCCATTTTGAAAGTGGAGAGTGAGAAGCCCATTTATCAAATGTTTCTATGAAGAAAGAAAATTAGCTTGGCAGACGCAGGCGAGAAAACGTTAGTGGGGATTTGATCCGAGGCCAGACCAGAGCTACATTTGAAGCCAAGGTTTTGCAGCGTCTAGGATTTGCAAACTTAACTGTTATCACCAAGTAAAGAGTTGTATGATCGTACAGTTGGTCAGGTCAGGGTTAAAACTAATGGAACTGACAATATAGCAACTATATCAGTTCAGATTTTTGTTGGGTTTTTCAACAAGCTTTATGATGGCAAGTGTTAAAAGGTACTCTCAGCAGCCACACTAGATGTTGTGGTTGTG
Source organism: Trachurus japonicus (assembly GCF_045865225.1). Lineage (NCBI taxonomy): Eukaryota > Metazoa > Chordata > Actinopteri > Carangiformes > Carangidae > Trachurus > Trachurus japonicus. The sequence continues at coordinate 17,539,125 of NC_140907.1, forward strand.
TGAATGGTAGATGAATGGAGGTCTATGGAGATGTAGCCCCTACATCTAATGTTTATTGGGCAAAAAAAAATGTCATTATATTTTGGATATAAGAATAGAGACATGATGGATCTGTCAGGAACCACAACCACTTCATGGCAATGCTGCAGCAGCCAATTTCAGAACAAAGATGTTGATAAGAAGTGGACAGACCCTACACAGGCAGGACCTGGACACACAAAAGCAATTGACACATTATTCTTCTGTTGGTTTTTATTTTTTCTTGGTATGCACATCTGGGTTCAGCAGCTAATGCTAATGCCACAACATAAAACACACACTCTTTGGCTCATTGGAAATTTTTGCCTCGTAGGACGCTTTGTAAAAGAAAAACTCTTTGCCTTCACTGGCAGGTGACACCTACCTAACTGGACATTTACAGCCTCATTAAAAAGGATAGCATTGCATCGTAGGCTTTTTAGCAGCACATGATTCAAACGTAGATGTGCTGTAGGCTATTTGGTAGGAACATTTCGAACACAACAAATAAGGAAAGTGCCCACACTCTTTGATCTAGGTTGCCTCTGGGGAATGCAGTACAAAGGCACCACCACCAATTACAGATAGCCATATTAGCCAAACACTAGTAAATTGTCACTGAAACTTAGTGAAGTTGCTCAGTCTGGGAAAGAGCGAAGCTGCTGAAGTCTTAAGGACTAATAAAATAATCAGCAAGAAGGAGGGAGGGACGTGTGGAGCGAGGAGCCCGGCAGTGAGAGGTTTCTCTGGAGGAGAGGGAGGGAGTGTTGTTGCCGGGGTCAGTCCTGTTTGTACGTCTCTGCTGTCAAATCCTCTCCTGCAGCAGCAGACGAGGTTAAGACTGAAGAGGCCGGCCCCTCTCACACTGCCTCTCCCTCAGCACTGACAGCTCATAGACACACACACACACACACACACACACGGACAACCGTTCTCCTGACATGCATTGTCTTAAACTACGAACTTTACCCCAATCCACCTACCTCCTTTTTAACCTATCTGCCCTTCCTCTCTGTGTCTCCCTCAGTTTCTTTTTTGTTTTTCTGGATCTATCCTTCTTCCTCTCCTTCTCCTCTCTCTCTCTCTTTCTCTCTCTAATTGGTCTCCACTAGGTTAGCTTAGACAGGCCTATTCATCATAAAACTATCCTCAGAGACAAACCCTCAGGGAGCGAGGGGGAGATAGACGGAGTCAGACGGGAGGGCGAGAGGGTCTGCCGCTTGTCAACCCACTCCTCTCCTCTCTTTTTTTCCACTTCTCTCTCCCTTTTCTCCCTCCCTCGTCTCTCTGCTCAGTTCAAAGATGTCAGTTTTGCAGAGGGGGAGAGGTGGGTGAGGGAGGTAAGGAGGGGGGAGGGAATGTAGACACATTAGTTAGGCTATTAGTTCAACAAGCAGCTTCCATGCCTGTCAGTGGTCTGACCCAGACACACACACACATACATACACACACACACACACACACACACAGACACACTCACGTCTGACATTTGTTACATGTAGTATCTGTGTGAGAGAGCGATTGTGAGCGACGGGCTGAGGAGGGGGAATTTTTTTTTTACATGGAACTAATATGTCTTGTCATTTCTGGTGTCTGGGGGCCTTAATGAGTGAAACACAGCACATAAGCACTCTGTACAAGCATCGCTCAACTCTACCACTGTAATGCATCTCTGTGACCTAAGTGTGTGTGTGTGTGTGTGTGTGAACACGGACACTGCTGTAAAGGGCAATGAGAAGCATGTAAAGGCTCATTCTGTGGGGTCCAAATGTCTCTGTGATAAGGTCAAACCACATTTTTTCAGAATGTCAGAGAGTTTCTCCTCTTTTGACGAGCCGACAGTCAGAGCAGCAGAAGACCGGCCGGCTTCTCTCCACTTCTGTGAATGATTTTCTTTTTTCCTTTTTTTGTTGCTCGAGTCCCGCAATGAATAAAACAAATGATTGAAAGTAGTTGAAGAATGATTAACACCAATGGATCCCAACTTTTTGGCACTTAACATAAAGCAATGAGAAAGAATGAAGATGTCCAGGCATCTAGAAGTTTATGAACAAACAGCGTAGTTTAGAAAAATGTCACAAGTTTGACCCCCTGTTTGAGAAATACTGCTATAAAACACAACATTGAACCTTAAACAGCAGCAGGATTATCATGCACGTAAAAACTGAGAAATTTGGACATGATGATGTACTCGTATGGATACGCTTACACAGTCGCTGCCTCATTGTGTCTTATATGCCTAACAGATATGAGAGAAACATAATATAGACAATAAAATACAAGTGTTACCAACTTTGACTTCTTTACCAGCTGCTGTTGTTCAGTAAAAGAAGAGATCTACTTCCTGTTTACACCTGACCATCTGATCTGTATACTCACTGTATGTGATGCTCAGGTGGGGTACATACATATGCCTTTTGTAGCTCGGGATCATTTCTCATACGGAACTTAAACACTCTTCTAACAGATCATTGTTTGAAAACACCACCGTTGCATGGGTATGGATGTTCTTAACATTTTGTGGGAGGTGCAGGTGACCTTGTTCAAAACCGAGACATCCACAGTGAGGAACTCCAGCGTAAGGCTATAGGCTCAGGAGCTCATGGGTGCGGAGCATGTCTGAATTTTTGTTTGTGTCTTCATTTTGTTATAATAAACAGTTAATCTCATCCCTAAAACGGTGCCTCAGCAACATAACACTTCATACATGTCTCAAAATAAGCTTATTCATCCACAACACTGGCAAAAAGTCTCTCAGTCACTCTTAGCACACTGAACTACAAAATACTAACAGCGAGCATTACATGAAATATATTTGATCTTTTAGGTTTGAAGGTTTTTCAGATGAATCAGTATTTTGTCATCGAAAAACATTTTAGCACTTTATTGAGTGCACTAAATTATTGTATATTATATTATATATTGTAACTAGAATGAATCAGCAGCACATAATTACAGTAAATGTATTGTGCATGGTGATTTACAGTTCCCACGAAAAATAGATTTTACTGTAAATACGTAAAGAATTAAAGCTGCTTCACAGCAGGCCAAGCAATTTTGGACAAATTTAGGCAATTCTGAGCAACAAGAGACAAAGTAGGACAACAATAAGAACATCAGCATTACAACATCCATTCTGCTTCAGCTGAGGTTTGAACTCACAACCACTGACACCAAGAACCAGCTCCTAACTCATGGAGCTAATTGACCAGGGGTGAATTCCAGTGTGTTTTCATATTTGCACATGTTTTGATCAACATCAGCAAACCAGTCAGTGACTGCAGCAGAGTGGTCAAATACCACATTATGTACATCCCACAACAACAAATGTTGTGTTTCTTGACCTCTGACCTCTCTGTACTCTGGGGTCGAACAAGACCAATGATGACAAACCATCATGGCGACAAACCATCATGGCAGAGAGCGGCTCACATTGTAATATTTGCTCCTCTATGACTTGGGACATCCACAGTTGCCTTCTGCCCGAGCACATTTCCTCCTCAGTCGTTTTAATTTTTCATATTTTTTGTATCATTTTTATTTTCATTATTTTTTCACGAGTTTTGGTGACTGTGGTCACTCAGTGCATTTTGTGTGAAAGCAATGAAAAGTGACTCACAGTTTGCTCCACATGGACTTGTGTTTTGCAGGCTGTTAAGAGTTTTGAAAATGTGACTTCAGTTTCGACCAATGCTTGTTAGCAATTGAAAAAAAACTGTAACATTCAGCTTCTTACAAACCATAACCACAACCTTCCTCTTGGCTTAATTATACTGTACTTTACATGTACAATTACTGCAGAATGTTCCGTCTCCCGTCCGACTACCACTTCATTTAATGTCACCACGTTCTCAAATCCCCGCAAGGAACCCGATGAACCCAGTATGATTGGAACTAATATGAATGATTGAACCCAAGTTGCAATAAACCAGAGGAGAGCTTTGAATAAATGAATACAAAGTAGTAAATAATGCACAGTGTGTCAGGTGCACAGCTTTGGTAATGTTTCCTCTCTCAGACACAACATATGAATGCAGGACAAATGCACTTGGAGGGAAACAACACAGCCAGCAGCAGCATGAATATGTAGCATACGTATTAGTGCTCTCCCTGTTCTGTCCTTTTCCTCTGTATGTTGTGTCAGTTTCTCTTCTTCCTCTCATCCTGTTTGATTCAAAGGCCCTGCTCTCTCACTCCTAATACGTCTTCAGCATCTCTGCCTCTCAACCTCCCCCCCTTCATCCCTCTCCTCCTGTACGAGCACCTCTTCACTAATCAGCTGAGGCCCAATTATACTCAGTTGGCCCCATACATCCTCCCTACAGGGGCTCTGAAGGGCCAAAATATACCGATGCTGACTGACGTTAATTTGCATGACTTCTTGGCCTCCATAAGTACCACTGTTGTCTGTCTTCTGCTCTGGTATAGGAAGCCAGAGGAGGGTGTGAGGAGGAGGGGAAGAACGTGTCAGTGCCTAGTCATGTTATGTAATCTGGAGCAAGAGGAGGAGAGTAGGGAGGGCAGAGTGCGTCGCACTGCCTCTTAACTAACTTAACACTGTCAAACCTGAATCTTTCAAGCAGACGTTGATCTGACGGATCATACATGAGCGCTGCATTTGCCAGACATACATTGTTTCTGACTGGCAGCGTTTGGCCAAATTCCTGGGCTTTGTTTTGGTGCAGAAATAAACTTCCCATCCATCCTTTTCACTGCTACTTTGAACAAAGGTGACACTTTTGTGTTTTATAATACCTGGAAAATGGCAATCCAGCATTTGAGTTGGATCCCACTACCATGCAAAACTAAATCAGATTAAATATCACATCTGAACTATGCGTGCATATTTTTTTCATTGGCTGTGACCCTACATCCTGTGTGGTTATGATACTGTGGTGTCATTTCCCATGGTTTTTTGTTTATAGCCTATGTGAAAAATAAATAAAATCCATTTAAAATCCATGCCTGAACCCAATGTTTGCATGGTCACTTGTGCCCCTGAACACATCAGATTGTTTGTTTGACCAACAGTTTTAACAATTTGATTTATTCCAACATTGTTCTGTAATGTTGACCATGAAAACACAATACAACATGGTAAGTGACATAAGAAAGAAGTTGAAAGAAGTGACCTATCCTGACCTTTAGTTCCTAGAGTTAAAGCAGAAGTAAGCGATCCGGTCGTTTTGGGTAATGCTGCGTTCCAGGCAGGCTTTTGAAACCGTAAATTACAGCTTCATGTCACAACTTACGATTTTGTAGTGTTCCAGGCAACCCACTCGTGTTTTTCCGACCTGTTTTACCTGTGAAAGTCACTATAACGGCCACTCGTAACTTCCGACCCGTGAACTCGTACCAGATCGAACTGGTACGACTTCACGGTCGGAAAAATACGAGTTTCCTTGAACGCACCATAACAGTCCTCGTCCCTACGTCGCCACATTCACGCGCATCCCTTGGCTGCACACACAGCCCTGCATGCCGTTCTCTCTCCTCATTGGATAAAAACTGTAGGATACGAGAAAAGTTTTCTCCTCGGCTCAGAGCAGAGCAGAGTGACTGACAGACCCGTGTTTCGGTCCAAACACTCTATGTAAGTGATTGCTGTCGGAAGATATAACTATTTAAGACTTATATTAACACAAATATATCACTTACTTCTGCTTTAAGCTCCAAAAGACACCAGATCCCACAATAGTTCAGGTCACTGTCTTCCCATTTAACAATCACAACTTTCAATCTTCACCTACAGAAACAGACATGTAAAATCAGAGCAATGCTATTTTAATTAAAGTAGTTTTGGTGTTTGTGTGTGTGTAGAATGAACAGTCAGGGGTCCACTGACCAATTTTGCCTGGACACTCCTTCAAGTTAATTAAGGCCGAATAGCTGGAATAAAACAGCAATGGTCAACAGTACTTCATGATGCAGTGCACTCCCACACAAGCTTATAGGGTTGTTTTTTTGGCAAAGAACCAAATTGAGCCTGAACGTAAGCATGCGCGCACACGCACACACGCACACACACACACACACACACACACACACACACATAGAAATGCACACTTTGCCATTCTGGTGTCTTGGGCAGGCACCCAAGCTGCGGACAGCTCGGCCTGTGTCTCAAGCTGGGTATGTGCTGTTTTCTGTGTGTGTGGCGTGTTGTCGCCATGTCATGGCTTGTGTCCTATTATCACTCCTCTCCCCATACGTCCTCCTCCTCCCCTCGACACACACACACACACACACACACACACACACCCGCACACCTCTGCCCCCCCTGGACTCGGCCAGCAGCCAAGACTGCAGCACTGGGACACTCCACTCACTCAGACTGGTGGGGTGAGGCGAGGGAGGGGGGTTTAGTCGTGTCCCTCCCTTACACCCCCCAAGATAAGATTTGCATCCCCAGGATGGAGGCACAGCTGTAGGGTCACACTGAGACACAAACGGCCTCCAGCTCTGGGAGTCTCAGACTGCCCAGGCTGAGGGTGGATGTCGAGGAATGTGACGTTTACACCAGCAGGAAATGTGTGTATGTATTGTCAGTATGTCCATTAAAAATGCATGTAAATAATAAAAATGCATGTAAATGTGAAGCTAAACATTGACACGGAACCTTTATTTTCCAAAAAATTATTTTTTATTCTGAAGGACCAATAAAATTATGGCAAATATTTACAAATAATTACTTCTTAGCTTCACATTACAGGTACATAAATTGAATAATTCACCAACAACAGTCACTCAGGTGGACGGATGGACAGGTACACAGACTGAGTATGAAGAGATGCATCAAGCAAACTGCAATTTAATATTTCACAGTAAACTCAAACCCAGGAAATAATATAACAATATTATTAACAATAGAAATATAAAAAATAAGCATAATATCAAATTCACCAGTTTTCTGAACAAAATTGGTCACAATTCAGGAAAAAAAAAAATCAAGAGGAGAAATCAAATGATATGATATCTTTGGCAAATTCGCACTGCAGTAAAATACATTCAAATATTAAGACAACACACAACACACAAAGAGAAAAAACACCAAGTTTTTGTTGCAACTACTAGAAAATCGAATAAAAAACATACACATTTTCTTAAAGAAGCATTTCTTTTACTTTTTTTTTTAAATCCTCCCCTCCAGAATATTTGAAGGCATTTCTTATCTTCATTTTGTGTTTGTATCTGTAAGTCTTTTCTGCTATTTTATATGTTTTTTTGTACAAGAATCTATCATTTAAAACAGGCATCACAGGCTTTGGTGAATGTTACAGATATGTTTTCCTTTCGTCGCATTTGATTTTGAAGAATAGAGCGAGATGAATGGTTAAAACCTAATTTTCGTCTTTGCGTTCTGGTGTATTTCTTTATGTCATTTGTTTGTTCATATTTTTATTTATTATTTTTTTTATACCAAAACGTCACAGATATAAATATCTCTTTAACACCCCGAATAGGAAGCCATGGACACAAAAAAACTCCAGATTGTTACACGAAAGGCCACAGTAAGGTGAAAAATCATGTAATTTTTTTTTTTTTTTTTTTTGATTGAAACATCTGCTTAAAAAGCACAGTCGATTTTTGTAGGCTGAGTCGTGTGTATTTCTCCTCTTCCACAGTTGAATAATATTAAGATGTACAGAACATAGTAACACTTCAGTATGAGATCTGTCCAGAGCCTAGTTATATCAGCAAGCATGAAACAGATTGTGCCACTAATTGCTGTCAAGATGTGATGCTGAAATCCCCTCAGGTTTTACGAAGGCAGTAGCCATCTTCATGGATTCATATTGAGATACAGTCAGGCGGTGCACACTTGGTGAGAAATCATAATAAAGAAAAAAAAACTAATTTGCATTTATTTCAGTTTCCTATCTGACTTGGAGCTGGGATAAAAAATTCAGAATGCAATTGTATTTTCATGGACAGTAAACTGTGGCAGTGCTGGAAATTAAAATGCCTTAGTTTAATCTGAAAATAGTGCTTCTTTGTGTTTTAAATGCTCTTTAGTCGTATGAGGAGAAAACAGTGTGAGTGTGAGATGTGATCTCACAGAATATTGGTAGCCAAATAAAGATGCTGGCAGCAAAATTGCCATTGAAATGACCTCGCTTTGGCACAAAACACCTTGCTTCATCCCTATGCAGAATTTCTGACAGGACAGTGAGCATCACATCTGAATAGTCGGAGAGAAGAGTAAGAGGAAAAAAAGGATTAATAGGGCTGTCTGAAGAAAGAGGGAGGACTTTTTGAGGAAGGTCACGGACCTGAAATCAACAGAATAGTTTCAATATTCCTAATCCTGGTGGTGGTGTGGCAGTGCTACACGAGGGGGAGGAGGGAAGAGAAGGAGGAAGACGATTGCATGAGATATGATGAGATTAGGGCTGAGGGAGGGGGAGAAAAAAGCTGGGATGAGCTTCTGATGGCACAGCAGGTTTGGCCTCCCCTGGGGAACACAGGGGCATGAGAGGAGGGGCGATCACCAGTCTGCAAAGGACAAAGGGAGGGAGAGTGTGTGTCTGTACTTACATTTACGTATGTGTATGTGTGTGTGTGTGTGGCCTCTGCCCGCCATGCTTCCTACAGTACCACCCACAATGACAATCCCCCCTCATCGCTGCAGTCAATGTCACGGCTGCCAATCGAAACGACTGCGGGCCAATCAAAAGCCATTCTCTCCCCATGTGAATCAGTTAGGTCAAAGCAATGGCAAGGCAAGCTGTGTCACTATGAGATGCATAGTTAACAAATAATCCTGTTAATGTATCTCTGGACTCTTGGCTACACCGGAAAACGGGGGTTGAAGTTTGTCCTGTTAAATGTTGCGGCTTCCAATGAGCAGAGACCGGAGGCTCGGCCAGATTCATCTCCTCAAGGAAAAGGACTTTCAATCAATATTCCTCCATGTTTACAGCAGTGTGTGTTTGTGTTCGTGGAAAAGGGGTTTCATTTATTTATAAGACGCTCTGGTTAATTAAAAAAAATATTGATAATCAGAGTTGAAATATATCTGTCACTTACTTGGTCTTTTTCTATATTTTGTGCCTTTTTCTCTGAGTTGACTCTTTTTCAAGTCAGTGGGGTTGTGTACAGCACTGATCCACAGCTGTATACCACGTATCACGGTCCTGTATAATACCTCACGCAAATTTCAGTCACAGAATTTCACATAAAGATTTGATACTGGAGAATTATTGAAAATGTCAAATTTTAAAGTTGTAAAATGACAACAAAACTGAGGGTCTACAGCTGCGCAGCTCTGGCAGGTTGAACTTGCTAAATGGGAGCTAAGTGCTATGATTGGTATACTGATATACAGTGACAAAGGTCACATGGAAACATGGAAAGTCCGGGGATCACAAGAGTGATGACTGCTTCTCCTGACGGGAATCTAAACATCTGCACCAAATTTCATCCCCAGTAATTTCACCTTGAACCGGTTCATTATCTGGAGACAATGAATGTTTGTACAATGGCATCACTATAGGTGTTGAGATAAGACGGTCTAGACAGACAGACCAACACTGTGGTCCCAAAAAAAAAAGGTACAATTTTGCACGTCTTATCTCCTTTGAAATTAATATGTGTTTTCTCATTTTACTTTACTTTATTTTGCTGTTTTACCCCATTTGTGAGATAATGAGTTTGTATTTTCAGCATTATCCCTGTCAATGTTTTTTTTTTACCAGAGCATCTGTGACTGAAATGTCCATGTGATGAGATCGGATGGTGATGAATGGCATACAACAGTGTTTGGATCAGGGGGAGGGTCCTGTTATCACAGCTGCACTGTTGCTGTTTATAATATGAAAACTATTGTCTGATGTTGGAACTGAAATAATTTTTGCTACTTATTAGTGGAAGGCTTTATATAATCTACAACCCTGCATGTCTGCACACGCAGATAGACAGAGTTTTGTTCAAGGAATTGCAGGGAGGGACGCTGAATCGCTCGTTTTAGTGACTTGTGGTCAGTCAGGGGTTTGTTGACATATAAAACTAAAGGCACTGTCCTTGTTTTCAGCTGGTGTGGTTCAGGTTCAATAATGCCTCAGAGAGATCAAGAGAGAAAGACAGAAATAAGGAAAGGCTCTTGGTGCAGTGCAGGCTGGCAGCACAGCAGGTGAGCCGTTAGAAGAATCTTCTTTAGAGTTGTGTATGCACAACTTTTAAGGTCTACAAATGTAAAAGGAGCCACTCTATCACTATTTTAAAACCCAGAAACAACAAAGATTGAAAAACAGCTTTCTTCAGTGTTCATAGGTATATGTTTATATAACTATATCTCATGTCTCCTGTGCAGATTTGGTGCCTCCAATCTGTTAGCTAGTAAAACTACACAGTAGCAATGAAGCGCTACAGTCAGCCACACATACCCAAAAAACAAACAAACAAACAAAAGATATGTAAACACTTGCAGACGATGGCTAAAACAACACCACACACCTCTTAATCTTTTTTACCGTAAAGAAAGCTGCATCACTAAAATCTAAAGTCAAATGTGAATAATTGTAATTGCTATTGACATTGTGACTTCTCTTCTCTTTCACTGATTACTGTACAAATCTTGTATGGACAGAAGTGAGACAGGAAGCTATACGTACAGGTTAAGGAAGATATTGCCCTCTCACAAGATCAACATCGTGGGGCCCTCAAACATTTGGGAGGGGAAACACACTGATTTCAGATCAGCGCTGAGGGGCAAATCTGTCCTACTCCGTCTGTACATTGAGCGGGGTAAGGCCTCGACCCTGGTGTCGTGCATTGTCACAGTGCAGAACTGATGTAGGAGACAAACCCAAAAAAAAAAAGTATAAAGAAGAAGAAAAAAGTTTCACTTGTTGTTGTTTTTTTTTCACGAAAGCGATGCTTTTATAGAAACAATTTCAGGATGTTTAACAGCACAAGGACAAGCACTCAAGAAGGGGAGAGGAGAAAGAAGTACTTCATGGTTCTAAAAGGAAGTCAAGAAAAGTAAAATGGCGCCTTTAAATGATGATTGAGTCTCTTTGTGCTTTTGAAGTTTGTCAGCCGATCCACAAGGGGGGGCCCATCTTTGGGGAGTTTAAGAGCGAGAGAGAGAAAGAAAGAAAGAAAGAAAGAAAGAAAGAGAAAGAGAGAGAGAGAGAGAGAGAGAGAGAGGGTGCCACTGCTTCCTGGCTCTTCTTTTGAATATTCAGGAAGCAGATAAAAATGGCGTCTTATTAAATGGCACCTGTGTCAACTGATACCAGGCAACAAACTATGAACAAGAAAATTGCAGATCACATTTATAAACAAAGACTTCATATTGAAAGTTTTGAAGATTTCATATTTCACTGCATCGTCATCATCATCATCATCATCATCATCATCATCATCACTATTCTAGCACAACAGCGTGACACATATTATAAATCATTACAGGCATTCACTCTCATCACGGAGTGCAGCGCAGAAAAGCTTCTTAATATATTACTCTGTGTCTCCTCCATTATAAATAGCTCTTGATCACGACTAAATCTTGGCTGGGGAGGCAGGATAGCACCTTCCTGTACAATAACACCCCAGGGGTTGATTTGATTTTGGTGTGGTGTGAACATGGTCAACACTGGGCTCAGATTTAACGCTGTGCTTTATCCATTGGACAGTGGCATTCAAAACCACAGCAAATACAAGTACAGATGTGAGGATACAAACTTCCCTGTTGGACAACACTGCAAACACATAAGGATGTGGCCACAACTGAAACGGACTCTTTGCTAAACCCCACTACTGATGTCAACTATACCATCACAGCCTTGCAACTCTAACTAAGCACGGCGGACCTGTCAAGCTTCGAACTTCTCTCCATGCTGAAGTGAGTTGGTGCTTGGTGGTGTGGTAAGAGCAAAGTTTGTTGCATCTTTCCAAAACCCAAAACCTAAAAAGTGTATTATTTGATTGAACTGTGTAGGATATCTAATACAAGCTACAAATGTTAGCACGTGTAGCAAGCTAGCTTTAATCGCTTGGTTGCTGCAGCTGGTTAACTCTCCCAACGACATTTAGCAGTTAAAAACAATAAGCTGTTGGAAATATTACAAAATCGTTGTTAGCATTGTAAACTTCATATGTGCCGAGCAAGAACACAAAGCTTGACAGGCGTGGTGACAGTGATTGAGATGGGTGGGGCTTAGCAGACGTTTGTGAAACTGAACGCTCCCATCAAAAATGAGGGTATCCCATTTATTGAGCATTGTGATCCCAGGGGGAAATGTGTTGATTCTACAGTAAAGAGACCAGAATGATAATGACAAGGGTGATTTTGGTCATTCAAAGTTATGAGAGTTGGATTGTCTTTAATTCTCCTCAGCATGGCATAGAAAATTGATTGAAAATTGATGTCAGGTCATAAAAAGACTGTTTGAAAAAGTGATTTTGGTCTAATCAGCTCAGACTACTACATCAAAAATATTCCCAAACTGAAAACACAACATTTTACCCAGGAGATCACAATACAGATTACAGCTTCAGTCACTGCTGCACACATAGTCCACTGACCTCTTGGATTTGTCGATGGTTGGTTAAAAACAAGATAGGGATACCAAGATTTGATATATCATGGGAGGGTCCAAATCTACTTGTTCATAAATCTTATCTGTTGCCTGTGATCATCCCAGAAATGTAAAACCAATGCAGTATGTCTGTGTTGCAGCCCAGCAGTGCATTTGTTGGCGTATCGATCAAAGAAAATTCAAACTTCACTGACGTCAAAAAATGCGTGGGCAGGCTTGTACTGAGCGCTGTTGGTGCTATCCATCCATCCATCCCTCCCTCCCTCCCTCCCTCGTCTCCTTCTCTTCATCCTCCTCGTCTCTCAGTGGGAGGGGTCAGTGGCGGTCGTAGGCGGAGGCTGTTGCAGTGGCTGCAGGGCCCGCCCCTCGCGATGTCGCACTGTAGTAGTACGGTGACCCTGGGAAAAACACAAATGTGTTTTATTTAAAATCATTCAAATACTGCAACAGGATCGTGGATGTAGTGCAGAATTTTAACGACTTTGGGTAAAAAAAAAAAGCCTAATTTGTACAGTCACCAAACTGACATGATGAACATGGCGACACAAACCCAGCAGGTTAACCAGATTATTTAAACCTACGGTATATTATTTAAATCCAGCCACTAGAGAGTAGCACACAGGCTTTAAGAACAACGTGGACATAGGCTACCTGTATTATCATCTTTCTAAATTATCATGGCAAAATTGGAAATAATTTATTATTATTAGCACATCCAGCAATTCAAGTCTGAATAACTATGCCTAACTAAAGGGGATGGGGAACCAAAACAGCAAAGCTGTGGAATCTAAAACCAAAACAACTAACTCAAAGTCACTAAGATGTTCAACAGAGCTAGAAAGAACTGCATCAGAGTCTGATTATAATTCTCTGTGGGTTCATTGCTACAACTGACAGATGATTGTCATGTGGGCTCTGCTCAGGTTTCTTTCCCAATTGAACGTCTCTTCTGAAGCAATGTCGTTGCATTCAGATCTCAGCAATTACCTCGGAGAGTGCAATTCTTATTACAGATTGGAACGATGTTTAAAATGACAAAACTAAGACCCAAGTTGTAATGAATCAGAATTATCCTTTAACTACTGAAATACGGTGTAAATGTGGAATGAGCAGCTTCAATTTTCTGTCAAGATTATATTTTACTTTGAACGTGAGTAGTGAATGGCAGGGATGAGATGACATGAGCCGATGAAGCTAATGACAGAAAAAATGAGTCTCCCTTTCATGTAAAACCAATAAAATGAACTCCGTCTACTTCCTTATACACTTTTCTTTCAATGTCGCCCTCTTCTCTCATACTCTCTCTCTCGCACACAGACACACACTCACACAAGATCTAAGTGACAGTCTAAGCTGACACACTGAGTACAGCTCTACTACTACTGATCCCTTGAGTCTATTCTCTCCTCAGGGAAGAGGTCAATTCAATACTGTAACCCCACAGACACACAGCAAACCCACATTCACACACCTTAATGCACACAGAAAAAAACTGCTTACACACACACACACACACACACACAGACACACACACACACACACACACACACACACACCTGTCTCTGTCAGTTCCATCAATCAGCCAGGCTGTGTGTTGACAGGTTATGTCTGTCCATAGTCCAGGTAATCTCCAGAGGCTCTTTGGGGAAGTGAGGCATTAAGCCGGCCTGACAAACTATTTAGTCTCACTCAGGACTTCAGACGCCCTCTCTCCCCTTTTGCCTCTTTATTTAACTCCCTTTTCTTTCATTCGTCACCTCTTCTCTCCTTCTCCCTCGCTGCCTTTCCTTTGTATCACTGCCTTTCTGTTTCCCCTGTCGTCAATGTTAAACATTTCAGTGTCTCCTATCTAGTTCTCATATTCTATCATGCTAAAGTCTCTCACAGATTATCCTACCTGCATCATCACACACTGCTAAATTCTCTCTACTCTCTCATTTGTGGTTTTTCTCTCTCTCTCTGTCTTTTTCTCCACCTACCTTGCATCTGTCCTGCCTGGCTGGTGAAGAGACTGGAGGAGCAGCCAATTTCCGTCCCCAGGAGAGACCCATAATCCTGCTGAAACACTGGGGACAGAGGGATGGAGGGAAGGAAGGAAGGAGGGAAAAGGAGAAGTGAGGAGAGGAAAGGGTGGGGGAAAACTACAGGTCAGCGCAGCACTGACCCCTCTCACCTATTGACCTTTTACACCATCACCCCCTGACCCGTTCACCTTTAAACATGACCCCTGAAATGGCTCCCTTGACGTTGACTTTGATACTGACTGTTTTTGTCCGGGAGTTAATTTGTCCTGATAAACACGGATGGAAAGGTGTGTTGGGCTGTTCATTTCTAGTTTGGATTAGGGTTACACACTTGTAATGTTACTGATTCACTTGCATTGAGGAATATTGCCGGTGATAGTTTATATTTGTCTTGAATCCCATAAAAAAACAGAAATAATGTGTTAGTCTGTTTCTCAATACTTTCCAATTTCCCTATCCAGTCTGTGGTGCTTAGCCCAAAGTCCATTGGTTTCTACTACAGATGTAAATCTTTAAAAACAGGTTGTGAGTTTTGACTGGTGCTGTAATGAGTGGCAGGCAAGAATCATAATAAACTACTATTTTGAGATTTGCTGACAATAAGAGAAGGCCAAGTTAGAATTAAGATTTTAAGCTTTAGTGCAACATGAAAGGATTATCTATTTGTATGTATATCTGTCTTTGTATTTAATGTACTTCAGATCTTGAACTAAAGTTACCCTCTCATCATTGCTGTCATGTGAGAGGCATGACCAGAGTTGAATACATTTGCATCAAACTAGGTTCTATGTAACTATGACACATTCATATAAAAACCATAAAACACTGTCCAGCTCTCACTGCCAATGAGTAACGCAGGCCACTGTTGATTCGAGTGACGATTAACATGAGACTGACTGAATAAAATAAATGATCAGGGTCAGCGTCCTCCAGGGAAACTATAGTTTATAACATCAAAACCAACAAATTCTAGAATGCAATGCTGATGAGATGCAGATAGACGCCCCCTAATATGGTCCTTCCTCTCTCTCTCTCTAACTCTCTGCCATCCTCTTCTTCAAATCCATTCACACACCAAATTGCCGGTTGTAAAAAAAAAAAGAAAAAGAAAGAAAGAAAGAACAGAAATCCTTGCACAGAACCATTAGTATGTCTTTGATGTATTGTACTGTACAGTACAATACAAAATGAAATGTAATGGAAAAACGAACAGTGGAGCATGAAGATACATATTGCAAGAGAGTATTAGACGGGCTGGAAGTGGGATGTGAGGTAGAATGAAATGAAATTCATTGATACAATTATTGATCCAGTTCTGGTAAGCAGAGGCTGGCTGGTGAGATATGGGATTCACCTACCTAATAAACTGGGGTTAGGAAATCTCCACGATTCGTTGTATGTGGAATACTGTGGATGGGAATACGGACTTCCGGAAAAATCTCCACCTGAAAGAAAAAGACAAACAGGAAAAATATTTTTTGTTGATATTAGTTTTCTTTATGTTTCATGAAGATCTATGCTCATCAAGTTTTAAAACTCATTTTGACTCATTTTCATTTGATGAATCCCTAATTACTGCAAATACGGAGTCACCTCAGTGTTTAAAGGGAGTGCAGAGTTTGTTTCCTGTGGTTTCGAACCCTGCTCATTTATATGGTTGATGGGAGAAACTCCAGACTTGCAACATGGTCATTACATTATTGATCATCCTAACTTTGTTTCATGAACAAACAATGTGTACATCAACATCTCCACGTGCACACTGCACCAGTGATCAGAAACCTGAACCTGGTTAATACTGGATTACACCTGCTGGGCATATTCTGGCTAGCTAAATGAGACCAGAGCCAATAGTTACAGCGTCTAACAAACTCGAAAATGTTAATTTAAGTGTGCACGTGCAACCTTTACCAAGTCATTTTTGTGTCCATGCCAAAGCAAACTTTAACTATGGTGGTGGTATGTGTGCTTTCTGTAAAGGTAATGAGCAGCTGCTGTTATTGTGCGGACTAGTTGAGAGATGAGTTGAGTTGACTCAGTGAGACTGCAGTGGTCCTGCCATACAGTGGATGATAGCATAGCTTTTCTACCTCATTTACCACTTACTGCCTGGGGTCTACTCTCCCTCTTGTCTTCCCCTCCCTCTCTTCCCTTCACCCCTTCCTCTTTATTTCTCGTCCTCTGGCCTGCCTGACTACAGCCCGCTCGTCACCCTTCACATCAAAACAACATTCTTCCCCATTTCTTCTCCTCTTTTTCTCTCTCCACCTCTCCTCCGCTGACTTGCTCTCTTTTTCTCTCTCTCCACTCTTTTGCTCTTTCTTTCTTTCTTTCCTCCTGAACCTTCACTCCTCCCGGGGGATCCCTCTCCCATAGCTGACAGTCACAGACCCTGATGCCCCCTCCCTCCAACCTCCCTCCCACCCGCTCCTCCTCTTTCCCTCTCGTTCTGTCGGTTCTGCCTCACTGCTCTCCTACACCCCCTCTGAGTGTCAGCCCCCCTGCTGCAGAGAGAGAGACAGAGAGGCAGAGGGAGAGAAGAGGAACAGCAGAAGAGAGTTGCTTGCTTAATGAAGGTATGATATTAGACAGAGCGGACAAAAAGGAGAATAATTTGCCTGAGAAGTGCTGAGATAAAACATGGTGAAGCCAGAGGAAGCAAAGTTGAGAGATTATCTCCTCCACTAATTCTAGTCAGCTTGTGGACTCAGACAGCTTCGAATATTCACTGAGAAGAATTTAGATGTCGAAACTGTGAGTGTGAGTGTGTGTGTACGTGTACGTGTGTGTGTTTGTGTGTGTTTGGATGCACTACCCAAGTTTTCTTTCTGGCACTACCCTTTGTGCAAGTGTGTTATGTGTGTAGTTATGTGTGTGTATGTTTAGCTGTCAGGTGGGGTCGGGATGTGGTCTCCATGGCATCCCTGGGTGCGAACATCCTCCCCTTGTCATCACCGTAGTGACGGCAACGTGTCAGGTTGTTTAGGAAACGAGGGGAGGGAGGGAGCGGGGGCTCAGGGTCTCCCTTGTGTAGCTTAGTGTCAAGGTCGCACATGCACATACACACACACACAAACACTGTCAAAAACAAACACACATACGCACAAACATTGTATATCAACACACATATAAACATACACCAACAAACACACACACACACACACACACACACACACAGATATGCTGTCAAACCTGAGGACAGGATGGGGTGAGCACAGGGGGACAGGCCGACAGGGTCACCCATCTTTAGACGTGCTGTTCCTACATGTCCACTGAGAGAGTGTGTGTGTATGTGTGTGTGTGTGTGTGTGTTTCTGTGTGTGTGTCACAAACTGAATGATTGGGAATACACAGAGACAAGAACTTGTAAACAACGTTGTTTTGACTTTGTTTCGCTGCTGCTGTTGCTTTTGTGTTTCTCCCTCGACTTCTCTGCAGTGTAGCTACTTCACACTGACCAGGACCACGGCTGCAAGACCGAGAGAGAGAGAGGGAAAGCGAGAGAGAGAAAAAGAGAAAGAGAGAGAGGGAAAGCGAGAGAGAGAGAAAAAGAGAAAGATAGAGAGAGCAAGAATGGCGGTCCAGGATTGAAACACAAAAGCGGCGTAGAAGGCGGAGTGGAAGGGAATGAATGAATTAGTCGTGGGTCACTGGTGATTCTCATTAAAAACAAATTACTAATGTTGAGGAGGGACAGCTGTGCTACTGTGGCTGGTTTGTAATGATACACACACACACACACACACACACACACACACACACAGAGGCACAAACACACACACACAAAGACAAACAGACACATGTATAGATGGACACAAAAACACGCACACGTCACCCCCTGGGAGGACTGTCAGCCACGGTGTAGAGACAGACAAGAAAGAGGAAGTGGCAAAGCCAAGTACACCCCCTGAAGACATGCACTCACACAGGGAACGCTCCACACATGCATCCAGTGGGGATTCAAACAGATATATAAGTGCAGTTACACATCTGCTGAAAAGATGGTGAGAGTGAATTACCGCACAGTGGCTTTTTCCCCTAAAACTCTGCTTTATAACGAATAAATGTCCCTTTAGCTCTGTGTGGATGTTTGTATGTGTGTCTGTGTACTCACCAGGTACCATGCCAGTGAGGGAAGGAGTGGAATAGCTGCCCTGTCCAGTGGGAGGAACATGAGGAGGGTAGCCTGGCAGAGTTGTGCTGGCTATGTCTCGACCTGTAACCACACACAGAGACACACACACACACACACGCTGTCATCACTTTCTCTGCTATCAATATCATAATTAGTGTCAACACTGTCACTAATTTACTAAAATCACATGTATACCTCCTAGCCCTATACTGTGTGTTCCTGCTGGATGCTGTTCACACCATAATTGTATTGTGTTATGTTAAATGTTATTTAATTGTCTCATGCTACACGTTTGTAGCACCTGACCCAAACCATTGAATTAATGTTTTCACATAATGTGATTAAGATTTTGATTTATGATATGTAAATTGGAAGCATGTCAAAAAGGCACATCCCTCAAATTTTGCATATGACCTTTACCATCAAGGATTATTTTTGATAGAATCACAACAGGAGAACAGTAAAGACAACAGAATAGTAAATTAGGTTTTAACTGTATTACAGTATTGGTATACTTTGGCACAATACCAGGAAATGTGGAGATCACAAACCAGTCCCAAACATGTTTTCTGTTTATCTTTAGCCAAAGTCTGATAAGCTTCAAC
Source organism: Trachurus japonicus (assembly GCF_045865225.1). Lineage (NCBI taxonomy): Eukaryota > Metazoa > Chordata > Actinopteri > Carangiformes > Carangidae > Trachurus > Trachurus japonicus. Next base: position 17,558,452 of record NC_140907.1, read on the forward strand.
TCGTCCAAAGTCATTAAAACCACATTATTGAGCCACACTGTTGGAGTTAAGGCATGTGCCTTTGGCAGAATGAAAATCAGTATTTTTTTTTTTTAGTTCTTTTAAAAATGAGGTAAGATGTTTGTCAGATTTATGTTTTCATGGATCTGAGAGCCACAGACAGGAAGTCTGAGAGAAACTGAAAGGTGGTGAGTCATTGTTGGTGTTGCTTCAAACACACAAAGACAAAGAGCTTTGGAGCTCAACAGCACAACAAAAGCTGGTCAACTCCATTCTCAGAAATGAAATGATCTTTGACAAACTTTTGAGGAAAAACAGTTCAAGTTTAGCAGCAGAAACACGAGTGGAGCTAACCACAATGTCCATCAGGACATTTGATTGAGTCAGGCTGCACAGCACCAGCGCCCTGCAACTGCAACACCTGAGTGGACTAGAGCCAGCATTAATGTTATTAGTTGATGCTCTCCTATAGAAATTGGCCAATGACAGTTACTATATAGTCCTGACAGTGTTAATACCAGTGATTGAATATTAATGTGGTTTTGATTTACTAAGAACTGGTAACGGTAACAATTATCGCCCTGAAGATGCAACATGTCCATGTAGGATATTTACTGAAAAATACATTCAGGATGACCCTCTTCTTTTTGTTTCTTCTCCTCTTGTTTTCAATCCACTGGCATCTATTAATTTACTGACTCCCCTTCCTCTTGCTATCACCACTCACCACCCACCCCTCCTCCTCCTCCTCCTCCTCCTCCTCCTCCTCCTCCTCTGTCTGTCACTTGGTGAATAGGATATATAACTGCATTAGATTACATGACAGTGTGTCAGCCCAAATCATTTCTCTGTGTTTGCACGCAGTAGACTGTAGGAGTGCGTGAAGAGGGAGCCCTCCATTCATCATCATCATCACACACACACATACACACACACACACCAACGTCCTCCTCCTCCTCCCCTGCCCATGCACACACACATTTATCATCATCATAAACAGCTCAGATGGTAACACCATCAATCCCATTCACTTCCCCTCCACTTAACCACCACTAACTAACTGAGGGGGGGCAGGAGGAGGAGGAGGAGGAGGGGGGGGGGGGGGGGGCAGGAGAGTGAAACTGAGAAGAAAACATGAAAGACCAGGAGAAGGGAAAACTGGTTGAGTGGAGAGAACAACCTGGGCTAAAATAAGGAGGGGAGGTTTTAGTAGCAGTGATGAAGGGAAGTTGCAGTGTTGTATTTAAGAAAAGGTGCATAAGTATTAAAGGGATAGTTCAACATTTTGGCAAATTGGCCCATTGCCATAATCGCTATAGTCATAGCAGTAGGTTCGTTACCTTTATTTGTCGGTGTAAGCTATTTTTAGAATGGAGGAGCGGAGCGGCAGGCTGCTCAGAGCTACACTATGGAGGCTAAAGGAATTTCTTGGTTTCCCTCATCAAACTCATCAAATACAAAATCCCAAAACTCCAAAACGCTTTTGTGGACAAGTTGTGACCTGCACATTCACCACGCTATGAGATAATAATGGAACGTTACGAAATGGAGCCGTTTTCGAGGTAAATACAGGGTAAATACAGAGTCTGCTTGCTGAAAAACTGTCCCTGAACGCAACACGCATCAGCGGTTTTGCATGAATTTACCTCTAAAACGGCTCCGTTTCGTAACGTTCCATTATTATCTCATAGCGTGGTGAATGTGCAGGTCACAACTTGTCCACGACAGCCTTTTGGAGTTGTTGGGTTGTGTATTTGATGAGTTTGATGAGGAAAACCAAGAAATTCCCTTAGCCTCCATAGTGTAGCCCTGAGCAGCCTGTTGTTCCGCTCCGCCGTTCTAAAAATAGCTTACACCAACAATTAAAGGTAACGAACCTACTGCTATGACTATAGCGATTATGGCAATGGGCCAATTTGCCAAAATGTTGAACTATCCCTTTAAGTCACTCGATGTATCAAAAGGAAGACATCCATGATGCTGAATGGCCACTTTCAGAGTGTCTTACTATGTTCTATTTATAACGACTTATTCTTATTTTTACAGAAGAATTAACATTTAAGCAGCACTATAACTTTCAAATGTAATTTTAACTTGTGTATTCCTTTGTATGGTTTAATCTATGGACACTGTATTGTATTTTGATGATCCACGCCTAAAAATCTAATTTAGGGCTTGGTTTCAAAAATATCTGTTTATGTGGTATGGATTGGTTGATGTGTGTCAATATTGGTCAACCTTAACTATTGGGGATTTTTGGGGGGTGGGGGGCAGAAATGGAGTTGTCATTTTGTTACAAATCTTCTGAGGTTCCAACATCTTGTCCTCTCATATTTCTGGTCCCTTAATACTCAACACTTGCATCCCACCCCTCCCTGCTCGTGTTTCTCTCCCACAGACCCCTTCTCTACTCCAGCCTCCTCTGTCCCTCTTCACCTCCTCTCTCCTGTCTCGGTGTAGTAAAGTTTTTCTTGGTGTTTGACGCGACAGCGAGGCATTAGTGCAGACGGGCTACTCATCCGCTCAGGGTCAGTGCACAGGGCAAGGAGGAGAGGGAGGAGAGGGTGGAGGAGAGGAGAGATGGACTCTCTACAGCCCAACTTAGAGGGGGCAGACAGGGCCAGATCCTCTGAGGTGTGTGTGTGTATGTGTGTGTGTGCGTGCATATGTTTCTGTGTCTGTGCACGCAGTGTGTGTTGTGCATATTTATGCCAGTTGTGTTGATGTATCTGTTCTCCACAGCTCTGCCGTAGAGGTCAACGAACAAGTACAAGTCTCCTCCGTCTCACACATCCTCTGCCTCTCTTTCTCCCTCACTGTCTCGCTACCTAACTCGTCCACATCAAGCGGCCATCAGAGCAACACATGTCAAATCTGGAGGGATCGAGGGCGCACACGGTGTCCCTTTGTGTGTTTGCACTTGCGTAGCGCTGGGTGAAGTTCAGGGGAAAATGAAAATGCCCTACAGATTTGGAAAGACCTCAGAAAGGAAGATTGAGCGTGTAAATGTGGCTCTTGAGTGTGTGTGTGTGTGTCCAGAGTATCAAGACTTCAAGGATGCAAAAATAACATTGCGTCAAACACACAGACGTCTGATCCCCTAGAGGGAGCTCTATTCTGAGGGAGAAGACAGGCAAGGAAATGCCTGCATAATATTCAGAAAGTGTGTGTGTGAATATGAATGTGTGTGTTTGCATGCATAAGCAGAAATGGAAATTTTATCTCTCTCTCTCTCTCTGTTTCTCTCTCTTGCTCTCCCTCTCTGTCTCTGTCTGTCTCTCGGTGTGAGCAGGTAATATTCCTCGGTGGTTTCAGAGGGCAAAGAAAAAAAGGAAGCCCATTCCCAGATATCCCCAAATTCCCAGCTCTATGATTCCCCTCATTACAGATGGGAACGTCGAAGCCTTGTCCAAGTGCTCCCTGGTCTACTCTTAATTAACCGCTGCCTCTCCCAGCGCCCCTAAATGGAGACAGAGAAAGAGACGAGGCTCTCACTTTTCCTCTAAGCTTCAACCTTTCTTTTGCTCCTTTCCTCCAGGCTTCTCTCCTCTCCTGAGATCTAAAGCACTGAGCACTTTAAGCAGGTTAAATCAATTGGGCTTGATTGTAAATTCAGTGAAAATGCAATGTACTGAATTTATCCTATGAAATTATTGCTAAGTGATTGTGAATTATGAAATGACGGCAGAGGCAGAGCTATCAAATAATGTCTCCATCATTGCTTCCAACGTGGGAAATTAGAGCTTTCACCTTTAATTGTCTCTAATTCGTTCCTCTTCTTATCATTCACCTTTTTCACATGACCATCGAGGAGGACATCTCCCAACATCTGACCGTTCGTCCCCTTATGATTGGTTTTTACAGGAAATGACTAAAATGATGAAAGTTTGAGTGCTGCTGTATAAAAGTGGAACAAAGACTGGTTTCTCACCATCAATAAAATGTGATCGCACTAGGCATTAAAACTGATGTCACTGACCAGGCATCCAAAATTAAAAAAAAAAAAAAAGGGCTGAAAAATACATATTTGAAATAGCTGCCACATCTACATCAGATTGTCTGATGAAGATATGATGTTATACTAAAACAATTTTTTTTGTTCTGTTAAACACCTTTGTTTCTTGTTGGTATTATTCAAAATGAGTCTTTCTTACCTGGAACTAGTGAATAGGACTGTGGACCGGAAACACTGGCTCCTAGCTCTGCCCCTGTACCAGGATTGGCCAAACTGTTCTTCATCTCGTCCAGTCCGCCTGCTAGCGAGGCCATGGCCGAATAATCTGACGTCTGGGCAGAAGGAGGAAGTGGAGAAAGAAGTTCGGTGAGTTCCAACGACAAAGCAAATCATGAAATCTTCTGATATAACATGAATATATAGAGCAGTTCTGGATGTTGCTTACAGATGTGATCAATCTGTCTGATATATACTGCTACATTTCTGACATGCTTCCTCATAGCAGAGAGCAAAGAAGCTTTAGTGTGAACAAGCACGCACACACACACACACACACACACACACACACACACACACATAGAGAGGCACCTACAGCTGAGAGTTTATTGATCTGTTTACAAAGACAGGGATTTACTGTACAACCAAGTCCAACAGTCTATAACCACAAGATCAGCTTCCTCTTTCTCTTCATCTCTTCCCCTCACACACACACACACACACACACACACACACACACACACACACACACACACACACACACACACACACACACACACACACACACACACACACACACACACACACACACACACACACACACACACACACACACACACACACACACACACACGCACACACACACGCACACACACACGCACACACACACACGCACACACACACACACACACACACACACACACACACACACACACACACACACACACACACACACACACACACACACAGCACAGTGACCATGGCTAACACAAAGCCTCTTCTCTCCCCAGATACCAACAACAATAAGAGCTGTGATCATCTCAGCACTTGTACACATAGACACACACACACACACACACACACACACACACACACACACACACAAACACACCGTTCTCGCTCTGCAGAAGTTTAAAACCATAGTGAGAGGGCTAAAGTGACAAAGCAATGTCTGGTTGTGGGTTTTTTTTTCAGTCATTTTCAGTCAAACTCTGTTGTGAAGCTTAAAGAAAAAAAAACATCACAATTATGGTTATGTTCTATTACAGATATTAGTTTTTCCTGTGTGACCTTGATTAAATTAATGGTAATTAATTAAGACGGATGCACTAGTTTTAAGTAATGGCCAAATTATTGTACAGTTGTACAGGTTACAGCAGATGATGGCAGCTTTGTTTTAAATTGTTTAATATGAGGATGCAATTTCTTATCCTGCTTTTTATTTTGCAAAAAAAAAAAAAAAAAAAATGCAAATATACAAATATACATTAGAAAATGCTAAATACTGTTCATATAAAATAATTTTCATGAACATGAACCCTGGACCAACCCCAATAATTCAGATAAATACTTGTTTACCTTCAGCGTGGGTTAACATGACAGACAGATGGATGGATGGAAACCGTCCCCTCAACTGTGTGTGACCCCAGCAGCCATGACCTATCCATCCTCATCGCTCTGCCAGACACACACTCTGCGTGTGTGTGATGATTTAAAGTGATGGTATTGACTATGATCATCAACTATATATAGATTAAGTACCACAGATTCTCAGGGCCGTTGTGCTCATGATGGGCAAATGACCTGTCTGCTGTGTGTATGTGTGTGTCAGCTTTGTTAACTTAACTTTGTATTTGTTATTTGTTAGCGTTTGCATAATCTTGCGTTTAGAAAAAAAAAAAAGTGAAATTTTATCATCTCAATTTGTGGACAGATCTTATTATGAAGAGGCATTAGCAGCACAAAAGGCTCGGACTGACAGCTCCACAGTATACAACAATTTGAAAGCTTGGCACTCTCTCTCTCTCTCCGAGGCAGCATTATAAGAGCTTTATGCTGACCTGTCTCGGAAAATGCAGAACAGGGAGGGACGGAGTCGCAGCTAAACAGATGCTAATAGAAAAAAATTAAAAGAGAGACGCTCAAGCTACAAATGAAAATTGCAGACCACTTCATTCAAGCGGTTATGTTCATTTCAAAGATTCACAGCTTTAATGAGCTTTAAATCCAGACGCGATCACAGCTGAGGAGAAATCAGTGAGGGGAGAAAAGCTACTCGTGCAAAAACAAATCTACTGATGGTGGAGAATTGTTTGTGGGTGCACTTGACACCTATATGGGTTACACATATTTATCTGCATATAGCCTGTTTAGTTTAAACATGCACGCAACAGTCATTGATGATTTATTATTAACTGTAAGGTTTGATCCCCGGCTCCTTAATTGCGCTGGTGTTGGTTGTGTTGCAAGTGAAGGCAGAAAGATCTTTTTTAAAAATCACTTTAAACTGAATGTGAATGAATGCAGCTTACACACACAGTAGATACGGCTCATTTAATTATGTATAATTACTACCTGGTTACCTCAAACACTTTACATATCTGAGTAGCTGTCAGTCCAGGTCTTTTTATATGTTCCTCTCTTTCGCCTCTTTGTATCTGCGCTGAGTATATGTCAGACTTTTCTGTATTAATTGGTTCCAATTCCTTTTTCCTTTTTATCAGTGCTGACCTGCGTGTGTATGTGTGTGTGTACACACTAATGACAGCAATCAGAATTTCCTTTAGGTGATGAGGTGAGAGTTTTGCACTGACCCTTTTAATACCCCTGCATCTGTGTGTGTGTTTGTGTGTGTGAAGGCATAAATGTAGGCGTGTGTTTGTGCTCACTGACCTCTTAAACACCTCTGTGCTCGTCAACACACAACACAACCACTGGACTGTGACCTGCCAAATAAGAGCTTACACCCTGTATACTACACACACATCTCTCTCTCTCTCTTTCTCTCTCTCACAGACACATTTCTAAGCCCTCTTTTCTCTCTTAATGTGCCCCCCCCCCTTCCTCCTCCCCCTCACACATCACACCTGTAGTTTTTTTTTTTTTTCCACCGAATCATACACATTACCCCTACACCCCCTCCTCCCTCTCTTGGCCGCTCTCTGTCTTATTATAATGGTGTCTAATGTGTCCATGTATCCATGTAGATGGGGGCCAGGCAGCGGCGGCAGCAGCAGCAGAGAAGACGGGGTCTGCCGTGGTAATTGGCCATGATGAAGTTTGGCCAGTGGGGTGACAGGCCCGCTAAGGAAGATGGATCATTCTCATTCGCCCCCGTAAATGTTGTCAATTCCACCGCTCATACAGCGCCATCAGCCCTCATCAAAGAGGAGGGACGCAGCTGCCGGGACGTGGAGGGGTAGGGGGGGTTTTTCGGGGGTGGCGGCTGTAGAGGTGTGTGTGTGTGTGTGGGGGGGGGTTGTTGGGCACAAAAAAAGGTGTCAGGGGGAAGTTGGACCTGGGGCAGGAAGTCATAGCCAAAAAAGAAAGAAGAAAAGATGGGAGGCACATAAATAGGTAGGACAGACATGACTGAGAGAAGCAGCTGGAATAAGACATGAGTGAAGATGAGAGCTGCTGCCTCCTTTGTGAAACTATGAAAAGATGCTGAAGTACAATACAGTCCCCTCATTCATTTCACTGAACCCACTGTGTAAATGCATTGGGGTCACAATGCAGAGGCTCAGACAAAAAAAATTGCTTGTCCTGCAAAAATACAGTGACACAGTGAAATGTCACACTCCAAAGCACTGGACTGGCTGATCAATCACAATGCTGGTAGATTACTTTGTAAAAATAAATGCAGCAATTTGACTGTTTCAAATACGACTTCCTGGACTATATTTCATCCTGTGATTGGCCACTTTTTATGTGATGTATCTTTTGTTTGTGGAACACAATGATCTGAACACAGATGTTTGAGTTAAGAACATCTGGCTATAAATATATTTACCAAAGTCTATATAAACTCTGTAGGGAGGCAAAAACTGCATGAGCTGAGTAATTTTGTGTCACTGAAAAATATAATTTCTCCGTAAAACCATACATTAGGTTGAAACATATTTTTATGTGTACAGTAATGTAATGTATTTTCCCCATCCAAATAAATAAATGAATACAATTAATACAAACGTATTTGAATTCAACCTGATTCCTGACAATTTCACTTTCAGCCAACAAGCTACATGCTAATAATGGAGATTCTTCTCTTACAGTAGCTTTACCTTAGTTTGCTCACACCACCCACACACACATCCACACATCCATACACACACACACACACACACACACACACACACAGAAAGAGAGAGCTTGGTCTACTGACTCAGATCTGGGAAGGTAATGGTTTGGTCCAAATCTCACATCAATAACAGATGAGCCCTAATCGGCCCTCTGACACACACACACACACACACACACACACACACACGTGCGCGCACACACGCACATGTGCACAAACACAGACGCACACACAGGCCATGTTGGATTGCTCCATTTGCATAATAGTATTTCCCTTTTTCTCCATTCCCCAAATAGCTCCCGATTTCTCCATCTCCCACTCTCTCCATCTCTCCACATTGTCTTGTGTACTCCTGATGGAAAAAGGCTCGGCTATAAACAAATACAATTCCCTCGGAGGCCCACAAACTGAGACAGGGATTGGGAGGAAGGAATTCATCTGCGCTCAAACTGAGCGTGGCCGCAGTGGGGAGGATATTCATTTCCAGATGAACCAGACCTCAACTCTGTGGAGAGCCAGTAAAAAGTTCATGAATTTTGAATGAGAAATTGGCTAACAGTTCTAATTTATGAATGATTTATTGATTCAAAAATTTTAATTAAATATCATTGTGTTGGTGGTTAATGCCTGATTTGTGGTCCCAGAGTAGTGGTTACATACTGCAGACAAAGAATCGACAGGATGAGGGTAATTTTGGAATAGTTTAGGGATTATTATTATTATTATTATATTATTATTATTATATATTTTTATTTTCCTCAACAAATCTCATGATAAAAAAAACAAAACCAACATTGAACTGATTCTACTCTCAAGGTCAAGCAGTAATGCAAATAGTTTGTCTGTCTGAACACACATTGATGTAACTTGTTCTTAGAAACTGATAATTGTCCACAATGTTGCACTGCAGGGTGATGATCTGCCATGAACATGGGTGTTGTATTTTATTTTAAGTGAACACTGCATCACTACACCGCCCTAATACTGTAAACACTTAGCACAAAATGTTGAAGGCTAAAAATTGTCCACAGCCAGTCTGTACAGTATGTACTGGGTGCTTATATTAAAACTACACTGTTGTTAGCAGACTCTGTTTATATTTGTCCAAAATAAAAATAAAAATAAAAAACAAACATCATATCTGTAGCTGATTTTTCATCTGACATATTCAGTGGGAACGAATGGACTGTTTCATTTCTAAAGTCATTTTGTCAACAATAAGAAAATTGCCTTCTTTCTTTGAATAGTGTTTTCATCGTCTGGTTGATGACACAGACAGAAGTGAAGGGTGGAACAATCTGTTTATAGGGCAGTTATTACGGGTGCTGGTGTGCATTATAGGCCTGTCACCCCCGTCTGACCAGTTTAACCATCTCCATCCTACAGAGGGGATCACCTTTGACCTCTCCTCTTCTCTCAAAGGAGAGAATGACGTTCTCTTTTTCCTTATTTCTATGTCACTGTGAAGCCATGCTGGGTTGGTACTGGGGTGGGCATTTGGACCCGGGGCAGAGTGGATGGGTGGGGGCTCCATCAGCCCCGCTGATTTATCACCTGGGTAATAGGAAGTGATTGAAGGGAAATTCAAATGAACTCTCTCTGACAGGCACACATGCAGACACACATATGAGCACGCACATACAAATTAATAGTGGAGCTTAATAGACTAGAGGGAGAAGGGGGACAAGAGCTGGAGAGGGAGATGAGATAAAAGGATGGCTTGTTAGGGATGAAAGATAAAGAGAAGGTCTGAGACAAACAGGATAGAAGAGTAACTACTGGTGACAGATAAAATAAGATTTTCTTGTGAGGAATGTGAGCAATTTTATTCTTTATCTCCTTAAGTAAAATGAAGGAAGAAGAAATAATGAGTGAGGCTCGTGTTTCAGTGCAAGAAAGCTGAAAGATAATGAGGGGCTTGAAATAACTGCTGAAATTACAGTATATTAGTATGGCATTATCATATGGTGTTGGCACCTGAAATTGAACCACTTGCACCTTTATTCACTCTTACTTGGTTACTCTCTCTGCCTTTTTTCTTTCTGTCACAAACACACACACACACACACACACACCCATCCACTGCAATAGCAGCTAGAAAGAGCAAGAGCAGGGCCAAGTCTATTGGGCATCTTTTAGTAATGTCAGTCAAAACACACCGTGACCCTCCTTGACCAAAATGCCACCAATACCTCCTCAGACACATACACACACAAATGCACACACACACACACACACACACACACACACACACACACACACACACACACACAAACACACACGCTCACCGACCTCGGGCAGCCTTCATACCAAAGAGGAAGAGCTGTAGCTGTCAGTGTGTCAGTGTTAAGGGTATGACTGTCAATCATTCCCTCTGGGAAATGCAGGCCAGGAAAAAGGGGGGCGGTGGTTGATTAGACAGGATGAGAGAAAGGAGCAGAGGTAAAGGGAGAGATCGTGATGTGAGTGTGTGTGTGTGTGTGTGTGTGTAAGAGAGAGAGAGAGTGTGTGCTTGCATCTCTTTGTAATGCAGTTCCTAAAGCCAGTTTGACCCCAGTGTGACCCAGAGTTTAAAGCCCCCCATCTCCGAACCCAGCCCCAGTGGCTTGACCGGGCTCAGAGAGGACACTGACCTATGAATCATGGGTATTATAGTCTCAGGTCGTAGTCTATAGAGCGACTACAGCCAATCCCTGTCGACCTCTTGCCCTGCGCCACTCCACTCTCCATGTCGGTCAGAGGGAAGTGAATGGACTAAAAAGCCAAACTCTGCCCTATAGGTCTAAGGCTGTAGCCTATCTGTGCTTCCATTTACTGCTGCCCCACCATCTAGTGGTTGTCCTCTTGCCCTTGACATTGACTGGATAAATAGACCCAAAGTAGGGATATCTTAAAAGGTTGTGGAAACAGAAGTGTCGTTTTGAGATGCTGGCAAAACATTTACTTAATATTGACTGGACGGCTCCAGATAAGAAGACATTCGAGAAAAGGAAGAGAGAATACAAATGCTCTCTTGTTGTTGTGTTGTTATGCACTGTGCTACTTGCTCCTTTCAATTCCACTCAGATTTATATTAACTTACTGCTGGGAAAGGGCGGGAGGTCAATTTAGATGCAACATTAAGACACACAGGCACGCCGTTTCTCGCGCTTGTTTTCTCACCCCCCCCCCCCCCCCCCCCACACACACACACACACACACACGCACACACACACATATTCAAACCGCACACACATATGCAGCACATTCCCAAGATGCATCAGCATGTGGACAGCTCCATCGGTGCCCCCTGAGCAGCAGGAAGTGAGGTCATAATAGGAGCCGGGTCAATATGCTCATTAACCCCTGCAGTGCGTCTAGATTATAGGAACATCAATAGGCCAGGCCTGACTGGGCCTCCGTTGCAGCTAATACACTGTCTATCAGTGCACAGAAACACCCAGCAGCCAGTCAGGCTACCAGAGAGAAAACGACTTGATGCTGACGTTCTCACATCGCTCGGTGAACAACGGACACAGGAGAGGTAAAAACCACATCTGTATCTTTCGTTAAATCGTAATTTTGTTTTCCATTATGACTATTTTCATCATGATTGGCGTGGCATGGCAAGGCATAGCAGGCAGGACAGGCTTTAAGCTCAAAGCAGAGACAAGCATCAAGCACGCTAATGTTAGCTTGAAAACATGGCAAAACGTTTGCCACTTCCTAGTGGGTCTGTGTGAGTAGTTTTAATGACGCTACTACAACTAGATCAGACGATTAATAATGTTAGTTAACTGATGAATGTTTAGCCCAGTGTGATCTGTGGCCACCATTGCCCTGTGTAATACATAAAATGTATAAATTATTTGTTTATGTATTTATCTATGGAAATTCATACTATAATTGGTAACTTTTATCAACTAGTGGTGCCAAACAATTGTCATTGTGATGACTGCCATTCACTTTGTGGTGCCACAAAAACTGGAGTCTTGTAGCTGGAGAATAATAAAGAATAAGCCTGGCGACGGTGTATCTTTTTAACTGTCAACAAAACCCATGAAAAGATGTTTGTCAGAGCCTTTTAGTTTATATCTTGAGTATCAGCTACTCAGCCCCATCATGAGGATGTAAAGCTTCAAAATGTATCACAAATATAGACTCGGTTATATAAACTCAGTTTTATCTATCAAAGGGCTCAAAACAGTTTGATACTGTAGTTTACAGTCACTCCTAAGAGAAGAGTGCATTTTCTGGGTGCTACTTTCAGCAGTTGTTTAATAGACAGCAGGACAATTTCCCAGTGAAATTGTGTGGCTCATTGATGTGTTTTTATTTATTTGGTCATTTGGTCTAAAGCAGAGAGGGATGAGCTATTTCAAGCTTTGGCTGCACAGGCAGCACTTGTTACCAGAATCGGGTTCCTGTTTGATTTAGGTCTTTTTATGGGATTTGTTCACAATGAAAAAAAAAATTCACACAGGCTTCTACAGCAGTGAGAAGAGCTAGTAAACTCTTACGAATCATAACATCACTATGAAGATTTAGCTCATCTGGCTACACAGAGTGTTTATGAAACTGTCTGAGCTCAGCATAAGGCAACATGGCAGGGCCAGCACAACTGGATATGCTTGCACGGTTAAAAGCGTCCCCACTCGTGGTGCTGTCTGGTGGCCAGTGAGTGGCCTAGGTGTTAGTTTATGGTAGCCACCTCTATGTCTCCGCCTCTCTAAATTTCTCATGCACAGTTTTCTCCTGCATCAGCCCTAAGGTCCTTTCACCCTGAACCTACTCCCAAACTTAGCCTCAGCCCAAAGCCTGCACGATGCCCCGCCCTTACCTTGCCAGAGTCAGGGCTCACATAGAGGTCAGAGCTGGATTGGATTGGACAGGATGGCTGTCTGTCAAACAGGCGGTCCAATACCTCGATCTGCTGCGGCGAGAACAGCTCCCCTCTCATCTGCTTCCTGAGGAAGTCCCGCCCACTGTGGCCATGCCCGTTAGCCAGCGGTGACTCCTGCAAACCTACACAGAAAAAACACAGGAGGAAGGAGTGGGGTTAGAGGGGCTGTAAACGGAAGATGTTTGACGATTGAATAAGAGGTTTTAGGGGGTGTTTGCTAGTCTGGAGTGCATGGCAGAGGGAGACACTGATAAAGGAATGAAGGCAGGAGTAAAGACATGCATTGATAAAATAAATCAGTGAGGCAGATGTGGAGAGAGAAGTTAGAGTGAAGAATAGACTCAGATGAACTCCAGTGAGCTCATTTAGGACCAAGTGACTTCATAGATTGTGGAGACTCAGAGAAAATGCTATACAAATGCAATCCATTACCAAGCATACGCTGTCGCTCCTTCTTGATCTCTCAAAAGTACACTCCCGCCTCTCATATATGCGCGCTTCTCCGTCTCTCTTGTCGTATCACCCATACACACACAGACACACAAATATATATTGCTGTGGTATCAGTATTAGACTGTGAGCTCTCGTATCCTGCAGTTATTGCAAGGCTGAGGGACTGAACGAGACAATTATAAGAACTCTGAAGAGTCGCGGCCCACAAATGATTAGAAAAGAGAGAACGAGAGAAAAAGATAAAGAGAAAAAGGGGATGAGGGTGAAAATCCCCCACTATACAGCCAATTCATCGCTCCAAACTGCTCCTGAGAGCCTATTTTAGTCCTGGGGGTCACTGTGCGTTTGGTGTGTGTGCATGTGTGTGTGTGTGTATGTGTGCGAGTGTGTGTCCGGTGGCCTGCGTAGTGATATGACAGACAGGTGGAGAGGGGGGAAGGGGCTTCAAATATATATATATATATTTTTCCATTTGGACTGCGAATACAGATCCATTTGTGCCAGACTGTGCACCAAGAAAAAAACAAAAGAAAGAAATGAAAATAAGAAAGAAAGAAAGAAATATCCCTACATTTTTTATTATCAATCCCCATATAGTCCCTGACTTTAAAAGACAACTTTACCAAATAGCCTAACACTTCTAGATAATTATCGGACTGCTGCCGGTGATTGACAGTTTTAAGTAGGAAGTATCTTCTTAGTTGCAAAGTGGCGCTTGCATTACCCACAATGCAATGTGATAGCCGGCAGTTGGCCACAGATGCAAGTGTTTTATGTTAAGAGCTGCTAATGTACCACATACTACAACTGACCTGTCATTCCATAGCTACTGACGGTGTTCAAGGCGATGTCTGTGTCAGATAAAATTACTTAACTTTCTGAAATGATGAATGTACGTCTGGCACATTTCATTTCAAAGACCTCGAGTAAACCTCAAATCACGAGACCGTATCCAGCTTCAAAAGCGAAAAGAAAAACCCTTCAGACTCACTCACAGTGCTGCGTCCCTCACAACACCTCGCCATACCTTCTCAGTACACAAAACCTCTTTCACCCACTCTCTTACAAACACACTGCTTGATCATAATCTCAGTTATCTTCAACAGTCTCTCTCTCACACACACACACACACACAGATGCTGGGAGCAGTGTGTGAGTGTATGGTCCAGGTCTCTGGTGACAGACCAATCAGGGGGGAGATAAAGCCAGTATGATGCTTTAGCCTGGTAACCCACGGCGACCCATTTAATCCCACCGGCCAGTCCCCATGATGGAATTCAATTGATCAATCATGTAGCTCTGATGGCACCATTTCAGCCAGCTTATTGCTTTCTGCTTTCTCTCTGTCGCACACACAGATGCACACACACACACAGACACACACACACACACACACACACACACCCTGAAAGACTGACCAAATCTGACAGAGTACCCATGAAGCACCAGAGAGCGAAAGGGAAGACAGAAACTACTGTGATCGAACAGTAAGAACAAAGCTTTTACCTATGATAATCAATATTGTCCATTCGTCTGTATGAACGTGTAGTGTGTGTGTGTGTGTGTGTGTGTGTGTGTGTGTGTGTGTGTGCTCGTACTTCGTGGGTCTTGGTGTGAATGTGAATGTGGATGTGGGTGTGGGTGGGTGGGTAGGTTGATATCCGGCTGGTCTCATTGTATCAATGGATGGGTAAAGAAACTCATTGCCGTGACGGGTTAAATCCTATTCACTGTCGGATACACACATACACACGCACACACACACACGCGCACACACACACACACACACACACTCACGCATATACGCACACACACTAGCAGCTGCCTCTATCTCTGTGAGTCAGTCTCAGAAGGGAAGCGCTTCTCTTCCCTCTTTTTCAGAGCAGAACAAAACAAACAATGAGCCCTTATTGTTCTCTCCTCTCTGCCTTTTTCCTCTCTCTCTTCCGCCTTCTCCATCTCACTTTTGCTAACTCTCTCTCTCTCTCTCTCTCTCTCTCTCTCTCTCCCAATCGCAGTCTCCCTCTGACTCGGCCTGCCATTTTTCAAATACCCAAGAACAGTTGAATTTTTAAATCCAAATACGTCTGAGAGTTCAATGGGTTGTCACGTATTTGTTAGTCTCAATGCATGTTGTGTGTGTATGTGTGTGTAGAACACCAATGTGCATCATTTTGCACTTGACATGGATTATCATACTGATAGGACAAAGCTTACAAGTCTGACCTCACAGTCACAACCTGTGCACGCATGTTTTGTGTGTGTGTGTGTGTGTGTGTGTGTGTGTGTGTGTGTGTGTGTGTGTGTGTCCCATCTAGACTTCAGAGATCAAAGTTTTCAGGGGCAGGAGGCGCTGAGAGGAACTCCCCTCCCTCCTCTCCTCCGTCTCTTCCTCACTCCCAGCATCTTTTATCTGGTAAGCTGCTGCATGTCACAGTGAATGCACAAGGGGGTGAGAGGTCAACTTGGCATTCTGGGTAAATGCCATTGACACCATTTTTTCTTCGTGTGAAAGCAGGTTTTGAACAACTGCTATATATGATTTTCCTTCAAACGTACTGATAACACTTTTCACGAATCATTCCCTTCAATAACTGGCACCACCTGTTCTGCCCTCCATATCCATGTCACACACATGCACATGTACACGCACATGTACGCGCACATGCACACGCACACTCGGCTTCTGTGTGTAAGAGAATAGGCTAAGATACAATAGTCCCCTTTTGGCCCCACAAGTCAAGTTCTTCCATTCACTACCATTCATCTACATTCTGTCCCCGGTCAAACCCCCACTTCCCTTCTCTTTTGCAGGGGGCACAGGTCACCACAGGGCTTTACCCCCACACACTCCTGCTGCTGATATACACACAAACACACACATGCTGCTGATCCTGCCTCTCTGTGTTCCCATCACTGACACAGCTGCCATTTCTATGTTTATAAATTACAGGGTAAATATAAAGCGTTTCCTACAGAATATGAAAGATGATGCGCTACGCTACGATATACGCTAGGCTACGATACGCTACGATACGCTGATATGAGACAATACTGTACCATACCATATCAGATCAGATCAGATGATATGAGAGATCAATAGGTACAATACGGTACAATAAATAAGAATACAAGCAACACCACTGTAGTTTGGCCAGAATTTCTTGTGGGAAAAGAAACCGTTGTTCACTTCTTTTTGACAGGCTTTTAATTCTTTGCTTCGTACATGAGAGGTCAAGGTGTGAGGCGAAAGACCTTGAGGTTCGCTGTGTGACTGTCTCATTACTGTATATGTAACACACTCAGCAGCACAGAGAGAAGTCAAGAGACGGCATGCGTGATTGTTGGCCTCGCATGTGTGATGTCTTTCTCCCTCTGCGTGCGCACAATCGTCCACACTGTCAAGCATATGTGCGTGTGTGTGTGGGAGAGAGAGAAGCTTGCGTTGTTGTGTGTTTGTGTATGTGTTTGTCTGTCCATGTCAGTGCATGCTGTTCCCCCTGTCGCCCCTTGCTGTGTGTGTGTGTCATTATCCAGCGGGGGCTGCTCTAATGGAAGCTGTGATTAGCAATGCTGTTAATTAGACCACAGAGCCAACCGCGCAGACCTCTGCCACAGAAACACTGCAGATAAAACACACAAGCGAAAACGTGACGGCGAGCGACACCATGCTCAAATGACGCTTTGTGGATGCTCCAGTGAAACGTGAAGTGATACAATGTTTCCGATGCGAATTGCCAAATGCAGAGTCCAGTCGTTGGATAAAAGACAAAACAGACCACACATGCAGCACACGGCGCAGCGCGTCGCGCACATAAAGAAACAAAGTGAAGTAATAATGATGCTAATTAGATTACAGAGCTTCTACTTTTACTGACCACAAAGCCTCTGCCACAGACAAAACAGAGAGGGATAGAGGGATACATTAATCGTACATGAGCCAAATTATTATTCTCAGTGAAATATTTTGCTTATATGAAACCCTACAGCAGTCCGGCTCGTCAGTGACCCAGCAGGTGTGATAGCAGCGCCCGGCAACAAGAACACCTTAATGAAACAGGGCCATAATTAAGCTATTAGATACACCTGTGCTTTTCATCCTACACAAACTCTGCTGTGAAAAGGACAACTGTAGGTCATTATTACGCAAGTCACTTGTCTCAGGTACGGAAGAAATTGTCTACAAAGTTTATTTCCATTGCTTTTTGTTGCAATTTTCTTTTCTTTTTTTGCATCATTTTGACCCTCTATCGAATTATCAGCACTTGCACCTTTTTTTTTTACAAATTGAAAATGTGTGTTAAGCACTTAATGTCTCACACAAAGTGTGTGTGCGTGTATGTGTGGTGGGTCTACAGCCTTCGTGCTCTGCTGATGGGTAAGTGGACCGTATCGGAGCAGATCAGAACACTCAAGGTACAACTGGGAATCACCCTGGAACCTGGTGGAATGTTTTGGAAATTCATCAGCGCTGGGAAAAGGACCCCATACTGTATCTGTGTGTGTGTGTGTGTGTGTGTGTGTGTGAGAAAGAGAGAGTGAGAAATAGCCCCTAGTGGCGCTTTGTCACCCGCCCCCCCTCGCTCCGACATCTGGTCCTGTCTCATTTACCGTAGGAGACTGTCTGTGTGATGGCTTTTTAATGCCACTGACACTGCCACATACACACTCACACACTCTCATCCTGTACACATGTATACACAACCACATACACAAACATACATATATATATATATATACAGTTCTTGTGAGAACCCCCTTATGTGCACACACATGTACATGCTCACCCCCATTAACATTCGTACAACATTGATCCAGTATGACAGCGTATATGATCAATAGTGCATGCATAAAACTAACTTCTCAGGGTGCTCTCCTGTGAAGTGCTGTTTGTTAACAGATAGGGGTTTCTGAATGAAGACGTTTGGTTTAGAACTGATATTGCATACGCTCTCACACACACACACACATCTGTCATTGATCCTCATGCTGAGTTCTCTCCATCTGGGCTTTGCCGAGGAGAGGGGTGGATGCTGAGGCTGTAAGTCATCATGTACAGTATGTTGTGTATTGATATGCACATATGAACTGCACACTGTATTTGGAAACACACAATTTACACTAAAAAATACATTCGCAAGGAAATACTAATGCAGTCACTCACACAAAAACTCATCCTTGTGCTCACCTTCGTCCCTCTTCCTCTTGCCCACATCAGCAGCTGAACTGATACCCAGAATACCACTGATGGAGTACGAGGAGCCGGCCGAGTCGCTGGTCACTGCTGAGACCTGTGTGGCCGCCACAGACGTAGCTGCAAGCACATCAAACGACAACAGACAGAGGTTCTCATTTTTTTTGTCACTGAAAGCTGCAAGGTTTTCTTCAGAGGCACTTTGAGAAATGAAATCAGAATCAGTCATAGAAATGCAAAAAGATTATGTAGGGGTTCTGATCTAAGTTTCTGCACCGACTCCTGAATGATCTCTGCTGCCAGGAAACATTACATCTGTTTCAACTGTCTCCATAAATCACGAAACCCTTTCACAAGTACATGTATATGAAGAACTATAAAAGTGAGAGCAACCATCTAAACGAGACTAGAGTGTCTCTGTTGCAAAAGCACCTTAATGTTGGACTCATGTATAATGTAATCACTTTTATTCCAACATTATGTGCTATCTGACAGCCCTAAATGCAATCTCTCAAAGCCCTGGTATAATGTTACAAAGACATCTCAACTGCCTGACACAGTGCCAGATACAGACTGCCCGATAGAGCTGCTACTGCTATGATCTTACTATTTGCCGACGCAAAATGAGTCGTGTATTATGTGTTTTTTTTTTGTATGTGAAATGAAGAGAAAAGAAAACCTCTATGTGTCCAAATCTATTTGTTAGCTACTTCCTATCAAGATCTGTTGGTCTGTTTCTTTTACTTCAAGAGCATCATTCTTGACTCTGTTACTTGTGACACCCTCACAACCAAAGGTACTGAAAACAAAACCTCACAGTAAAAGCTAAGAAATTTGAAATCCTATTCTATTTATTCTCGTCATAAACTCAACACAGATGCGCTTCAATCCTCTGAAACTTCACTATACAGACTAAATTGAAGCCAGAGAAAAAGCCACAAAGGACAGAAGTCTGTGTTTTGCTCCTCGTTGTCTCTTCCTCTAATCTTCCCCCTAGAGGAGACAAGTTCCTCGCTGGGCGACACAGCGACATACTTGTCACCGCTTCAGTGACACACAGACACACACACATCCCGCAACCTCCTGACACGCACGCACGCACACACACACACACACACACACCGAAACATACAGTCACTCACTCCTCCTTGGTCCCTTATCTGTGCCCCTGTGCGCGGACGTGGGGCTGAGTGACAGTATGGTATCCCAGGAGGGACAGAAAGGTGTGGAGACAGACATCCTAATCCTCTCTCCCAGCAGACCCCCAAACACAGAAAGACAAGACGGAAAAGGGGAAATAAAAAAAACAACGACAACAACAACAACAACAACAAACCAAAGGATCAAGGTCCCTTCCAGCCGTTACTGCTTTGCTAACGACAGGGAGAGTATAATGAATGCATATCCCTCCTTTTCCCCGTCACTTGATTTAGCACTTCAATTATCTGATTTTCCTTTCTCTTTCTTTTCAGTCTATTTTTTTTTTTTTTTTATCAGAACGTAACGCTTTTATTCTGCAAATCCAAATGTTCAATTTTCCGCCTGGGAGTGGGACCCATTTATCTGTGTAATCTGTAAGAGAGCGAGGGTGTGGGTGTGTGCGTGTGTATGTGCGCGCTTCTCGCTGGATCTAGGTGTGTGAGTATGTGTCTGCTAAATGTGTGTAAAAGGCAGGAGTCAGGGAGCAGTGTGTGTGAAATTAATTTAGATTAATAGACAATGTGCGATTATGAAGATATGAGAGACACCGAAACACAATCCACTGCAGGACAAAGTGAGGAGGAGAGGGAGGGGGGCGACAGAACGGTTCTAATATACAGGCTATTTGTACTCGCAGATATTCATCAAATAGGAAGTAGTAATGTGACAGTCATAGCTGTTATAGATATTATTGCCTCAGTCTGTAACATGATTATACATTACAAAATGAACATCCAAACATTGTTAGTCTGAATAAAGATGAAAGTTTTTTCATGTATAGTTCAATAAACACAATAATAATAATGATGCTCTTTTTGCAGGATTTTTTTTTTTTAAGATTGGGCATCAGTTATTATTGTTATTATTATTAATAATAATGTGTTCAGTGTCACTTTAGCATCAAGACTATTGATTTCAGGCACAATGAAGGCAAAAGCCACATATGCTATTGTTGCTTATGTACACAAACATCCTTGCAACTGACTCTATTATTAGCAAAAACAAAACATGGCTGATAAATCACACAAGAGCAAAAACTTTCTTGTGGTTTCCAATTTGTGATCACCTGGTTGAAGTACATTTATGATGATGACTGTCTCCGAATGACAGACCCAGTAAAAAAGCAGTAAAAAGTAATGGTATATACTGTATATAGATATTAGGTAATATGAGAATCTTATAGTAGTCGTGTAAATAAGCTTTGTGTTGTGGATATTATCCTGATATGGCTCCATGTTGTGATATCCATGACTGCACAACGGTCTCTCAGGAATTCAGTTTACTCACTAAAATGTTCTTTGCGATATAAGAATTATATTTAGGATTAAGTATATTGATGCTGCAAACTCCTGCAACAATCTTTATATTGACTACCGTTGATTTGAATAGAACATCTTCTTTTGGCTCCATCCCTGCACTTCATTATGTTGTAAGACACATCTGTACGTGCAACACTGTGTGAGGCTGTGGAAGGAAATCCCAATGAGTCTTTGAATGTGGTTTGATGCTTTTGTCAAATGCCAGTTCTCCACTGTCCATGCAACAATACGGGTGAAAGGTAAGATATTCATTAACTCCAGTTGTCACACACACCTGAGTTTACTGGTGACACTATTTTTTTTTTTTTTTTGTAAATCTAATGTCCTTTTTGAGCAGAAAATGGACCACACAAAAGTCCTATTAACAGGGTTTCATTTTGTGGTGCGTGAAATTTCACACCGTGTCCGACCGTGCGAGGCTTTTGCTGTAAGTAAAGGTCTTGGAATTTCAATAGGTCTCGTTTGAATCAAAAAACAGGACACAGGCTCCACTCCTGAGAGACTTGCACGAAAACGTCTCTTCTGTAAAATTTGCTTTGACAGTTTGAAACAGGATTTCATCGCAGCGACCTACCTAAATTGTGAGCCGACACTGAGCCCGTTTGGCCCGGCTGCTGAACCTTAGTCCGAATGATCCTGCAGGAGGAGAGAGGAGATATTAGAGTGAGTGTGTGTGTGTGTGTATGCGAGAGAGAGAGAGAGAGAGAGAGAGAGTGGAAGAAAGAGTGGATTCTGAGTGACAGAGAGAACATGACCATCGTGGGAGTGCAAAACTGTGTGCGTGTGTGTGTGTGAAGTGGCTGAGGCAGGCTGACATGGCAGAGGGGCCTCACACTTCCTGCTTGGCTGCTCATGCAAGCCTTTTTTTTTTTCCTCCTCTTCTTTTCCTTTCCTCCCCTCTTTCCTCTCCTCTTCTCTCCTTTCCTTCCTTTTCCCCTTTCTTTCCTTTCCTTTTGTGTCTATTTCTTTCCTTGCTCCCGCACACCTTCCTTCCCTTTTGTCTGCCTCTTTTGCTCACTCCTTCTCTCTCTTATTTCACTATCCCTCCCTCTCTCTCTGCCTCTATGCTCAGGGGAAAGGGTTGTCATTGTACCATCGTGTTGAACCACTGAGCTGCAGCCACTTCATACATATGGAGACTGGGGCCTCTTTGCTATTCTCTTTTCCACTCCCAGTCACACACACACACACACACACACACGCACGCACACACACATAAAACACAGTATTATATCCCTCCTGTGCTCTACCTCCACTCTGTACCTGTTGCTATAAGGTGATACTCCAACACATACACACATTACACAGACTCTAGTACCTGTTGATGGAGCTGACGCTGGGGACGCTGTCATTGTCGCACACTCTCTCAGCCAGGAGCCTGTCCCTGATCTCCCAGGCAAACATGGTGGGGTTTTGGCGTTTGTAATCGGCGATCTTGTCGACCACTTTGGGTGTAGCAACCTTTGGTTTGGATCCCCCGATTACCCCGGGGCGGATACTGCCCGTTTCATAGTACCTGTCGGTCGAAGCACAGCAGATTCTCGTGTTGGTCGTATGGAGCTGCAAGGTTAAACCTGTCCCATGGTGTGTTTTAAACAGGTCACAATGTTATCTTGAAATTTAAAATCTGACATTTAATCATTCTCAAATGAAATAAAAAAAAGCTCAGCAGGTTGATGTTTATACATTTATACATTCAAAACTGTGTGACCGAATCAGTTGATCTGACAATGATGCTCTTGTTAAAACAATATTTACTGATACAGTTGATTGTGCAAAAGCAATTAAACCCCACCTGAATAAGAATCTCAATAGGCTTGGATTACACGATTGATCAAACGACATGGTGTTGATATATACTTTTTCTATTGTCAACACTCCTCAATACTAACAATGCATTCATTTGTCTGTCAGTTTTTTCTGTAGCAAATCTATGATAACGGATCACAAAATAAATAGTCTCTAAAAGGTAGAATAGCCAGGCATTATAGTTATTAATATACATGAGAAATGTATTTGTAGGAGTATATTTTTAACCGTGGATGAATCTACATTTGGTCCTTTGGTGAGTATTTACAGTGGCAGGATGGTGCATGTGGGATCGACTCAAAATAAATTATAGCGGCCATGTTCTTTGTGAAAACGCGACATGTCCCACGGCTGTGTGGCTCACTTCAACAGTTTCTGGACAATGATGGAGCTCAATGGTGCAGAGGATAAAACTATATCCAGCTTTGGCTGTGAGGAGAACAACTGTTGGGGGGATAAATTGTTGGGTTTGTTCTTTTGATGTTGACAGTAATGTCCCCAGTTTTATCTTTTGAAATGGTGATTTAAACACCTTCCTGTTTGATTATTCCTTTATCTTTAACTCTCAAAGCTGAAACAGACCACAGCTCAAATCCCATCATCCTCATTCAGTAGCAGAAACCGATGTTGAGTTTGGCGTCATGGCTGATACTGGACCCAAAAAAACTGATGCTTAAAATAAAAAAAACACCTTTCTGTCTTTCTGTTGTTTCGCGGACCCTTTAGTTCCCCCCTCCTGGTGGTGATTTGAACATTGTTCCACTCAGTCTCAGTAGCACCCTCCCCAAATCCCCCACCCCTCGGCTCTAGAGGTGGAGGAATAACCTTTCCTCTGTAGTCATGACTTCTTTCTGGCTTAAATTCAAAAATCTTCTCCGAAACATGGTTCATGTCCCACTGGTCTGTCCCTTGCCCTTCTCCTCCACTCGCACTTGACCTTGTAAGAGATGATCCTCCCGTCTTGTGTCTCATTTTTAAAAGACAGACAGAGCCACATCTTTACAAGCCCGTCTTAAGACAGTACAAAGAATGATTGCATGTTGTCACTGTTCTTTACCGACCCAGTTAAATTAAGTGACCTCCCCTTGTTGTGTTCAGAAAAGTCAAAATGAACCTGAGTCACACAAATTTAGTGGTTCTAAAAAAAGTCAGTCTTGTTAGTATGAAATCCCCCCTGTCCCTCCTCTGTATCTCAAACACAACATTATTCACACAAAAAAGACTGAAACTTCGGAAGACCCAGTATTTGGCTTCAGCTCAACATCAGGGTGCTGCTTCACAGAGAGCGAGGCTGTTGATATTATTGTTCACCTCCTATCATAAGGAAACCCTTCACGGCAAGGAAGACTGATTGCATCAAGCAAAAGCTCTTCCAGTGTGCACACTGGAGAGATTTGGGCCTCTTGACAAATTTAAGACTAATGTCATCTCTGTGGTTTTTGTCTGTTGTGTCTACAACTGTTTATGCTGCTGTTTGCAGCTGCTGCAGGTGTCTCTTGCAAAGGAGGTCTCTGATCTCAGTGGCAGGCGTCATCTGGTTAGGTAAAGGTGAAATATAATGCTCTCTACAAATGACTCGTGCCGTCGCAGTGTCCGCGATCTGCTGTAGAGACCTGTGTCAGCTAAATAACCGAGTGTAAATCCAACGCACTAAAACACCTGAGAGAAAAAAATATGTATGCCTAAAACCTGACTCGGCCTGTGAACGGCTTTTTGTTTTTTTTTAAGCAATTTCAAGACACAGAGGTAAGAAGAGAGTGGCAGGGATACACACACACACACACACACACACTCACACTAATGCAAACACACACACTCTCAGAGTGTTTCGTGTCCACCATGGCTATTTCATGAATGTATTTGCATGCAGAGGGGCCATGGGGGCAGGGGGTGGGAGGACAGCAAATGCGCTACTCAGCTTGCAGAAAAGGGGGGGATGCTGTGTGTGGATGCAAGCTGTCAGTCAGTCTTAAACCTGCTGCGCTCCCTCTCTCCCTCTCTCTCTCTCTCTCTCTCTCTCTCCACCGCTGTACGGTAGAGTAATCCCTTCCGTGAAGATGTGTGTTCCACTAAATGTGCGTTTCCTTGTCTTTCTTTGAAGTGTGCGTGGGTGTGCGCACGTTGCAAGATGTGGGTGTGCTCGCACGTTGTGACTATTCACAGCTGGAGTATAAACACAGCTAAAGGAAAAACAATCTATTTTCAAATGGAAAACTATTTAAATTATTCACAGCTGAATCATTGGTGAATAAACGAGCATGGTTATTGATATCCGCACAACGATGAGCCAATACACACACACACACGCACACACACACACACACACACACACAGGGTGAAAGAGTTGGTGTTTTTGTTCTGCTGGCACCACAGAGACAGAGAGGAGAGGATAAAACAACCCTCCCTCCTTCCATCCCTCGATCCCCCCCCACCACCACCACCACCACCTCATCCCCACCCCCTCCTGCGCCCCCCCCCACCCCCCTCCTCACGGTAACGCTTCAGTGGGTTGAACGGCCAGGACAGGGGAGGGAGAGAGAGAGAGAAAGAGAGAGAGAGAGAGAGAGAAAGACGGAGAGAGGGAAAGAGAAAGAGAAGCAAGGGAGAACAATGAGCTACACATTTTTTGATATAGCTGAGGGTCGCTGTAGCTAATCCTTCCCCTCCGTCCCCACAAACGGTCTCCGTCTCTCATTCGTTTTTTCTTTTTCCTGCACTCCTCTTCTTTAACACGCCTTTTCCCTTTTGATTGTGTTTCTTGTTCTTGTGTCTTTCTCCCATTCCCCATCTCTCTCTGTCCTTTTTTTTTTTTTGAGGGGGGGTGGGGGGGGGGGGGGGTGGCGCAGAAATATGGTGCCACTTTCATTTTGATGCTAATTCCAAAAAGTGATGAATCTTTTCCCTTTTGTCCCCCTTTCTTCTGCGGGGGACAGAACGAGCAGGGATTTACTCTTGAATTTAGCTTTGAAAAGGCAGAGAGAGAGACGGACGGAGAGAGAGAGAGTGACAGAAATATTGAGAGGGGTCGGACGAGAAATACAGGATTGAGAGAGAGGTGAAAAAGGCAAAAAAAAAAAAAAAAGAAAAGAGTAGAGAGTGCAGAGTGAGACAAGTGAGATAGAGAAATAAGGGACAGCGTGTACATGTTGAGGGAATTAAATAAATGACAAAATTGACACTAAGAGTCAGTGTCACCTCTCAGGAGCTTCAGTTTGACACATGTTGAGTTTATTTCTATGAGTGACATGACCCCAAAAAACAAAAAAAAAGAGCCACTTGTGGAAAGTTGGCAATGTTTGACGCAGACATTTTATCCTGTCCAGCAATAGAGGACGATGTCGAACCAAGGCGACAACATTTTTACACACCTCAACCACCCGTGCGCGCCGTGACATGTCGGGTCACACCGTCTCACACTCTGCTGGACACTGTTGTACGTAAAAAAGGGTCAAACCGTGAATGTCTCATCTGTCACTGTGCAGTCATGAGTGCGTATTTACCTGCCCAGTATCTTGCTGACACATCCATGGCTGACTCGTAGCTGGCGTGAGATGTCGCAGGGCCGAACCCCTTGGTGGGCGAGTTCTACTATTCGCTGTCGCACGACATCAGGGAGGGGCCTGCCGTTCACAAACACACCTCCAAGCTGGTTCACTCCACCATGTCCTGGAACAGTGAGAGAAAACACAGTTTGGCGTGAATCAAAAGAAGGTGGAGGTGAGAGACAGAAAAATGTTATGGCTGCCTGCCTGAGAAATATAAAGCAAAACAATGGCGAATTTATTTATTTGTATAAGAAACAAAGTGTCAAGTAATCAGTAGGAATTCACTGAGAAACTCTCCTCCAGTTTGATTTCTGGAAAGACACCACAGGACGTTGGCAGAAGACAGTCGGCCATGTTTCACAACTGGATGACCCAAAATTAAATGTAGTATCTGTTTTTATCATTTGACGTATTCTGGACGTATTCGGGACCCTCTTACTGTCAACCACAAATATATAAACAAATATTCACACAATGCCTACGGCTCAGTGCAACATCAGTCTTCTATTGATGACTACTGAGCAGTCCAGCTGAAGCAGCCAGAGGTGAAATGCCTTGCTAAAGGGCAGTTTGGACAGTCACTGCATCACTGCTCATCAGGATCGTTTATCGAATGACTGCAGTCTGGAGCTAAACATGCACACAGCGGCTTTGTAAAATACCTCCTGTTCTTGCCCTAAAGGACAACTGCTTCTACAAAAATCAGTTTGTTTAGGATTTTTTTTGTAGTTTTTGTCATTTGTTGGACAACACTTATTGATTGTTTTATATATTGATCATTGAGATTTATTTCTGGAAATCTCATCAGCATCGTGGCTCGCTTGTGCAGCCAAGTCTAGTCTTTAAAATAACCAGAACAAGAACAAGAAATGTTGTTGCTTGGTTACTTTACGTTTAAAATGATTCATTATTGTTTATGAGGAAGATTCAAACATATGATAACTCTCTGTTCTCCGGCCGCTGGTCCTTGGCTAGAGTCAATTTTCCTGTCTTGGATACATCTAACTTCTTTGCTGCCACTGATTCCTCTTGCTCAGCATAATTGTGCTTGTTGGATGATTCCAAAGTGTAAAGTTTGCCCATTTTCACCCAGGGCACTGTACACTAAGATCTTAAGTAAATGAAGGGATTTCAATTAATTATTGAACAAGGCATTGCCCTGGCTTCTTACTTAAAGATATCTCTAATATACCCCCTGAGGGATGTGGGGATGAAAATATAAAAGGAAATGAATGAAAGAGAGCAAGACTGGTATAGACCAGAATAGATTAGAAAAGAATATCTATTTAACAACTGAATGATAGGCCTACATAC
The DNA here is from genome assembly GCF_045865225.1 of Trachurus japonicus. Lineage (NCBI taxonomy): Eukaryota > Metazoa > Chordata > Actinopteri > Carangiformes > Carangidae > Trachurus > Trachurus japonicus. Next base: position 17,586,420 of record NC_140907.1, read on the forward strand.
TGTTATACTCTTTTATACTCTACACTTAAATCGATCAGTCCTCTATTAGCCATTAGAAACATGACATGACAAACAGACTGACTTAAACAGAAGCAACAACGGAGAAGGGACAGACAGATGTGAATTACAGAAAAGTAACCAAGCATGTTGATATATAGGAACATAGTCTGGATCCATAGTTTCAATTACCCTGTTCTAGAGGCGTACCAACATGCACCGTGCCAATGGCAGCCCGTCACAGTTCGCCTTCACACCTACTGTATGTGAAGCCCACAATGAAAGGCTCCAGTGAGCCGAGCCGGGTTTGAAACCAGGAACTTCTTGCATTGAGGTGACAGCGTAAACCAGCGTTAACCACTGTATCAGCCACTATCCTCAGCACCACCAAGGTACAGGGTGTAAGTGAGAAGGGGGGAAATAAGACTTTGGGGGCAAAAATGTCTCCTTCTATGTGTACATACAGTATGTGTCTCACCAAAGGCAGTATAAATCAACCAGAATTTCTCTACCACATAATCCACTGGCTTTTGTATTACCATAGTGATTACGTCTTTAGGGGAAACACACACACACACACTCACACTCGCTAATCCTAGCTGTGGGGGTAATAGATTTTAAACACATTACCCCAGCAGGGATACCCCCTAAAACACAAAGCTGTCCCCTGAACCTGTCCCCCTGTCCTCCTCTTCTGTTCACCATCAGCATAAAATAAAATAAAAACACACACACACACACACACACACACACACACACCCTCCTCCAGCCCAGATATAAATAGGTCCACACACGGAGGATAAATACAGAAATGTGAAGTCTAGAGAGTCTCATTCTGTGACATCAAACAAAGCTATTTCCAGGCTGCTGATGTGTACGGTCACTCTCCTCCATACTACTTTGTTTTTTAAGATAGAAGAAGGAGCTTCATTATGCAGATGCCAGCTGCAGACAGTACAATTTGAAAAGCAATTGCTCTTTACAAAAGACAGCAACACAAACAGTCAGACACAGTTATATCCATTTCTGCATTGCCCCTGTGAACCGGGATTTAAAGACTAAATGGCATGAAATGTAACAACCATCCCTAACTTTCGAGACATTATAATCGCATTAGCTGCATCGAAAGTATTCAGGTTCCTCAGCACATCTATATGACTAAATTACAGTAAATGTACTTTAGATTTTAAAGGAGCAAGCTACTAATGTTACACTTCAGTCAGGTTATTGGACACTGGGGAGAGGAAGGCAGCGGCACTGCTCAGCTTTAAAAACTAAGGTGAGTTTTTCAAAGTCTGAAGACAATAACCTGAATAACATCGTCAGAGAAATGAATGAATAAAACCGTCTTTACAAACTGCAAATGTGGCATTTGAAAGACATGGACTTTTACACAGTTGAAGGGTTTAATCATACAGATGTTGTTGAGTTGCATTGAGGAGAGGTTGACCCTACAATGAAGTCAAGACATCTCTCCTTCTACTGCTTTTAATTTTAATCCATCTTTTTATATAATTTTACTGCCTTGGTGTGTGCGAAGAGGTAGTTAGTTTTAATAAGTAATATCATTATCAAGTGGTAATATCCTTTAAACTCTAAACAATGCAAATGGAATAACAACAGTTAAGATGCATGGTCACAACAGTTCAAATTGGCGGTGAACTGGCTTCATAGAATATTTGGTCAATGTGTCAATGAAACAAGCAGCCATAGCTCTTTGTGGAGTCAAAGCAACCAGGACTCTGCTCAGGTCACATCTGAGTCTATGACATGTCAATAGGTTGCTCACTTTTGTAGCTTTGAAAAATGTTGCAGAAACATTTGGGGGCAAACATGCAGGGATGAGTTTTTGGCTTCCTGTGAGTCTGTTGAAAACAATGAGTGATGTTGGATACTGGATCAACTGGAAACACTGGGAGCCTTTCCACTCTACAACTGCTGAACTCCACTGTTTATTGAATGCACTTTGAGACATTTCACGCTTTTAACAATGCAGGTAAATAACCGTAAGAATGGAAACGGCATAAAATAAAAGTCCGCAGCTGGACTCTGACTGAAGATGATGCAGTTCAACCTCAGCTGCCGTCCAGCTGTTTTCCCCCCTGAACTCTCCAGGTTCTCAGGGTTTTTTTTTTGGTGTGTGTATGTGTTTGGGTCTTTTACTTTAATTTAAAAGCTGTTCAGTGATTTACTGTGACTGATTTGCTGTGATTTTTATTGGATATCCTGATGGCAGTGTCTCACTGAGTCCTGAGCCGCAGAGAGGAAACTCACACACAAACACAATCACACACACTTTTAGATATTCCTCAAAGCCAGAGCGAGCCATCTGACCTACATGGACAAATTCAACACGCTCTCTCTCTCTCTCTCTCTCTCTCTCTTGCGCGCTGGGGACGCTGTGCACGGTTGTAAAAAGGCATTATTCCTTCCTCCTCTCTTTATTATTATTTCCTGAAACCTTTCCTGCCTGCTTCGCTGAATAAAAGCACAGTTTTTGCGCAGCCGTTTATAAAAAGCCTACTGTGCTACGTCCTCCTCACCACAGGTATCTGCAGAAAAGACTCTCTCCCTCTCTCCCTCTGTCTCTCTCTCTTTCTCAGATAAGAGTAAATGAAATGGTTCCTTTCACCCTTCCTATCTGGGCCAGGGCATGAAATACGCCTTGCTTTGTAAAGAGATGGAGAGGAATGACTTGTGACCCACAAAAACCTCCAGATAACTATTTATTTACTTATCTGTGTGTTTACTGTTGGCATTAGACGTTCAGGCTCTCACCATTCTTGGGGTAGGCGATGGGGATTATGTGTTTGAAATTTATTTTTTCAAGCCTATAAATACTGATAGGGACAAAATGCAGAAACTTTATAAATTACACGAATTTGTCAGCATTTGTAGCATCATTCTTTGGATATGAGATGCAAGTTTTCGTTTTAAAAGCGGTATGTACCATGTTTTTACACAGCTGGAGTATCAGAGGAGGTAAACTTGCAGTTTTTAGGATTGCAACTGAGAGAATTTACATTTTGAAGGGAACAATCCACGCATCCCGTGGTCAGAACGTCTAAAAGAGATAATTTGGTAGCGTGTCGCCACACAGGGCTGATGTTCCCTCACAGCTGTCTGAGTTTAAGGTAATTCATCAACACTGACCAAACAAATTAACCACTTGCTCCAAGAAATTCAATCAACATTGGCCAGCTTGGGAGGTTTTGTTGCAAATTAGATACAAAGATTTTGCCAAATTAGGGGTCTTGGCTTTTAAGGGTCTTTCTATAAACGCCGAACCTCCAGTCTCTGGAGGGGGGTAAGTGTTGGCAGAGGCAGCAGCTTCAATTTCATCCTGGAGAAACAGAATCAGAGAGGGACAGAGACAGCCAGGGGACCAGGGGTCATTATGCATCCCTGTTGTATTTTATTTATTTGCCCTTTATAGGAGCTGACTTAAGAGCCCAGCACCTCCTTAAATGTTTGATTGATTCACTGTTTCCAGGAGGAAAAAATACAGAGATAAAGCAGAATATATTGGAGCTCCCCCATCCAGAAAATAAGGTCCATTAGGCTCTCTGTCTCTCTACATTCCTCTGTGTCTCTCTCTCTCCGTTTCTCTCTCTTTCTCTCCCTCTCTCTGCACGCCAACCTCGCTCTCCCCCTCTCTCTCTCATCTCTCATCTGCCTCGTCACGGCCTGACGACTCAAAAATAAAGCAAAAGAGAAATCGCAACAAAACGCCACCGGTTTCTCTCTCTCTCTCTCTTTCCCTCTTCTCTCTCTTCCTCTGTTTAGAAAAAAAAGACAGAAAAGAGGGAACTAGAAATTACTTTTGGCTGAAAACCTGTTTGGAAAGTTGCCCGCGAGAATACAGATGAAGCACATTTCCTTGAGCAAACACTGAATAGATCTGTGAGATGTGCCAGCAAGGCGTTTTGGTCGTATAGTGTTATTTTTCTCATGAAATGCGGAATAATTAATATTGTGTTGGCGAAGTGCGACTTGCGAATCTGTTAATAAACGATTCGTCAGTATCTATCTTCTATATATAAAACGTTTTCCAGAGAAAAAACGTGATTTTTTTAAGTAAAAATAAATAATAAATAAATAAAAACTATTGTGTGACAGACTAAAAAAATGAATGAAACCTCCTTCAGCGTACAATTATTCTACCTCTCTTATTTCTCACTTCATTTTCAGTGGGCAGAGTTCGGGATAAAGTTTTATTCAAATCAGCTTCGTATTATTTTCAACTCCGGTTTCGTCATTTTGCCTGTCAGGGGTTGTTGTTTTTTTTCATCCTCTTTGGACTAAGTCATGGGTCGACCACTAAGGTAGAGGCCACAGCTTCTCCTGCTTAATATTCAGCATGCCACTATTACCATTACAATACGTGATTATGAAATTCATCTCATTATCATCACAATTACCTATAGATTTTTAAAACATCTCTGCTTCATATATATAGGCTGGTGTCGTGCGTCATGACGCAAAACGCACCCCAGAGTCAGCAATGGTGCAACCCAGCAGGATGATATGAAGCATGTCAAATAATTATTTGTTTTTTTCTCGGCCTAAAAAAAAATCGAAACTGTTGAGGAAGGTTAAAAATTAACCGGACACAACGAATGTGATTTTCCACTTGGAAAAAAAATGCAACTTTGGGTAAAAACTTACTCATTAAAATATTGTGATCAAACATTGGGTTGAGGGGGAGCTCTCTCTCTCTGTTTCTCTCTCTCTCTCTCTAGCTCTCTCACTCACTCACACACGCGCGCGCGCGCACACACACACACACACACACACAGCTTTTGACTCAGTAGCACATGTTTGTTGCGAAAAGGACAGAACATAAAAACTACCAACTTTAAACTCCCTGCCGCACACACGAGCTGAAATTAATGCCCCAAGTGTTGCACACACACACACACACACACACACACACACACACACACACACACACATTGATACACATACACAGCGCATCGCCCAACAACATTTCCACGCGTCACAGTCGATTCATGCCAACCTCTCTCTCGCTCTCTCCCTCCCTCTCTGACATTTTTTAGGTGTAATCGTTTTAAAGCGTCTCGGCGCCCTGACATATATAACTTCAGCTGCGCTCTGACCGTCAGCACCGCGGATCATTGGCTTTGGTGAAACGGCAGGGAAGAGGAAACGTGATTCGTTCTAGCTTTTGGAACTTCTCTCTGTCTCTCTCTCTCTCTTTTCATCCTGCAGGATAAGGCATCGTGGGAACCTCTGTCAGTCACATAACACACAGGTTCTCCCCGCCACTAAACTGCAATAAAACGTATGATGCATAATCTATTACACGGTGAAATACCTGCAGGACGCTTTTTAGTGCAGAGACAGATCTGATCCACCGTGCAAATTGTGAATATGGGACTCTATTTAAATCGGATGTTTTCAGGTCATGTGTAGGCCTATGTTCGTTTAAACAAAAATGTTACAAATGCAGCTTTGTTGGAAACTTATTAATTTAATTATTTCCCACTATTGGGATTTCCATAACAGCCAATCTTTGGAGATGATTTTGAGTGAAACATGATATTCATTCCAGAGCTTAAATATGTAAGGGGGTTTCTTTAGCACAAAGTCAGCAGGAACCTTTTGTTTTGTGATTTTCTTTTCATTTTTTTGTGCTCAAAGATATTTAAAAGAAGAAAAAAAAAACACAGCTCTTGTTTGTTTGTATTTTTCTATTATTAGCGATCTGTCACTTGTATCAAATAAATTCCATGTAAAGGGACGTGGTTGGTATTTGGGGAGGGAAAGTGGACTGGAAAAACAAAGCAGGGCCCGCCATGTCACGACTGAGTGACCCACATCCCCCACACCCTCTCTTCCCATTTATAGCCTACGTGCTGCCATGGCTACGCCCCCCCCCCCTCCAAAAGAAGCACCTGCTCTGCTGCTGAAGTGTCCTTGAGCAAGACACGGAGCCTGCGACCTGTGTGTGTGTGTGTGTGTGTGTGTGTGTGTGTGTGTGTGTGTGTGTGTGTGTGTGTGTGTGTGTGTGTGTGTTTCCCTGCGGGGGATCAACAGAGTCTCACCTTGTTATTATTCTAAGACCTGAGCAGATCTCCGTGTGTGTCTGTCTAACCTGGTTATGTGCAGAAACACTGTTACTGTTGTGGATCAAGTTCAGCTTTTAGTCATGCTTTGTTAACCCGGTCTCTCTCTCTCTCTTTCTCTCTCTCACTCACTCTCTCTCTCTTTCTCTCTGACCCCTACACCTCCTCTTCCCTTCAAAGAGGAAAACACAGCAAACCATGCAGCGGATACAAACAGATGTAGTCCCGCATACTCTACAATACATACATTATAATGCATTTCACAATAAAAAATAAATCACCTTAGATTCACGAGCAATTGTCAAATTACACCTGTTCTACATGTGTAGCCTACATTTACCGCTGCAACAGACAAGACAGCAATTACATCAAATGAACAAGGATGAAGACAGCTGTAAACACAATTTAGGCCTAAAGTTTTTCATGTACCCAGATTTTAAAACACTGCAAAAAATACGCATAGCCTATGGAGTCTTTCAGTGGACTCTGCTTATTTGTTCTTACTTCTTCTTTAAGGAAAAATGTGAGCCAGTCTAGGAGATGGTTCACTTGCACAGAGCCAAAGCTATTGACCTTTTTTAATTAATTACATCATCTTTAATTCATCAACCCAAAGTTAAAACGTTATATTTAATTTGTAACAGTCTCGATGAGGCTAGTTTTCTATAAAGGAGATGAGAGTGTTCACATTATTTAAACACTGTTGCAGACTCTTTTTTAGTGTATTTTCTACAAATAGCCATGAATAAATAAATAAAAACAGATAGATAAAAAAAAAGACTTAAATAAAGAGTGTTGTTTATAGTAAAGCTGGAAATGCCACTACTCCGCTTTTCTCTGCTGCATTATGCACAGAGTTGGAGCTCTGTGTGGTTCAGTTCAGGGCAGGTTGAGGGAATTAATAAACGAATAAACTTACTGTGCATCGCCGCGAACGGGTCGTGCTTACAGTGAATCTCCATCGGTAAAGTGGGGCTGGAGGACCCCGGTACGAGATGAGGGTGTTCGGGGTGGAGGGTCTTTAAAAAAAAAAAAAAAAAAAAAAATGCCACCGGATGCCACGCGCTTCAGTCGGCCACTTTTACTGACAGACCGTCTCCTCCAGTGAGATGTGGAAACGAGGGTTTAGGCTGTTGGTCCTCTTCAAAGAGAGCAACTTTCTCTTGATTAATTAAAAAAAAAAGAAGAAACTTTAGCTGACTGACAGGGTGAGACAGGAGGGATTTTATCTCGAACTAAATGGGAGGTTTGTTAAAAAACAAACTGTGGATCAGTGACGGGCTCCCTCCTCCTCATGGGGACGGGACATCGCGGCCGGTCTCCAAAACCAGAGGAGGGAAACGACAGCAGTAGAGCTCATTCCTTCAGCTGCACGTCAACACTGAGTTGCACCAGTCCAAGGGTAAAAAAAAAAAAAGGAAAAAAAAGTAAGACTTTGGCAAAAGAAAAAACAAAAGCCAAATGGTAACAATAGTAATATATAGGCTATATATACAAAATAATGTAAATGTGGATCTATATGAAGAGCAAACAGGGCAGAGTCTCCCTCCCTTTCTCTCCTTCTCGGTCCGCTGGCCGTGACCCCTGAACTACGGTGTGGGCTGAAGTTTCTTCCTCTCAGTCTGTTCAAAAAATATTTAATTATACAAAAATATGCAAGAAAAAAATGCCCAGTTTGAACAACAACAAAAATATTCGTTACAGATCCACGTTTGGGTGTTTTTTGTTTTGTTTGTTTTCTTATTGATGTTGGTTTTTTCCCCAGGTTATTTTGCGCACATCGTCCTCGGCAGCTCCTCTCACATCACTTGGTATAATTTCCCATCAGCAAAGAGAGTGAGCGCTCACATCCTGAAGTCTCATATCCACCGTGCCAAAAAATAATAATACAAAAATAAAAGACACAGAAAAAGAAAGAGAAAAGGGAAGGAAATTGCGAAGCAGGAAAATCGGAAACAGCACTTTCTGGTCTGAGTGAAAGCCACAGAGGCTGAGTTGAGAGTTGTTATCCTATAGCAGCTCTCTGTCTCTGTCTCTGTCCCCCTTCTTGCTGACCAGGACTCGCTGCTCAACTCCCGGTTTATATGAGAGTTTGGAGGCGAATTTCTTCGCGCTGGGGGAGAAAAAACGGTCCTGGTGAAATTCAGACGGCACTTTTCCCCACGCTCTCGCCAAAAGACGCCGACACTGTGGTGTAAATATGTACATAAACGGGCTTCTTTAACTACACGGAGTATACAGCTGCCTGCGCCCCAGCGTCCACGGTGGCGCACGACCGCGTTTCAGGACCTGCTCTCGTGCGGACAGCGCCCGCGCTCCCAACCCCCTGGAAGCCTAACCTCCACGCGCCGGCCAGCTGCCCGTCACTCACAGCTCATCCCGCCAATCACGGCGCGAGCGCTGCCTCCTCGTCAGCGCCGACACCGGCTTAGACTCGGGCGGGGGAGGGCGGCGATTGGCCGGCGCGAATCCCGTGGGCCAATGACGCCCCGCACGCTTTGTCCGTCCACCAATGGGGAGGCTCGGTGGAGAGACGCAGGGCTCGGGGAGTAGATGATCATATGTTTAATTTCAATTAACGAAGTAAAAAAAAAACCTAATGCCTTTATACCCATTTGCGCTCAATTTATTCATGTCAATATTAAATGGCTAATTAAACGAGTATTACTAAAAATGAGGCTTAGTTGCGGCAAGGTTTTATAAATGAGGAAATGCTCAATAACTCAAACAGCAATTGTCCATCCTTCTGTAGCTCCTGTAGGTAAAACAAAAACGGAAATAAAAATTAATATATAAATATAAAAAAGGCTGATTTCAAAGGACCACAGCATTTAAGTTAAACCCATTTAAGTTATATTTTGACTCCAAAACCTTCTGATTGTGCTTCTGTTTCTTTAGCCATATGTAGGCCTGAGAGCTGTCAACAATTGGCCCTGCATAATTTCCCTCTTTCGCCCAAAACAATGTCATAAATCTTTAGCTTGGGGAGAATGGAGAGAAAACACATGAAACATGCATTCCCACTCATTACCTAATTGATTGCAGATCCAAACGGATGTCGTTTTTTTTCTCCTAATGAAATGCAATTGGCGAGCTCCGCATTTACACTCCAAACTGAGAGAGAGGGGGATTCAATACATGTTCGTCCCACCTGATTTGAGAGGGCATATCTAAGCCTCGCCCCAGTAATATTAACCACACAAATAGCCTAAAGCATGAGCCAAATTAAAAAGTGTTATTTCCCTTCTTCCTGCTTCTAGACATTTAATCATTTTTGTTCTACGATGTTTACACTGTGCGCATAACACTTAGATGAGGCACGTTTACCACCATATAGGCCATAAATTATCACGTGATTCTTGGCCATATAACAGCATCATTAAAGATTAGACACGACTGATATTTTCGTGTAGGAGGCTGATGTTTACAGTGACACACTATCAAACAACAACAATAACAATATTTACCTTAATCTGCCTAGTTTTTATATATCCTCTGCAGACCCACAGGCTTGATGTACCTCAAGGCAATTCATCTGATCCTGAAAAGGTCAATGTATGATATTATTGAGTTTATTTAATTTTTGATTTTTTTTTTTTGATTTGTAGATTTCTTGCTTTGCATTATTGGTTTCAATCCTTCTTTCATAATGACCACTCCTGTCCTCAGACTGCAGTCGACTGGCTCATGTTGAACCGCTCTTGGGCTCAAAAAGAAGCGGCTTGAATCCAAATAGAAGAGGAGCGGTCAGAGAGCCAGGTGGTCCTCATTAAAAACAAACACACTGCTGCTTGTGTCTGTTGTTGTTGTTGTTGTTGTTCTTGTTGTTTTCCGTTTCTCTTCATCTCAGAAAACTAAAGGAGGTGGTTTGAGTTGTGCTTCTCTGTCGTGGTGGACTTCTTCAGTGCGGGTGTTTGCCGGATGAGCCACGAGGGGGCGTTCAACCTTGGGCAACGCGCCCGCGAGCACACGCACGTGCACGCAGGCCAACACAACGAGCAAAACGCAAAGACGTACAGAAACTTTACCGGCAACAACATATCTAAACTCAGGAATTATTTCCAGTAAGAGGGCCCCGAGCAGAGCAGAGCAGAGCAGAGCAGAGCAGGCCCACACCGGAAGCCTATATACAACACCATAGGATGAATCTACATCTGATGTTTTGACTGTTAAATAAGCCACTCTGCTCCTCTAACCCAGATCTTCAAACACTAAATATGGTTTCATGAATCTTCATTGATTCCACGTCCCGGCTCTTTAATCCACTGACAGTAAAATACACCCCGAAGCATTCACACTAATCCTCATTCATATTTCACATCTGTTTCTTGAGTATTCATGAATTAGGCCTCATACAAATCTGACAGACAGCACAACCAGATTGATTTTGTTTTTATATTAAAAAAAAAAAAAAAAAAAAAAGACAAAAGGGGGAAAAACCATAGAAAATAATAAGAAATACACCCGGAAACAGAAGCTTGGATATTTAGAATGAATTCATACTCCACATACATTAGGCCTACATTAAGGCCATGTGAGCAGCAAGTGTATAAAGAGTATGGACAATGACAATGACTATGAGGGACACTGCTGCGAGACAAAATAGTACACAAACTCTACAATTACATGTATCGAATATACTGATATTTTTTTTTATATTATATTTTTTTGCATTTCTTTGCTATTTCAAATAAATAAATAAACAAAACTGGAATTTGTGTGTTGAAATCTTCAAACGGGGACTTAAAATCCAAAGCACAGCCATATCATATTGTGCAATTTAGTTTTTTTTTCTCTTCCCTATTGTATCCGTGCAGCCTCAGTCTGGTTTTATTTATTGAGATATAGACACGAGCGGTTCTCTCCCCACAGAAGTAAATTGCAGTCGTCGCCCTTGTCTCTCCGATTTGCAAATTAAATACATAAGCAATTAAAAAATCCAAACACAATCAATCATGTATACAAATTGTTGTTGCTTTAGGGTTGGAAATTTGAAGAAAACTTCCATCAGGGTAGGACGACTTTAATCCGGGGGTCCAAATCCATTACCATATTTCATTACCTCTCCAGTGCTGGAAATGGGAGGATGGGAGGAGAAGGAGGAGGAGGAGGAGGAGGGGGGAAAGGGTGTGTATACTTTTTAAAACATTAGTAAGAATGTGGTTGAGTCGTGATAATCATTTGGAGGCAAATTGGAGGCAATGTTGTTGTTTAAATGCTCCATCTTTCCTTCCTTCTCTCCCTTCCCCTTCCCTCCATCCACCATGAAAGCTTCGGCTGTTTTGCTTTTTGCGCCCGAGCCTCGAAACGAAAAAGCAATGAAAAATTAATAGCGCATGTTAACTCCACCAGCTCGTTTATTACACGCCCGCTGACTGTAAACATAATGAGAAAGCTCCCGTATCTCTTCTTAAGTTTTCATTTGCTTATAAAATATAAAAGTCATAACTAATAAATAAAATATATGGACTGGAGAGTGAACCGTCTTGGACTGTGTCGTGCCGAGTAAGGTGCACGATGAGCCTGCAGGTCCTATACTCACAGACCCAATCAAAACGCACCTATTTGTACTCATTTGGCGCGGTGATAACGCAAGTAAAAAGCAGTCTGTCATCTGTCAGACGGTGTACGAGGCCCTGCTGCAGCCACGGCCTGTGTTATGATGGGGCACTTGAGGTCAACATGAAAGTGGGCTATGCCATGTGAGGTCACCTCTCTCTCCCCTCCCTTCCCTCTCTCCTCCATCCTCCCTTTCTCTCTCTCTCTCTCTCTCGTTCTCACCGCAGCTCTTATTGGTTTCCGTTGTGCACTGACGCAACATCAGGGATCTTGTTTGGCCTGGTCTGTGCACAGATTATCATTCCTGTGTGCATTTTGGCAACGACTTTAAGCTGTAGAATCTGATAGTCTATACGAAAATAAGTCTAACTGCACGAAGCCTGCACGGCCAGGGCAACTAAAACCAGACTTTCCCCTCGTTTCATCATTTAAGCTGCAGGGAAGCAGAGCCCACACAGGAAGGGTTGGCCGAGGGTGAGACAGTCAAAAACTGGAACCTAATGTGACTCGATGGCACATTTTTGGAACATTTTAACAAATGTCTGGCATCTTAGTTTCCGCTGAACATATGTTTCTTTTCTCTTATTTATTAACCAATAACATAACGCCAACCACCGGTCCTCTTGCCCTCAGATAGTAACCGAAATGGCGTCCCTGTTTCTTTTGGAAAGAACCGGCCAACGCACTTTTACGCACGGCCAACCTGCAGGGCGGGAAGAGAGAGGGAGGGAGAGAGAAAGAAAGAGGGTGGTGGGGGTCTCATTAGATCCACATTCATCCTCACAGATCCTCCTTTGTACCCCGAGCACGTATTTTAAAGTGAGAGGAAATAGAGAGGCTGTAGGTATAGGCCCTGGGCCCTGAAGACTTTACACATCAACAGGGGAGGGCCTCCTTTAAACTCTGATTTCCTCAGTGGTTGAAAGGTTATTATCCAATTGCTACAAATCCCATTGCTTTCACCATTTATCACAGGGCAAGGCCCACTCCACAAAAGACTGCAAAGAAGGCATTATTTGTCTTACAGACCACTGGCATTATTAGATGATAAATGTCCATAGAAGCCGGGTACAAGCTAATTTACTTCCTTGCTACAGCTCTGTGTGAGTGAATCTAAACACAGAGTGCAGCTCTGATCCTCCGTAGAAATGTAGTTTCATAATGTTTTAACATCTGCTGTGCGTGTATTAGGCTACCATTTTTTTTATAACAAGCAATGAGGGGGGGGCACTAAGGTTGATCTATGCTTTTCTGTAAGAAAAGGCTCTGCACCGGGTCCAATGCCCTTTCAGAGAGGCTGATCACCTGCCCACAGTTTCTTAATGACAAACGACATTTTATCAATGCAGACGCAGCGGGCAGCAATATGAAATGATGTGATATCCATTGGGTGCCATAACAAAGTCGATGGCCTGATCCACCGCTGTACCAGACCCCGCTGTTTTATGAATAGGCCTATAGGAGATGAACCTGTTGAATAAAGTAATGGAGACAAGCGAGGCAGAGTCAAGCTCACAGTCAGCTATTTGAGGCTGAACCGGTGAAGACGTTCAGCGTCTGGTCCATTAGCAAGACAAGAAAGAGCCTCAATCGAAGATGCTGATTGGGCCTATTGACTGAACTGCATTTAGCAAATATGGGAACAAGTCTGAAGGCCCGTGTCACACAAACACTTGAACACAAACAGCAGTAGCACAGCATTGCATGTACTTTATGTTAAGCACCAGTCATGGGCCTCTCAGGTGATGGTGCACAGAGCAACACGTGGAGATGACCTGACTCACAATGTGGCACCAACCAAAACCAATAAATTCAGCCATGTTTGCTTCCAAACACCCATCTGTCCAAAAATCCCCAAAAGAAAAAAAAAGGCTAAACAAACAATTCTTATAACAAGCAGAAATGTCAAACTTGCCTGCCTCACCGACTTTTTATTAAGCTCTTTAAAGTCCAAAGAATTTCTTCAACAGAAAAAAAAAAAAAAAAAGTTTCCACCAACAGACAAGTTTTCGCAAAGTTGGGATAAAACATTCAGACGAGTGTTTGCACTTGAAAACACAGAGCAGTTCATGTTGGAGCTTTTAACGCAGAACATCATCATAAAGTTTAAAAAGGGAACAATTTCATTAACCTTCACTTCCATAAATAACTTCCACAGCATATGTAAAAAGTTTCTCACAAGCAGAACTGAGCCAACAAACAACAACTTTAGTTCAGATGATAAAACTGCCGGTCAACAAAAGTGGAATTAAGCTCAAGCGAGCCGGTGCGACCCTACCTGCTCTCCCCAGCCGCAGTGCAGGACTCTTGGGCCCCTGGTCCATGTTACCCCGTTAGAACAGGGGGAGGCGATGGAGGGAGAAAAAAGGAAAAGAACAAAAAAAAACTTTTCGCAGTGTCCCCCTCTCCCCCTGTCTATCCCCCTCTCTCTCTCTCTCTCTCTCTCTCTCTGACACTGTTTTCGTCTCTCCCTCTTTTTTTTTTTTCCTTTCGTCCTACAGTACTTTTGGGGCGAGTTGTAGGTTGAAATAATTCGACCCTTCCGCTCCCTATTGCACTCCCTGCAAGTGCTCAGTCAGCTGCAACTAAACGCTTTAGGTGGAAAAAAGGCTTCGGGGGGAAGCGTGAAATGATCACGCCGAGTAAAAGAGCCGCTCTCTCAATGTGCGCTCATGTCCTGTCCTTTTCCCGCACGAGCCGCGCACACATACACACCAACGAATGCGCGCGCGCGCACGCTTGCACGCACGCACAAACACACACACAAACCTGCACCTTTCCCTGCAGGGCCGCGCCCCCCTCGCTCGCATCTGTTACCAAGTTCCACTTTACTTAACTTTCCCGCCCCCGCCCCAACCTCCCTCCCTCCCTCCCTCTCTCTCACTCCCCCTCTCTCTTTTATGTTAGATTCATTTCCTCTGTGACACACCCTATAGATAACTGTGCAAGTCGTTTTGGTGACATTACATTTCGCGCGTAACGCTAGTGGGAGCTTTGGTGAGTTTTTACCAGGTCGTCAAGCAGAGAAAGTTGCTTCCTAAGTGATTTTGTGTTCACGGTCCTTTCAGCACCTTCTACCAAACATGTTGATGAGAGTTTCTCCAAACTTCTCCCCTCCTCTTCCAGTGCACACCTGATATGCGCGGTGGTCTTTTACGCATTACGCATGAACTAAGAGACTACAGAGCAGGTGCCGCACGCACGCACGGACGCACGCACGCGAAGGGGACTACAACTACAAGCTGAGCTGCACCGCAGCTCTGCAGCCGGAGAGTGCAGTCGTCTTCTCCTGCTGCATGCGCTGTGTGCAGAGTGTTTGCTACAAACCGGATAGTTCCGGTCCTCAGCTCTGATTGTTCGCAGACACACACCTGTGAACGCATAACATTTCATTTAAATATTAATTTGCCAACTGAAAATTTCCACTCATACTGATACTCACCGCTTTGTTTGGTTCTCACCGAGAACTTTATTCTCTGGCGGAACAATGACATTCAAGATTTCCTGAACATGTGTGTGCTCTCTTTGGCTCTTCCGTTTTACTAAAGCAAACATCCACTGAAGACAAGGCTGTACACTCGTGTTAGACCGACACAGAGGGCACAGAGTCACAGGTAATGGAAGCCATGGGCGTCCTATGTCTTACAAAATGAAGACAGGTAAAAAAAATAAAAAAAATAAAAAAAAACTTGTAAATTATTTAGATATTTATTCCAAATGTCCCTTCCTTTCATGTACTGAATATGTTTGGATCACAAGCCTCCTGATTTTACACACTCCACACATAAACACAAAGTAAAACACATTAAAAAAAAAAAAATCTCTTCCCCAAGGAGACAAAAATACAGCCTGAGGCGTGAGCTATCAAAAACTTGAGTAGCTGATTTATGTGTGAATATTTGCACATTCCAGTCTAAGACAAAATCTCAGAGAAAGTGCAGAAGAAGTCTGTCTCTGGGGGAGAAATTATAACAGTTAGGCATGAGTGCGTTCAGCTTGATTTCAACAGATAGTAGCTGAAGTTTGAGCAGGAAGTCGGGGGTCTCTGCGAGATAATACACCAAAAATATCTTAGTAGAAGTCACAAAATCTTAAAACATCAGGTGAACATCTGTGGGAAGGGCAATGCAAATGAAACCTGTTATAATTCATTGTTAATATCAAAGGGGCAGAATGGATGTTAAGAAAAAAAAGGACAAGTTCAAGAACAAATTGAAAAAACAGAGATGAGTAAAAAACTGTGAAAGAGGAAAATTGGGGTTTTAAATCTATATTTACAGTGGCTGTGTGTCTCTAACTTCCTCCTTTCCCTCCGTTTCTCTCCTCCAGACAGCTGCGGGTCTCAGGGTTCACGCGCAGCCCCGAGACAATTGAGTGTGGAACAAAGCGCGAGACAGCGACCCATTTTGCTCTGCTTGTCGCCTCGCGCTGCAACACTACGACCCTGACCTTCGGCTCGCGCCCACAACATCGGAACATAAATAGCCTACTAATGTTTTTCTCTCAGCTCTGGTCCAGCTCTGACCTCCAGGCGGAGAAAGCGCCGCAGATAAATCAATTGTGGACTGTTATCAGGAAAATATCTGTGCTTGAACTTGGAGTGTCACAGGGGGAATTTGACTTAAACTGTTGTTGTTGTTTTTTTATGTTAACATAAATGTGGGTAAAATGTACAGTATAGCCACGTGCGACGAGTCACTCTTTAATCGACTTTCTACACAGCACAAAGTTTTATTTATCATGCATAAACTCATCCTGTCGCTTTTTAATTTGCTGTTAGGCTATACTAATGATAAAGGCCTACTCCCCCCCACACACACACACAACAGCATCACACAACTTAAACCACGGAGTTATAGTCTAACTCTCTCTCTCTTTCTCTCTGGAAGCCAGAAGATCTCCAATCCTCTGTAGACTCTGCCTCATCCTTATCTTTTTCATAGGCTCCAAAAGTTGAATCTGTATGCATGGCCATGGCTCTCGGATTATTCAGTGCACTTCCTAAACGTGCAAGCTCGAAGGAAAGACTGTACAATTATCTGCCACTGAGAGGTTTTAAGAAACCAAGTTATTATCGATGTATAAATTTTAATTTGGCTTATTTTTGCCAAGTTTGCCGTGAAGTACAGGGAGATTAAATACACGATTTGCCACAATTAAAAATATAATTTCCAATATAATATATGGAAACAAACTGAGGAAAATTAGATTAATAGCTTGAGGCTTGTATTTTTTTTCTTTTCTTTTTTTTTTTACTTGGTAATTAATTGTCACTGTGAACATCAGACTTTCTTTTACACAAACATCACAAAATATAGAAGTATAGAGTTTGAATGATTAGGCCTACAGGAGATTTTCTTTTTTAATATATATATATATATATATATATTTCATTATCATTACCATTATTATAATTATTATTTTTATTGTTATCCTCATTAGAAAAATAAAAACAGTGACATACCTCGTATGTATTTTTGTATGCAGCCATAAATTTAGATAGATCTAAGATCTAAAGGAGACATTTGTCCATTAAGAGCTAAAATGTTAAATTATGTATCCATTAGCGACATCTTTTAACATTACATGTGTTTTGACTATTTTGGAGCAGGAACAGTGTTTTTTAATATCTATGTATTTTTATCCTTTCCTCATATTTGTCTCTTGCAGCTTCAGTGCGGAGTCGCTCCACATTTGGCTTGCCTTCAGGATCTCTTTAAAGAATTCGCCATAGTTTAGATATTAATCATCGCTTGTTTGTTTTTCAGCCGCGTGCTAATTAATGTAGGGCTAATTAATATGAAGGGGAGTAGTTGGATCGGTGACCCGAGCTCTGACCGAGCGGAACCGGAAAGAATCGCATTAAAGCGCGAGACAGAAGAACTAAAGGGACGATTAGAACAATGAGTAAACACGTAAACACAGGAGGAGATGCTCTCTGTCTCCCTGGGACTTTTGGCTTCCACCAGACCGTTTAAATTTAGTGTAAACTACAGGGAGAGACAAAGGTTTAAAGCCCCGCAGTTCTGAGGGGTTTGAGATGAATGCATGTGCAAAGAAGAGTAGAGCAGGAAAGATGTGGGCTTCAAAGAATTACATTTGCATGGCCAGTCAGTCTGTTCTTGGTATATCAAAACAATCATATGCAAAGTATTTTCTCAAAAATACTTTACAGGTTTAAAGTCTTGCCTTGTGGTTTTTACTTAAGTGTGAGCACAGTGTACTCAACCAATCACAAATACAGGTGTTCATGCATGGCTCCTTTCATTATATATATACTTCATAATATTGTATCACCACTGATGCAACACATAATGTTGTAGCTGCTTCATAAGTATCTGTTCTCTATGTGAAACCTTGTCCATGTAAAGTTACCACATCTGTTCCAATCAAAGTATTACAGTGAAGTACAAAGTCCTACAGAATAAATGAAAAGTAAGGTAAATACTTTACTACTTTATACTTGCAGTAGTGAGGAAAATGCCCTCAGATACTGCATTTTTTTTTCCATAATCAAATCATGTGTCTAACTTACAGGGGCCCTTATTGACAGAGATAAACTGAAACCACTGGAATAATTCACCGCTCACACATCATTCATTTCACTTTACAACGCTTCTTATCTCTCACTTATATCTCCACTTTTTCACAACAGATGCTTTGCTTGTTATTGACGATTCGGTTTTTGTTAATATTATTTTCTAGCTCTTGTCTTTGCTGGTATCCTGTCTTTTTCATATTCTGTATTATAAAGGTTTTTTTTTTTATTGTGAAACACTGTAAGTTTAGTTTAGGTTTCTAACCCAAAGCATACCGGAGGGTTTGAACAATGCTGTGTGTGTGAGACTACGATACTTTTGAAGCAACTTATCTCACATTTCCGTGCGCTGAGAAGCATTACTAACACTTTGATAAAAGAAAAAAGTAACCTCTGGTGCTGATGGGTTTGCCTTATAGCTTTCCTCGAAAACACTCGGAGCTGCAGTGCTGACTTGGGCTTACCTCTGTATCCCTGGGATTTAATTCAGGGCGGCGACACAAGGTTCCCTTTTCTTGCAGCTGTGGTGCCTGGGTGTTGCTGTGGCTATAGAGGCTGCACGGGGGCTTAAGGGCTGCAGGGCGGATTGAGAAATGGGACACATTATTTGTCCATGAAACATTATGTGACACAACATGACACCAGGCCATTTGTATGTAAAGGTAAACATTTCAGCGTGACGATTCAACAAGAGCGGACAAGGCTCCTGTCAATGTGGTTTTATACTCACAGCTGAGAAAGAGGTGTTGTGGCATGGTGTGGTGACGGAGTGTGTGTGTGTGTGTGTGTGTGTGTGTGTGTGCGTGCATAGTGCTTCTGTTCACAAATTTAATCCCCAAAGACACAAGTCACTCGGTCCGGTCTCAAAAGGTGTTGTCAGCCTTGTTCTCTTGTTCTAGCCTTTTCCTGTTGAAAGCACTGACAGACTGTTGATCACAGAGCTTCACAAAAAGTGTTTCCTCTGATGTGTGTGTGTGGTGAGGACGGAGGGAGGGGGGGCACCTGCACCGGCAATTCATCTAATTGGAAGAGGTGTGCTGGTCTAAAATCTACTGATGGACCTTAAGGTATCATATCAATAGCAGGTTTCTATGTGTCCCAGGGTTTTAAGACATAAGAAATGGTTCCCTGCTCTTTTTTGATTCAATGTCTATTTGTGGCCTCTCATTACAGGTGGACATGGTCTGAATCTATAAGCTCTCGGCTCATGTTTACATTTAAAGTGAATAGCAACAGATGATAACAACAGACAGACATTTTTTCAACATGTATCACTTAAATATCTTTGGATATGTCAAAGTGTAGTGGGCAGTGCTGCAAATCAATAAGCAGCACTTTTGAGTGGAAATGCTGGATATGATTTTGTTGCATCGGTGTGATACTGTCAATATCGCTGTATGAGACTTTATAAACCATGATTGAAGGTTTTAAACAAATATGTCTACAGGTGCAAATAATTCCAAAAGAAACAAAAGCAGTAGGATTTAAACAGGAGTGGCGGCTCCTGTCGAAAACCCTCAGATTTGCCTTATGGCATCTGGACTCTGTGGTTGGGAGTCATGAGCATCAGCCCCTGTCAGCTCTGTGTAGCTCTGTACACTGTCTAATAACGGCAAAACAAGGGCTTAAAAAGAAAATAAGTACATTAGCGGAAACATGCTAATCATTTTCTCTCATAGCATTTTATTATAAACTAGGTCAAACTCAGGTGTTCTTATTTCTAGGGAGGGGGGGGGGCATTAATATTACTCATCCCATGTGTGGAAAAGGCTCTTTTCAGAGATTCAACAAAAATTTCACTAGGAACCAAAAGAAATGTTCTTTTCCTTGCTGCAGGATTTCAAGCCCAAGACATCATCCCCCTCCGGCTGTGTTTTATCATTTGTTTCCTTCTTCTGATTAGTATATGCTCTACTTGGCATATTAACTGCAGAATCTACTGAACCTCTCTAACACACCACCAGTGTCTTATGCTGCAAAGCTGTTTGATGCTGTGATATCTAGAATGAATTAAAATATAACACTTTAGTTGATATGACTGAAAGGGTAAGACTCTCACTGAAAAGATGCAACAGAATTATCTTTTCTTTTTTTTTTTTTAAATATACTGACGATGGGTTCACAAATGCTGTACATCCGATATATGTGAATGGCTCCAGCACAGAGGGCCCCATATGGGTGATGCATGGGAGCCATTTTTGTTCAGAGGCGCTGATCCAGGGCGAGTCTTTTTTTTTTTTTCTTCTTCTTTTTTTTTAGTTGAGGGAATTCCTCCTGCCTGGCTGCTTTGGTACAGAGTGGCTGGTTGTATTTACATTCATACAGTAAGAAGGAAGCCTGCACCAACAACAGAAAGGGAAGCAGACCTCATGTTACAGAACTGAAACAAGCTGAAGCTACCACGGTTGGACATGTTTTTCAGACACCTAACAATCATTTTGAAGGCTGTGACTGACTGTCATTTTCCTTTTTGATCAGCTTTTTTTTTCACAAATTAATCAATTATTTATAGTCATTAGTGTCTCAGTGAATAATCCCAGCGCCCATGGTGAAAATGTAACATGTCTTATTTTGTTTGACCAATAGTCCTTAAAGCCTAAAATATTTATAAACGCTGACTAAAAAGCTAAGAAAACCAAAACATATCACTTTTGACAAGATAAAACACCTTTAATTGTCATTTCTGTTATTAAAAAATACTTGGATATTAATCAAAACAATTACTGTTTAATTTTGTCTGCACCAATTTACAATTTTCCCCCCCGCTGTACTTAAGAAAACATGTTTCATCATATCTGACGATGCACCTCAGCCAAAATCTGAAATTTCCGGAACACTTTTTGTACAATGGTGACATCAGTGTTTCAAGACTCTGGCTGGATCCAAGCGACAGCAGCGTCCAGGACCCCTCTGTACACAAATGGCCATCAGTTGGAGAATATTACCAATGCACCAGAGCAGCTGACAAGAATCCTGTTTTGATAAAACACTCCATTGCAAGTGTTGGTTGTAGCATCTGCTGCCAAATGGAAGTGGGAGCCACCATGGCACATACAAACACCATCAAATGAGAGCAATGACATGCTTCTTTTAACTCCTTCTCTTCAATAAAGATCATTCATCAGGCAGAACCATCCCTCTGGAATGTGTGATTGGAAATCGGGGGACTTTAAATCCCTGTCTCGGACACTCCATCCATCTTCAACACGCCACTGGTCTGGACGCCCAGAGATGAACTGCTGAACCAGATGCCTCCATTCAGCCAGTCTCCTTCACCTCTCTCTTTTAAAAAAAATAATAATAGTAAATACCGGCAAATGCATGGAACCCAAAAATCAGGCAGCCACATCACAATTTCACTGAGGCAGTGAGGCATCCCAAACCTGCATCCAATTTAGAGAGATATGGGTAGCAGGGGAGGCAGAGAGCCCCCATATGCACTCCCCAAAAACAAAACAGATGCAGGATTTTAAGTGTGTGTATGTGTGTCAGATGTATGGGCTAAAAGGGGTGATAGTGTTGAGACATGAGAAGCGGCCTAACCTTTGGAAGGAAACAATCCAACGCTGTGATGGCCTTTCCTGTGTTGACACGCTTGGAGAAACCTCTGGAATCAGATGGCATTCACCCTCTGATTCCCTATCAAAACGCCATTCGCTCACCATTATTACGACGGCGACGCCTATAGTTGGATATACAGAGTTCACAATTATTCTCATGAAATGAGGGGTAGGAAAAGATGGATGTTAATGTTACACAGTCTGTATGAAAGCCAGGATGGCATAATTTTGCTGTATTCTATGTGTTATAAATATGACTGATGGCGATAGCTACTCTGTTGAATTACATTTACATATAGATTTACATTCCCATCAACATGTAATAATAGCATAGGCCTGAAGGTCCATACTAGTCACTCAGACATGCGTGCACACACCCAGTGCGCACACAGACATACTCTGACATTTCATAACTAATATTTGTGCCTTATTGAGGAAGGTGAAAAGCCTAGCATACATCACACTGACAATAGTCCATGTGGTGAGAAACGGTAAAAAACCCTGCTGGATCTTTTGTCTGCAGAAAGATATGATGTCTCAGAAGTAAAGCAGCCCAGTTTACAATTTTACATTAACTTCAATAATGGCATTTTATTATCAGAGTACACATTTCACAATAATGTAGTCTCAGGATGTTCTCTGAGCACATGCAGTAAGTGTCCACTAAGTTTACAATATTCAGCAGACAGAGGGAGAGGGTGGGAAGGTAGGGGTTGATATGCGACGCGTCATGGTGGGAAATTACAATTTGCAATGAAACTGCTTGGTAATCCAAAAAAAACAAGGTGACCTGTACTGTTAGTAGGCTGGCTACAATTGACACACTGTAGGCCCCTGCATGTGTGTACACCTCATACTGATTTAAGGGCCAAAGCTAAGGTGTTCAGAAGATACTAGTGTCAGGTCCATAGTGAGGAAGGTGCTGTGCAAGTTGGAGCTGGCCCAAAGTTCAGTTCACACCTTTTTATTTAGAGTCTATAGTTGACACAAGTTATATAGTTCATAATTTTGAATTGAGAACACTATATGGATTAATATCAATAATGTATGGGCTACTAGCCTAAAGTCATGGATACCTGACTGCACTTAGGGTCACTCTACAGACACATCCACTTTTGAGATGATGAGAAAATGTCTTGAAATTGAATTATTGTTGTGACATTTAAACTTAGGGCGAATCATTATAGACTGTATACAAAAAGGAGGAACTTAATGATATGGGCAGTAGGCTCGTGGTCTTACCTTTTCCTCGTGTCTTTACTTCTCATGGTCATCATTCACTGGCAGACATTTAAAAACACTCCACGAATCGTTTCACATTGACATCATCATCATAGCACCTGGTGCAGTTTGTATATTTTAAGGATGTTACGAACAAACTCAGAGATGCAAACTGAAAAACCCGCGCAAATTAAAACAAATTGTGTCTTCCGGGTTCGGAAAAAATAAATAACCTCAGATCAACCACGCCCACTGCCTTCAGGTGTAGGTTACTTCTTCGGATGTATTTTGGCTGTTGAAAAACAACTTTTTAGCGCGTTACCGCCCCCTCTGGTACGGGGTGTCGTTGTAACTCTCATTCATTCATTGCAAATGAGGTCCTTCTGACTATCTGAGGTCTTCAGTCAGCTCTGCATGTTTGTTTCTGTGGTGGCCCTGTGAGCTTAATGCACTGCAACATAACAAAACACATGCAAAGACACAAACAGCTACAAGTTCAGAAAACAACTTGATCAATTTGAAGCCACATGCACGGTAAAAATTCACAATAGGCTACCTTTAGATAGGCTATACAAACATGCTCCAAAAATACGCAACAGAAGTGCTTCTGGAGATAGAGAGAAGTGACAGCCCTGGCTGAAGACTAATTCAAAGAAACAGTACCTACATATTTGCAATAGGCCATCTTAATCATGTGATAATGATATAATAATAGGCTACATCATTTCAAATACTACTGAAAAGTATAGCCATCTTCAGTAGGCTACTTCTAAAGTGAAGAAGCAGTGAACAAAGCACACCCCATCACACATCAGTTGTGTAGTGACTTTTAACACCATGTTTGTGTATTTGCAAGTGTTATTTGTGAGCCGGTTTGTGTGCTTGTACAACATTGTCAAATTATCAAACTCAGTATTATCTCATCTCTTTTTGTGTTATGTAACTTAACCCACTGATGAGGACCTTGTGATACAAAAGAGGATGACTTATTTTTCACTTTATTTGTTTCGGTTTTGTTTTAAATTTTCTGTTTATTTTCTTGAGGAAAATGAAAGTGGACCTGTTGACATTAAGCAACACTAATAATTTTGTACGAACTTGGCTAATTGGCCCAGGTGACCTGATCTGTTTATTCATGACCCCAAGAAGCATTTTATTAAGAACACCTGTACAACTGCTTATTCAGATCAAACAATCATGTGGCAGCAGCGCAGTGCATAAAATCGTGTGAATACAGGTCAAAAGCTTCAGTGTCAACATCAATCATGAGAATATAGTACCTATGGCAGAAATGTGATCTGAGTGTCTTTGACCATGGTGGTGCCATGATCAGCTGGTTTGAGTATTTCTGAGGCTGTTGATGTGAAAATCACAGTCTAGGGTTTTTGTTCAGAATACTGCAAAAAGAAAAAGCATCTAGTGAGAGTCAGTCCCATGGACAGAAACATATTGATGAGGAGGATCAGAAGAAGGCAGATCAGTTTTGAGCTGACATTTATGGACCCACCCTGCTTTATTTCCACAGCCCTGGCTACTATAGTGGTATAATGGGGTGGGTTTTCTGCATATCAGTCATATAGTTTGAAAACCACAACCTACCTGAGTATTGAATGCACCATTGAAAATGCACCAGGCCACAAATCTCAAAGTGGTTTAATGAACATGACAATCAGTGCAGTCTAGGCTCGCCTGCTAGTCTAGATAGGCCCCCTCACTCATCACATCTGAATCCAGTATGGCACACATCATTGATATAGGCTACATAAATCATTATAGTAGTGGCAGTCCGCTACCTAAATCAGTAGCCTAAATGAAATAACAGTTTTTAAAGTAATTTAAATAATTTCATAGGCGCATGCTTATTCTTAAACTGCTCAACTGCCAGACTGAGTCAGTTTTACCGTGACCTTTAATATGTCTGAAATCCTGGATGACTTATTTCCTAGGTTTGAGTCTTGACTTTTCTGAAAACATAATAGAAACCGCGCCAGCCCAACTAAAACTCAGAAAACACCCAGTCTTTACAGCCTCAGCAGCACTGTCACTGACGTACAGGACGAAGGGAAACTTTACGGTTGACCAACCTATTTCCCTCAGACAAACCCGGAAGTAGTTTCCCGTCTCCCTCTGGCTGGAAACAGGAGAGCAGCTCCCACACCTGTAACCTCTCCAGTTAGCCGCTTAAAGGTGAGTTCCTGTCTGCTTTTGCACAAGGTGAACCATATCCAGTGTTGGTCTGGAGTAGAACGACTTTAGCTTTATGTGTTTGTCTCTTTTCGTGCGTGTTTGTGACCGCGGTGCTTCATTGTTTACATCCGACCGGCTGCTCATAAACACGTGGACAGACAGGGGGAACACATGCTAACACATGCACTGTCGACACATAGCCTCAAATAATCATAGCCCAGCGGCACCTCGTAAGTCCTTCTTGTGTTTTGGGGGCTGAGTTAGTTTCGGACATGTGATGGTAGCTCGTTACGGAGCTAACTTGTGCCTCAGTCTGTCTGCTAGCTCGTTAGCATCCAGCACCTAGCCGCAGCTATCATCATGCTAACTAACAGTCAAAGTGAATAAACACCACTTAAACTGTTGTATTATTGTGTTGTTTCGCTTGTCATTGTTGTGATAATGTGGGCCGTGTGCTTGGGACCCTTGTCTGTGTCACTCTACTCTGTCACTCCCGAGTAATCAAACAACATGACAGCACAGCATCTTCAATCACAACCTAATACTGTATTAATCCCAAAGAGACATCGCAGCGGGCACTCGAATTGACACATAAATCACGGAGTAAAACAACATACAGTACGGTTAAAAGGTTTAATTGTAAACATAAACTAAATAGACCAAATGAACTAAAACATAATGAAATAGTATGAGCTGAATATACACAGTAGTATTAGGCTACATTATAGTATCATTCCGACTTGCAATATGGTGACAGTATACACAGACAGCATATTTTAAGTATCAAATCATGAACCTGACACAAGGCAGATGTGAACATTTATGTTATTTAAATTACAGGGAAGCATTTTGTCATGTCATGAAAATAAAAAACAGGCTTGTCAAAAAAGTCCCCCCCTTCCATAGTAGAAGAATTATTGTACAGAGAGATGACAGCTGCCTGGCTCTGCTGCTGCTGCTGCTGCTGCTGCTGCTGCTGCCATGCCAGGTTGCAGTGAAGAATGGTGCACTGTTAAAGGATCTGCAACCTCTTGTTGTGGACATAAGTGGACCTATAAGCGTCTTCAAGGAATATATTCTGCACTGTCCCTTGTAACAAAATCTCTGTGCTGTGTTTCAAACCAGTCCGTTTTTGAGGTGGACTTGACTCCTCTCCATCCTTTCACCATCTCGAAGAATATACATAAAGGGTTTAAAATTGTCTTGAAAATTAATGCTAAACACTTGTAATAGTCTGATTTGATTTGGCTCTGTCATAAACAATGTACACACAACACACTTAAAAAAAATCCACATTCAAACAGATATGGAGGAAGTATTCAGGTTTTAACAGCATTTATAAAAATAAATATGAAATGCATATCTGGAGTGACAAGACAGAATCTGACTTTTGCTATTATGTAGGTATGACACATATAGATCAGTTAGCTGATTAAGTAGCAATAAGTTTTATGTCAACATCACTGTCTTTTGACACAATATGAAGTGGTTGAGGAGTGAATCCAGTGGTCCCTCACTCGGATTTTATGCCACAGGGTGCTATAACATCGGGCATTTCCACTATCTTTGTGTGTCTTATTGTGGTCACAAGAATATGTCTGTAGAATTACAGATGTTACAGACAGTCTGCCCCAGCACAACTGTGGCTACAGTTGTATCTTACCACCACTGGTGTGAATGTTGTATGAGTGAATAATGGTTTCTGCAAGTGCTTTGGGTAATGTTAAAAAAGCGTTAAGCCTGTGCATATTCTCATTTGTCCAGGTCATAGTATCTCAAAGGAGGTTAAATCGAAAGCAACTGGACTTAGTTATTTGTCTGAAAAGACGTTTCACCTCTCATCCAGGTTAAAAAAGCGTTATATAAATGTAATTGACAGGACATTAAAAAAAACACACAATATTGTAAAATGTATATAGTATATGACAATTAAAATACTGCATTAGAATTGAATGTACAAATGTTTTGGACAAGCAAAAGTGAAAATATTTATTATATAGAATTACTGACACTTTTATTACGCCTTTGGGTAGTTTATTTAATCAATAACAAGGCATTATATTTCATAATATGATCACTATTTTTTATTTCTAAAATCTCAATCTGCAGAGGAGCATGTGTGTAGTGAAGTTTAAAAAAACATTGTGGTAAATCTACAAAGGATAACCTAGTCATATCAAATCAAATCAAACTTTATTTATAGATACTGATCCATACTGAATGCAGACATTGATACTGATTTTCAGAAGATATTTTGAAAAACTTGTAGAGGAACATATCAAGGGTTTTGAGGTGTGAGTTATTCCACCTGTACAGTGTACACTGAGCTAAGAGGAGAGAAATCAAGATGTCAGATACAGTCTCAGTCTGTTCACACCCACTCACTGAGCAGGGCTTTAATTAGCTAGATTAAATGAAAACACCTGTGTTGGCAAACTGCGACGCTACGACACTTTACATTCCACCGCTGTAAGACACAGTCAGTCGTTTGTCAGGTCCAGGTCCGTGTGCACTATACTAAACTTCAGGACTGTTGCTCTCCCTCGCCCCCTCACCTCAGACTCTTCTTTCTGTCCCTTTAATCCCTGGCGGGCGGCTTGTGACTGTCTAGCGTGGCATTTCTGCAGTGTGTGCGGTCTGAGAGCCAATCATCTCCAGCCATCATGGCACAGACACGCAGGACTGGACAGAGCAATGGGCCGATGCCCCCTCTCTGTCCAGTTCGTGTGTGTGTGTCTTGTCTCTGTGTGTGTGTGTGTGTGTGTGTGTGTGAGAGAGAGAGAGAGAGAGAGAACAATTTAGACAGACAGGCATTGAGAAAATTAGCAACACTGTGTGTTTTACAGTGAGTAATCAGCACTGATTTCATTTCAACATATTTAGTCGAAGAGGGTCTGATTTGAACACACACTTAACATAATCTGTTATGTTAAGTGTTTGTTGAAAGCAGCACTGGACAGATGATGAACCTGGATCCAAGCTGTGTCTTTACACCAGAGCTCTGATGAAATGGTCTGCAGATAAAAAAAAAAATATGAGCGCAGCTGAACCGTGCTCTCTTTCAGCTTTGTTAACAAGCCCTTATGGATTTCAGAACAAGGCTGAAATCTGTGCCCCTTCTGTAATTGATGCAGGCCTGTGTCCACTTATTCCTCAGTGCTGTAGATTATAGTTTAGGTAACCGCATCTTGGGGCACCAATTAAAGATTATTTTCATTATTGATTAATCAATGATTTTCCTGTGTATAAAACATCCGAAAATGATGATAATAATAACAAAAAAAAAAGCCCAGCATGGTTTGAGGTTACTTCTTTAAATATCTGATAGTCTGATTACCAAATTCATCAAAAAGAAGCATCAAATCCACATATTTGTGAAGATAAAAAACAAAGTGTTTTCAACTGGATTACTAATAATGAAAATATAGTATCATCGAGGGAAGGGCTGAGATTTACTGTGATGGATTGTGCAATGTAAAAACATAATACATGATGTTACTGGTAACTTGTTTTCTAGAGAGTTGACAGCAAGGCAGATATATTAATGTGTGTTGATGAGTGGATAATATGCTGTAAATTTACAGCCATTTGAGAGGAAAAAAGAGTTCATATGAACATGTTTCTTTGGACTTCAGACTCCTGTGATTGGAGTTTTTTTTTCCTGACAATTCATAGACTGAGTAGAATATAAAGGATGAATAACAATAATGAATTATTCATTTTGAATTGATTAAAAATAGAAAATAAATGTTTTGACTGCAAATTTAAATCAGAAATATTGTTTTGAATGAACAATTTATTACTTGTGATCAGTTGATTATACTAACACACATTTTTTTGTCTGTGCTTTTATCCCTGCAGCCAGCTTCAGCCACCGTGGTCACTGTCATCCCCTCTGTGACAGTGTGTGTGTGTGTGTGGGGTGAAGTGTGCAAATCTGTGTGTGTTTGTGTGTTGAGCGTATGCTAGAGTGATGTACAGTGCCTATCAAAACCGCGAGGAGCTGGAGGATGATCTCTACCACGAGGATGACGGAGACTCCGAGGGGTCAGAGGCCGACAGCGAGCTGGAGTTCCGCCTCTACAGCCAGCTCCACTACTCCTCTAATCCTGGTGAGATGGAGGAGCAGGAGGAGCAGGAGGAGCAGGAGCAGGGCAGAGAAGGAGGTGAGGAGGTGGAGGGCCAGGAGAACCAGCAGCCGGAGCTGACCGGGAAGAAGACCGCAGATGCTAACAGAGAAGTGGAGAGCTCTGGAGAAAGCGAGCCTGCCTCTCCTGATATCAGCAAGCTACTGCAACACCTGAAGAAGAAGAAGAAGAAGAAGGAGGAGGAGGGAAAGAAAAGCGATAAGCAGAAGAAGGCAAAACATGATCCTAAAGGCCGGAGGTCGTCGTCATCGCTTTTTGAGGAAGTCATCGTGATCGACTCCGGTCCTGACGTCATCTCCATCTCAGATGACGACAGCGCTGAGGATGACGGTGTCTGCGCCCTGAAGGGTCAAGGCTCACACCGGCTGCAGACGTCCACCCCGGCACCTCAGGTAAACCACAGAGGGAGGCGGCTTTGTGTGTGATTCTTTACAGTAACATTAATACAGTACAGTTAGTATCTGTCACTGCGTGAGGTAACTCCTGAGCTATCAACTTTACAATACAGATCTTTTTTTTTATAAAGCACTAATCAGAGGAGTCGAGGAACAGAGAAGGACACTGTGCTAGAATTAGCTAAATTAAAAACTGAATTGAATTAACAATGACTATGCTTGTCAATGCAATTTAACAGCTGTAAAGAGCTAATAAGACAAATTGATTTAAAAAAAGAAAAAACATTCGGCATACATTTGCAATAAGGAAATGTTTTTAATTGCTTTGAGGGTTTAGAAGTGCTGTGAATTGACTCTACATGAAATACATCAAATTTCAATTCAGTTGTGTTTATAAATAGACTCTGACTGACTTGAGCCATTAAAAGGAAGAGTTTCCCAATTGTTCTGGTAATGTCATTAGTGTGCAGCTCCACTGCAGCTGCCTAAGGAAACAAAAAGGACATGTCATACAAACTGTGTAATTTTGAAAGATGTGCACTTGATTTTTGAAACTCAGACTTCTGTATCCTCACATGAACTTCAGATGAGCCTTCAGATGAGCCTAAGCCATTTTGTTTTCCCTTCTCCTCTGAATTGACAGTGCTGGTCACTACCTGGCCAGTCCACTGTCCAGCGGCCTATTCCAGTGTGTTGACCTGCAGCAGCAGGGAGGCATGTAGCGATGCCAGTAGCTGGTTTGCTGCTGGACCAGAGCAAGAGTTTAGATTTTAAAAGTTTAATTACACTTTGCCTTCACACCTAATTAGTGGTTTGATCAGTTCAGTGGGGGGGTTCAGGATGGTGCAGCTGAGAGCTTTGTGGTAACATGTCGTTTTCTTTTTGTCATCTAGGGAAACCAGAAAAGAAAAAGAAGTCTTGGTGTGCCAATGATTGTGGAGTCCAGCAGCTCTGAGTCAGATTCACATGAGTCAGAGTCTCGATCCGAGTCCGAGTCTGAGTCCAGTTCTGAATCCAGTTCTTCAGATACGCATGATTCAGATGGTTTAGAGAACTGGATGATCCTGGGTCGAGGGAGCCAGGAAGGAGACCAGTCCATCTCACTCAACCTGGAGGGAGGATCTGTCAGAGACGAAGGTGTGTCTCATGTTTATGTGTGACCTCATTTATGTGTGTGTGAGTGTGCGCGCGCTGAGCATTGTTGAAAGCTTTGTGATGCGTCTTTGTGCATTTGATTGTGTGTGTGACCAGGAGAATAGAAGCAGCGAGTCATTTTGTCTGGTCCAGCTCATTCAGAACACTTAGCCTACCTGCAGCACATTGATAAGGAGCGGGCACAGCGATGGGCTACGCCATGAACATTCTGTGTGCGTGCGTGTTTGTATGTACATACGCAGCATCTGTGTCTGCATGTTTACGAATTTGTAGGCTCTTAGCATTCCTGGCACCGTCTGCCCAGTCGCTCTCTTCTCTGATCCATCTTTAAGTATGTTTGTGTGCATTATGTATTGATATGTGCGTGCAGGCTGGTGCGGTTGTGAATATTTGTGTTGATAAAATATTCCACTTCTAATCAGCATGCATGTGTACATACACACGCATACCAACAGTCGTAACGCTAATGCCAAAAACAAACAAACTGAGAGACAACAACGCAGGAGGAGAGGGAGGGGAGGTCGGGAGAGATGGGAGTAATCAAAAAATGAATAAAAATGTTCCTCTGCAAATCTCTTCAGATCTACACATTATCTTAACCTGCAGCCTCAGCAACCTCTCCAGCTACCCCCCCTCCGTCTCCCTCCTACCTAACGCTCTCCCATCTCATTCTTTTATCCTATTTTCTCACTATTGTGCTCTCTCTCCCGCTCTCCCTCTCTCCGTGTCTCTCTCACTGTTTCTTCCTCATTTGAATTTCCCTGGGCTGATGTTTCTGCAAGAGTGCTCACTGCCTCCTCTACACACAACTGGGCTGAAGGAGGGGGTCTGGAGTTGGTGGGAAGGCTCAAGGTTTTGGCCTGGTTTTGGGAGGAAAGGAGGATTTTAGGTCTCTGTGTCTCTTTCTCTCCCTCTCTCTCTCGTTTGGCTTCTCTCTGTGATCTTTGGAGCTTGACCTCATATCTGCACATGGGGGACCATGGGGGGCCATGGGTGTGGTGTGGAAGGGGTCTTAAAGTGGGAGGGGTGGGGGAGGGCTTTGTCAAAAAAAAGGGGGAAAAAGGGAAATGAAGGAAATTTTAGGTTCGAGCCTCAACAGTCTTGAGACTGTGCTCCAGTTCTTTACAACACACTCATTTGATTTAAAAGGAGGTTTGTTAAAAAAAGGGGGCAAAACACATTTTGTTATTGTTATTGTTATAAATCTTATCACAAGACCAAAACCAACAATGGGCTGATATAAACATTGTCTGAAGTCTCATATAGCTTTTTCCTCCGTGCAACAGAACTCTGTTGACACACACACACAAACCACACAGATGTCCTGGCTGACGTGTTCCTTCATTACAATGAATTTTTTTATTTTAAGTCATTTGCTACAGTAAATACACACTAGTACACTCAAGGTATACGTCTGCAGATGAAAATAGTCCCCATGTTATGCTCTAAATTATATACTGCTTAAGTAGTGACCTGTTTTTAAAAGGTTTATGTCTTACAGAACCATTGTTGGTTATGGTCTTCTCTTCTTCATGGGGCTTGTAAAGGAATGGGAGGAGATGGAACAGCAGCAGGAGTGTCCTGAGGTGGTGTTATGGCTGATGTGGTCCGACAGAGGAGAAGTGATGTCGCACACTCATAGCCTTGGATGCAAAATGGTTTAATAGAATCAAAAAAACATAACCAACGTTTCGACCGTAATGTTTCTTCGTCAGGGTATAGAAGACAAAGCAGAGGCTGATGTGGTCCACCATGACTGAAACAAAGACCACGTCTACAGACATGACATAGGACAAGTGCTGGCAGAGCAGTGCCAACCCTGGGCTTCTGATGTATTCAAAACAATGTGCATCAAGTAAAAGTCTGGCATTTGTGCTGTGTAGACTGTTTTCCCATGATGCATCTCACTCACAAGGGAAATGAAGGAACTGGTCAAAACTGCAAAATATAGAAAGTATAATCATATAATTTTGGTGACAGACTGCTCTCAGTGGCGTTCCTGTTAATATTAAACAGTACAGTACCTTGGATGCATTTATACAAACGGCAAAAGCAGTCCAATTGTACAGTTAAAAGTAAATACTAATAGACATAGCATGTAATACATGTGCAATGGTATGAAGCACAGAACTGGCACCCAGCCTTATTTATCGCTATTCTCCTCCTCTCGGCTGGTGTAGGTTTAAGACTGAAAAACAAGATAGCTAATGGACTTATTTTCTTCTTCTGGAAATTTGTTTCGCACCCTCCTTTTTATTTTCCAGAGGAATTGGAAGAGAAGGCCAATTTCAGGTCACTGAGATGTGGCTGGTTGACTACAATGGCCGTTACATCCATAACCAAGGGTTGTTGGAGAAATATACAGATTGTTTTCCGTTTTTATATGCCACGTTGTGTAGTGATTCTTACAGGGTGGATGCTAGCTTGTGTTTTCACATTAGTGTTTGTGTGCAAGTGTGTGTGTATAAGAGTAACAAGTTCACACAGCAGTGACTAATAGTATTTGTACGCCTAAACCCCATCTCAGCATCACCATCAAATCACATTCACTACACTTAGTCTCCACCTCTCACCTTCAGAAATTGAATCCTTTCATCCTCTTTCTCTCCGTCTCGTTCTGTCTCTCTCCTACATGGTGTCACTTGTTCACATACTTTTACAATCTAATCTTTTCTCGCTCCCTCACATATGGTTTTTTATCAAATACATGGACACATGGAGACTCGACGTACACGCACATGCACGACGGCCCGAGTGGCTATCTGTCACCTGGCTGTGAGGGGCAGCGGTTGGTGGGTGGATCTGTAGGGACACTGGATAAGGAAAAGAGAAAAGATAGTAGAGAAAAGGGGGATGAGCGAGGGCCGTCTGCCTGTCCGGCAGCCATGCAGCAGCAACCAGACGGAACAAGAGAGAGAAAGCAGGGCTTCCCAAAATCCAGCTCAGTGCCTCTCCCACCCGGAGAGGTGTGCGTGTACATGCCTGTGAATGAATCCGGGGTGTAGGCGGGGTGTGCTGGAGCTAAACTTGAATTGTAAGTGGTTAAACTTCACTCAGTGGTCACACTTTTTTTTTCCCTCTCTCTCTGTTGCTCCCCCCAGTTTTTTTTTTTTTTTGTCCCCTCGGTCTTGGTCAGTGCACACCAAACTTTGTTTGAGGCTTAGAGAGTCAGCTCTGGCTCACTATCGGGGTGGCCGATCACATCAGAGTGTGTCCGTGTGTGTGTGTTGGATGTGTGTGTTTCACCGAAGGTCTTGGTAAATTAGAGAAGAGAGTGTGTTTGTGTGTTTGTACAAAAAGGTTAACTCTCTCTGTCTCAGGAGGAAGGTAAGCTTCTCTTCTCTTCTCTTCTCTTCTCTTCTCTTCTCTGCTCCTCCTCTCTTCGAGCTGCTATATTTCATAGTCTTTCCATGCTGTTCAGTTTGGGTTGGCATAACAACAAGACTTTCCATAGTCTCTGATTAGAAGCTGTGGTATGAGTGTGTTCACTCTCTACCTTCATATGTGTTGTAAATGTGTGTTGCTGCTTGGGGCCTGGGGCTTCTGCCTGCAGCAGCCTCCACTCTGACACCTCGGTTGGCCTTTGTATATTTCGAGGTGTGTGTCATTGTGCATCACATGCCAGTGTACAGTATGAACAAAGTGAAATATGGATTTAGTTGGCTTCTCAGTGTTTGTGGCTCTGATTATGAGTGAGAGTGCATGTTTATGTTCAGGGCATCGGGATTGTAAAATGAGATTACAGTGGCATGTTGGGTGCCACACTAGGTGTGTGTGTGTGTGTGGCAGTGTGAATGTGTGTTGTGGGTGTGTGGGTGGGCGGGCAGGCGCTGCAGAAGGGAGGCATGGATAGGATCAGCTCTTATCTTGGCTGCCCAGTGCCACACGAGGTGTAACGCCACACCCACACTACCACACAGTGTGTTTGAACAGGCACGCACACACACATTCTCACCATGAAATCGCTGTGCCATAGTTTGACTTGTATTATCCAGTTTTTACAGAAGATATGCAAATCAGATGAGACTACTCTGTGGGCCTAATATTAGCGCATGCAAAGTAAATTGTAGAAATTTCAGCTTACAGCCTGATGCTTTCATTAAAAAAAAACTAAAAAAAAACCTTGCGATTGAACAACTGTAAAGAGGTAAACGAAACAGCAGTTTCTTTGTAATATGAAAAAATCCCCTCGGTACGCCTCAGTCATGTTGCTTATCACATCCTTTGGGTGTTCTTTCTGGGTCATCTTATTCAATGTTTGGCCTCGAGGTCATCATTTTCTATTTGAAAAGATGTACTTTTGTCATTAAATATTACCAGAGATGTTTTGTTTATCTGGAGATGACATCTATTTCCGTTTATTGAACTGCATGTACGGCTGCGAAGGAAGTTCCAGTAAAGTGTCTTTGTTCTTTTGCACTTGTCATTGTTACTCTCTTGTTCATGAACAGATCCATTGTCAATTCACTTCTATCAGTTGTAATACATCTTTTACTGTAGACCCACGGCCTCAAGGTTTCCTGAAAAATTGAGGCGAATTGGTCACTCACAAGTGAGGAAGAGCACGGCAGCAGTGTAAATTCTGATTCAGTGACGAGGAATGTGAAGAAACTCTTGAGTTTCTATCCAAAGAAATCTGTGTGGAAGGACAGACGGCAGGGCTCAGCGTCAAACAGAGAGAGAGAGAGATGAGAGCGGGTAAACTAAAGTGGATGAGACAGGCCTTGAAAAGGACCGGCCACGGTGCTGCTGTCGGTCAGGCCCGGTTTGTCTCCAGGCTCAGATCTCAGAGTGGCTTTAACACGGCTGGATCTCTGTCCGCACACATCTAGCCCTGTCTGTCAGTTACTGTCTGTGTGTTGCTGCTGGTTCTACAGTCGAACCCTCTCGTCTAACACTTGACCCGGCGTGGCTCCGCACAACACCGCACATCTTGAGACATGATGATGTTGTTGTTGTTGTTTGTTTTTTTTCCTTGGGTAAAATGAAACAGCTGTTTGTCTGTGAACTGTTTCAGATCCGCTGCATGTCGGCAACATTTGAATCTGTGTCTTTGAAGCTTTAGGCTGATGCAATATGAGTTTTGACAAGGTTATGATGAAATGAATTAGTGTTCATTGATATTGGATTTTGCTTCATGGTTCTGGTCAAATGTGAAATTGAAGAATGTGATATGGACAAAAAAAGGTTTATTTTACATAATTATAGAAATTAAATTTTCATAATGTTGTATGGATGAATTATTTCTTTTTACCCCTTTTTTTCTTGCAGTTGAGCTCATATCACAGGATTACTATGCTGTTATTAGCTGCTGCTAACAGTGAATAATTTCAGCTGTGGTTCAACTGCAGAACATCTTGTCTTCTCTGCAGATATTTGCACCACATTTATCTGCATCTGGAGGGGACAAGCCATCCTGTTTGAAAGTAATCTCTGTCAAAATAATCTATGAAAATTTCTCTATTTTTTTCGTGGAAACTTTGACTAAAAAAATACCCACAGACATCTGCGGTCGCGGCTGCAGGTGCTCATTTGTATTAATGCGCCCTGTTTGTTCTTCAGAGTGAGAGGCAGCATTTAAATATAATCTAGTTGAAATCAGTTTGGCTAAACTTGCAGACACCCACACACTGTGGCCTTAGCTGCCGGGACACTACGAATTTGAATTTAAGTTGGTTCAAAATTGTTCCTCTCATTAATCATTTGATACTTTATTATGGTAGATGAGTCTCTAATCAATGATATATGGACTGTGATAGTTTTATTGTTTTGTGTTGGGGAGGAAAATGAGAAAACATTTTGTGAGTGAAAGTGAAGGTGTGATGCGAGGTTGGATGTTGTGTGTGTTGGAGTGTGAAGGTGTGTGCATCTAAAGACAAAAGTGTGTGTATGTGTGTGTGTTTGTGTGTGCGTGCGTGTGTGTGTGAGAGAGCGAGAGAGAGAGAGCCGGTGTCAGCCTCACCACGCCTGAGGTGAGCCCAATAACCGTGCCTTGGCCCACTGGAACGGAGTTTCACCGTCTTTAGTTTCGAATAGAGGAAGAATGTGACGTTAAATGAAATGGTTTTCATTTTTTAAATGTGGTGCTGGTGAATTGTGGTTTTTGAGTTTTGTTATTAAATGTAAAATGTGCTGAAGAAGGTGTCGGAAAGAGTGTCAGGTGTGTGTGTATATTTTTTTTTATTCTTTCATAGCAAAAGCACACAACCTCCCGTTTGTAGTAGCTGTAGCCTGGAGGAAGGGGTAATAAACTAGAGACCAGAGGGTCCCTACTGTACTTTAGAGAGAGAGAGTGTGTGTGTGTGTGTGTGTGTGTGTGCGCGTGCGTGAGTGAATAGGGAATCCCACTCTTCTGCTTTAACTTTTATTTAACCAGGGTATCCCATTGAGAGCAAGAATCTCTTTTCCTGCAGACCTGCAGCAGACATTGTGCCCTGAAGCTACAGGATAACACACACACACACACACACGCGCTCTCATGTATGATTAAATAAAACGTCTAAGGCTCAACACCTTAATCCCACATTGTATGTAGCGGTACCCAGCATGTGTGAGACAATAACAGTATTTCAAATGTCACATCGTCATATTTCTGTTTTGCCGTCTTGTCCTTTTAGGAAGATCTGAAAAGGAGGACAGGAGGGACAGGACAGAGAGGAAACCAGCAGAGGGAAAAAAATGTCAATTACAATTACCAATAATAATCATTATAATTAAGCAATCACTTAATAGGAAATCAAATTATTGTGGGGGTTGACAGTGGGACAGAGGGAGCTCCCGTGGGACTGTATTAATTTCTGTTCTTTTATTTGGCCGGAGAACTTTCCCCTTATTGTCTTTCTTTGGCTTTTGGGCAGGGAGGGGTTGTTGAGAGGGCTTTATTAACTGGTAGCCTAGGGTGGTGATATTTTTTCTTCCCTTTTTTTGATGGGGGTGTGAAGGAGGAGTTAAGGGGAAGGGTTTGGAGGGACATGTATTAATATTAATACATTTTTGGGATGCGGAAGAGGGGTGGGCGAGATGGATGATGTAGGGTGGGGTTGGGTTGGGTTGGGGGTGAGCAAAGGCAGCCACGGATCCACAAAATCACCCCCTCTCCTCTCGTCTCATTCCCCTCCTTGTTCTGGGGGGCGGGGGGGGGGGGGGGCAACAGCGGTATCGAGGAGGGGGGGCGAGAGCTGTTTTGGAATCAGAAGTTCAGTTTAACAGTCAACAGGATGAGAGGGAGAACCCCAAACGCACAAAGACCCACGTTTAGGGTTAGTACATTCACTCCAGTATGCAAAAAGGGGTTGCCTAATAATAGCGAGGCAATGTTTTTCACAGGGTCCCAGAGGATGGTTGTGCATGTGTGTGTTTGTGTGCGCTTGGCAGTGCACCACAAAGACACACCAGTGTGCCTGTGTAGCCGTTTCCTCTCCAGAGGCTCCTGGCAGTGTGTATGTGGCCATTCCAAGGCTTCTCCCCATGTCTCTTAATTAAGGCACTCGTCAGACAGAGACCAGCTGGGCCTGGTCTGGCCTAGCTGGCACTCACCACAATTTCAGTCAATCTTGCTCATCCCTCGTCCTCCCTGTCTTTCCCTTTCTATGTCATCCACTTTCTCTTCATCTTTCCTCTCCCTTCTTCGTTGATTTGCTTCTGTATCGTCTGTTTGTTTTTCCCTCTTGTGTTTGAATTTCCTCCACCGTCCTGTCCGCCCCCATCGCTGTGCAGATGTGCTAATACACTCTGCGTGCTAATGTGTAGTGTAAGCTTAACTGCTTGACCTTTCCATCACACCTGCCTTCAATAAGGAACTAATTAGGAGTCCCAGTAGGATCTGAGAGATTTCCGGTTAATAGGCCCTTAAATACCAGGATTTATGTGTTTGGTTTGGTGGAACGTGCTAAATACTCAAGCTGTTGTCATGGGAGGCAAATGCCAGATCACACCGGTGAGTCGGCTACTGTTTCATCTCAGACAAGGGCCACGTCTGAAAAAGGAAAAAAAACACGTAGTACCTATCACATCAGTTGTTATAGGAAGCCATTTTTTTTTTTTTTTAAATCATTTTCAATGTCTCCTTTTGTCATCGTTACCAATTTGTAACTATTTACATCAGATGTGTTGCCAAAAATTAGTAAAGGTGCTCAAATATGAGGTGTTTAAAAGGTACTTACTGCCAATAAACTGTCATATCTGTTTGATTTTGCTCATTTGGTCACATTTCCTTTGAAAACCGACACTAATTAACAAGCGTAAAACATAGGTGCTTAACATTGGCCTGTGTCTGAAACGTTTTATAGCAGATCAAGGTGTCATCAGGAATGGAAGGATTTTAATGTGGACATGAGGAGAAGGTCATTTATTTGCAAAACGAGCACAGGCCAAAGGTGACTCAGAAATTCAACATTAACCTATATCTATACCCGCGCTTCACCTTTCTTCCTCTAACCCTAAAGCTCCCCCTCCCTCCATCCATCCCATTTCTTTATTTATCCACTCCCATTCCCAACCATCCTTCCATGCAACTAGACCAAGCCCTGGTTACGTGGCTGTTGCTATGCCGGGCTTGCAGGGTCTGGATTCATGCTATAGGCTCGCCTGTGCTAATCCAGCTTGTATCTTTCATCTGTTTGAGAGGTTACACAGCTGACAGTGAACACTGTGTCCTCATTCTCCATATTCAGACTCCAGCCACAGAGGCCTGATGTATCTGGATGTAGTAAATGGAGATTATCACTGGGGTAAATTTCCTGTGATGGAGAAATGACCCAGCATTGGTATGACAAGCTTGCACATATGTGTACCCGATTTTTATTTTTTTTTTTAACATTGTGTGTCTGCGAATGAAGTTTAAGTCTTTGCTCGTGCACGGGTTCCTGCGTGCACACATGCCTGTGCATTAGCACACCTAGGCCGCCCCTTTATCCGGGGGATTATGGTTAAATGGAATGCTGAGATTCTGGCAGCGAGCGACCGATAAAGCCGAAGTCGGCGTTGGGAGAGAAAATTAATTATTGAGGATAAAATCAGAGTGAAAGAGATAGTTACCAACTCGTTGGGGAGTTTAGTCATTGATATTTCGGCGCAGGCTTCCAGACAACACACAGAGTTCATCACACCCCTAATGTGAGACTAGTATTGTGTGTTTGGGAGCATACACCTAGAACAGGGCTTTGCAAACTTTTAAATGTTTTGGTCAGACATCTTCAAACTGAAAGCATTTGGTTTCAATGCAGTCTTTACATACTGATTGAGCTTTTTCTCGGTGGATTAGCTGAAATGTCCTGAGGCTCTCCTGCAGCTCCAGGTTTCTTCTTTGATTACTGAAACTTTACCAGTGAATAGTAGATGTGTATTGTGTTTATCATCTAATGTACAATAACATAACAATTTATTTCTATACTGTATGATAATTGTATTTTTGATTCCAAGCCCATAGTCGGAACAAGATTTACAGTCTTCCCAGAATCAAATATGAATTTTGGCAGAGTTCATGGAGTTGATGTAAAAATCTGTTTAAAAAACGAATTTATAATTTTAATTAGATTCAGTCAACTGGTTGAAATAATCCTACAAAGAATGTAGTCTTGATCAAAGGTGGGTTTCCGAATTTACGCGAGTACTGAATTAAAACGTATTAAATGTCTATAACAGCAAATAAAAACATTTTTATTTTATTAAAACTAGACTGTGGAAGTGTTTTGTTTCTTTAGTTTCCCCACCTTTTTAGAAGATTATCTTGGGTTTTCCATCGTTGCATGAGGAAACCTGTCAATTTTTAGCTTTCAGGGACTTTGGCTTTAATAATGATACAGTATTTTCCAGAATGATGCATTTTTGATATAGTGCAGCTGTTGTACAAGTAAAATAAATATTGTGGAATATACTGTAGCGGAAAACTCTAGAGATTTTCTTTTAAGTGCATGAGAATCAAAACAAACAAGTTCAAGGGGATCAGTGTTAAGATTTAAGAAATATATAGTAACAATGTAAACAATATAAAAACTGTATCAGCACTTGATACTTTTAGTTTTAATACTGTGTCATGGTTTGACATTCACACACAACCTACAAAAAAATATTTCTCTGTCATGGCAACTAAACTCATCACCACCACACCATCTTCGTGCATGTCTTCTTTTATTTTTCTCTTTTTTTGTGTCTAAATTCTTTCTGCTAAACTGTTTTTTTTATACTTTGACAACAACAAACCTAAATGACTGTGATGGTGTTTTTACACTACAAACCAAATGACAAAACCTGAGTCTTGTGCTGTTGAAACTGTAAAAGTGATATAACCTGGAAAAGCAATATATGATTTTCCCTTTTTTTAAATTCAAGAGTCCTGCATGGCCACTGTTGAAAAAGATCAGCTGTGGACAAATAACTGTCCGTGACCTTACAGGACTCCTTATATCTACAGATTTGTGTGTGTGGGCTTGTAGGGCTGTGGACGTGTACGTGTGCGCGCGCAGGTGAGCGCATTTCTGTCCTCTGAGTGCAGACTGATCAATAGTAATTGGGTTGAGTGTCTCAAGCCTGTTTCTTTCCTTTGTACTGTGGCCCTTTTGTAGGCTGACACAGGGCCAGAAGAGAAAGGGGGACAGGGGAGAGAAAGAAAAGGACGAAAGAAGGGGGGAGACGGAGAGAAAATGGAGGATGTTTGCAAGTCGACGAGCATGACCGACTCCCTCAACCAAATCTCCGGATATTTATTCAGCATTACTCACTAATCTAAAAAAATCTTCCTCCCTTTCTGTCTCTCCTCCTTTCTTTTCATTCACACTCCACACTGGAGGGATGTGTGTGTGCGTGTGTGTGTGTGTGTGTGTGTGTGTGTGTAGGTTTCTGAGGGGATACTGTAGGATGATCTTAAAGAGGTATGATAAAGCAGAGATAACTTGTTAATATGTATTGACAGGCTCCTCACCTTTCCCTCTCTTTCTCCTTCTTACTTACAAACACAGGCACACTCCCAGAGTATCTCTCCGTTCTCCTCCCTCGCTGTTCTCTCTCTTTTATGACTTCCATAAAAGCAACGTGTGTTGAGTGAGGGCGGTGAGCTCCAGCGGTATTAGCAGGGAGGCATTAGGCATAAACTCTAAGGTATATTAAAGCAACGGCCCTGTTGTTCATATAAACACGCCAATTCAATTTAGCCTGCCCCACGGGGAATGGGATTTCAGCAGCTACCGAGAGTAGGAGGAGGGAGGGATGGAGAGAGAGGGAGAGGGGAAGTGGGGGGAGCATGAGTAGTGGATGAGGTAAGACAAGAAGAGGAGGTGGGATGAAGGGATCTTGGGCAGTAGAGAAGGCAAGGTGAGGGAATGAGGAGGAGGAGGAGGAGGAGGAGGATGGGGGTGAGGAGAAAGAGAAGGAGAGGTAGAGCAGAGATGTGGAGATTGGCGTCTGGGAGTGGCACGGTGGCTAGTTGCAGGAATTCATTATTGTCGACTGGTTGCATTAACTACCATGACGTAAGCAGCACCCCTGTGTTTCTTGTGTGTGCGCGCGGGCATCGGCCACGAACCCCACACAGACACGCACGCCCGCACGCACGCTCATGCCTAAACCACACACCCTGGCAGCCAGGCAGAGGGGCTGCCAGGGTCTGTGCGCCATTGCACGCTTGGACAGAGCGTTATGTGGGAAACCCTACAGTTATATTATTCAATCCAAATTCAAATGGGCTTGTCAGGAAAGCTCCTGCTTTTTATTACCTGTCAGAAAAACCAAGGGATGGACGGTGCAGAGGGGAGCAAATTAAACGACAGTAAATAAGACCCCCTATCTCTCTCTGCTCCCCCCCTGCCATTCTGCCCACCCCACCCCCCCTCTGCACAGTATTTTGGAGACACACACACACACACACATTTACAGATTTTGACAGCGTGTTGTTGTTCAACTCTATCTCTAGTTTACCTTAACCAGGTTTTATCTGTCAATCAGATGCTGAAAGACCTAATTATTTTGTTCATCACTGAATACGATCTCCAGCCAATATGGAGTCAACTGAGCCGAGCACGGGATGTGATATTAAAGGAAAAATCAGTCAGACATTTACTGAAATTGATTTTGATGCACAGTTGATGTCTATAAACAAAGGATCATGGGAAATCGGAGAGAATGCGAAGGAAATGCAGGCAAAAAAAAAAAGAAAAAACGAAAAGGGAGATGGGAGAATTTCTTAAAGATGAGCCGAGTATGTTTCTTCCCATTTCACACACACACACACACACACATGCTCCCACCCTGAACACCCAGAACAGCTTCCTCCCGTCAGCCAGGCATAACCTCTGCCATCTGTCCACCCCCTCCTTCTCCTCTCTTCCTCCTCTTTCCTTTTCACCCCTCCTCTCCTCCTCCTCTGCTCTTCTTCTTTTCCCCTCTTCTCCCCCTCTGGGTATAGAGAAGTTTTCCCCACCTTCACTCTCCAATGGCA
Organism: Trachurus japonicus; assembly: GCF_045865225.1. NCBI lineage: Eukaryota > Metazoa > Chordata > Actinopteri > Carangiformes > Carangidae > Trachurus > Trachurus japonicus. The sequence continues at coordinate 17,629,699 of NC_140907.1, forward strand.
TTCAGAGAGATGTGGGGAACTTGATGTTTGTCTCGAGAGTCAGAGGGACATTTCTGTATCTGTTACAGGAGGAGGAGGGAGAGAGGCGGAGCGGCCAAAGTCGAGAGTCTTTCGGTTTCTTTCGGTTTTAGTGGAGCGTCGGGTGGAATTAATGGGTGCAGTTTATTCTCAGTGTCATTAAAAGTCACTGGAGAAAAGTCCCAGTATATCCCACAACTTTATAATTTCATCCCCATACTGTGACCTCAGACGTCTTATGTGCTGCCTTCACTGTCTTTACCCCGTCAATGAGTGGTTCTTTCATTGCCCTCGCACCGTTTTTGGGGGATTTAGCTTCATACATTGACATTGAATTTTCAGGCTTGTTTGGAATTTGACATTTGACGCACACTTCCACGCAACCTGTGGTCTGGAACAGAAAGTGCTGTTACCTGCATCTGTCTGATTATTTAATGACTCTTTGGGCTGCAGGGCCTGCATTCAAAATCATAATAGCTCTAAATTGAATAATCTGTATATTTAATGACAGAAATTTTAACTCTAACCTATGATTTTAAATAATCATTTATTGGGAAACATTTAGGTTGTTAGAGACTCGCATAAATAACTTTTTTGCTGAATTTGTCTTACTTCAATTTTTGACAGATTGACAAAATAAGTTAACGAACGTCAGTTAACCAGATATGCAGGGTTCTGTAAGAACATGTACATTTTTGAAGGTTTTCTTCTTTTTTTTTTGAGAGGGAGCTTGTGGCTTCGACAGTAGAGAGATGACAGGAATGAAATGATGAGAAAGGTTGAGAGCGACATGCAACAGAGGTCTAGTTCTAGGCACTAACTGGAGACGTTATGGTTCATGGTCGGAGCCTTAAACCCCTTGACCACCAGGCCGCCCCATTATTTTTGACATATGTTACTAACAATCAACCATTTACAGACATAATCTGTAGATGAGTTAGTAGCAGAAATAAGTCGCAGAGGGGATGATAATATTGTTCTGTTCCCATTCTCCCCCGAATCTGCCACCAACTTCCAACTTTGCAAGGTAACAAGGACAGCTGGATGCATTTATGAACTGTATTTGAATGGAGTGATAAAAGAGCCATATTAGGAGCTCCTCTTCTAATCCTCTATTGTTCTTTGTCTGTCCCCTGTCCCACAGAGGGGCTGCTCTAATTAAAGACTAATAATTGTATTGTTTTATAAAGCCTATAGAGACAGAGATTCTGCTCTTCAATCATTCACTCTCTCCAATGTACCCTGCCCATGGAGGGCTATCTTGCTGGAAGAAGTCTGTAACACAGTGACTGACTGTTTTTGGTCGGGGGTGGGGGTGACTGTGTGAGCGTGTGTGTGTGTGTGTGTGTCTGTGTGTGTGCGTGTGTGCGCGCATGTGTGTGTGTGTGAGAGAGAGAGAGAGAGAGAGAGAGAGAGAGAGGGCTGTGTGGCATACAGTAGGAGGAGGAAGGAAAAAGCCAAATCTAAATTAAAACTTTAAAGCACCATTATTTAATTACCCCAAAGGCTGTGGATTTGAAGGATTGAAGGGTGTGTGTGTGTGTGTGTGTGTGTGTGTGTGGGTGTGTGTGTTTGTGTGAATGTGGGTGTGTGTGTGTGTGTGTGTGAGAGCGTGTGCATATATGTGCATGCTTGTGTGCATGCATGTGCTGTGTTTGCTCATGCAAATGCGTGCTGCTGTCCAGGATTATTTCAGTTTTTCAATTTGCCCTTTCTCCTCAGTGTGTGTGTATGTGTTTGTGTGTGTATGTGCATAGTGTTCATGTGTGTGTTTGGATGTGCGTGTGACCATAGAGTTACCCCCTTATTGGTTGGCCTTTCCTGTTGCCCCTCCTTCACCCCTACCCTTCACACACATGCACACACACATGCACGCATGCATGCTGAAGCGCCGGCAGATAAAAAGGCATTATGGTAAATTCCACTTAATGACAAATTTTTAATTTGGGGAACAGGGCCTGGTGAATGGAGCTTAATTACCGGGGCCAAAGATCCCTCGGAAAAATAACCCCCTCGACGTGCCCAACCTGCCCGATAATGGAGCGCTCCACAAAATGCCTCAGATAAACCAACTCCGTTTATCTACCCCCCACCCCTCCTTCTCTCTCTGTATAATAACAAAAATAACAATCATGAAAATTCTATCTGCCTCCCAGCCCCCATCCCCTCACTTCCCTCTCCCGCCCTCCCGCCCACTGCCTGGCTCACTCCCGCAGGAGGAAATTCATCAAAATGAAATTGAGGTTGCAACTCACTGGTTTTATTAAAATATATTTGCCCTGTACAGACGTTGTGTGCTGATGTGTTAGTGTGTTTCGCCACAGAAGACAAAAGGGACACCCGGAATAATTTGGTCAGTGTTATCAGCGATATTTATTTGTTGGCGTACACGAGTATGACTTTGGCCATTAAATACAAACACTTGTTGACTGGTAGGCTGCTCTGCCATTTTACTGCATTGAGTTAGAAACTCCATACAGACCTCTGCTGCGAACAGGCGCGTTGAATTAAACACATGGTGCCACTGATATGACTGACATTTTTTCTCATGACGACGATTGTGTAAAATGTGCCGTTCGAAAACAGTTAATTAACAGGTAAAACTTTAAATTAGTATTGTAGCCAGCAAACATTTTCTTTGTAATTTGGCTTGTAGTGTCAGGAAATAGTTGTTAATCCAGAGATATTCAAATGACATCACATAAGACAGAGAAAACCAATAAATTCTCACAATTTAGGACTTGCAACGAAGGGTTTGACATAACTCTGTTAAACAGTTAACCAGATTCTGATCAACTAATCAATTTATCAGCAAATTGTTCCACTCCTACTTTATTTATGCTATATATGAGTTATTCTGGAGCACAAAAATTTTAACCTAATTTTTTGTCGATGTTTTGGAGTACTGTACATTGTCTTTGGTTCACCCAAATAGTAAAGACCCCAAGAGGTTACTGCTCTAAATGACCAAAAAGCCTTGATTTCACAACCTAAAATAAGCTTTTATAACCAGTAATCAAGTCTGAGTCACTCACATGGTTTGATAGTCATCCTGTGATCAATATGACTGTAAAACTCTCGTTTTTTGTGGATGGGGAAAGTCTTGATGAGATGATGCAGTTTCTATTGTCCTGTAATGTGTCATAGGCACAAAGCATCCAAGCATGTTTTTGGGGCAAATTTTAAAACGGCGTCTTTTTGAACACTGCACGCATGAGTCTGAGACCGGCAGAACTGGTCACGAGTCAGGACCGTGTGTTTAATTAGAACTACTGTGATTATCAACAGATAAACGGAGATCAGTTTTGCCTTTCAATTGAAAATCTACACTAAATAGACGACTAACGGATATTAAAAAGACACAATGACTACCTGTCTTTTGTCAAACGCACAGACATGCGCCGGCTTGGTTTTGAATAACTTGAACATGGTTCCGCTGTACGTACACACAACCCCACAAACACACACACACACACACACACACACACATCCAGCATCGCTCACTTTTCTTGGCCTTCTCTGGTCCCTGTTGTTGTGTACCCTGATTGGACCATGTGGTTGCCATGCGGTTGCCAGGCCGCGCCCCTGCTGTGTGGTAATTGGTGTCTGTGGTGTTGCCGCGTGGCGACGGTGCTTTGACTGACAGGTTTGGCCACCTGCCCTGCCCTCGCTGCCAACATGGCGTGGAAGGGGGTGAAGGGGAAGGGAGGAGGTGGCACGGGCTGGCAGGGGTGAGCACTCAATGTGTCAAGGGTGGGGGGTGTGTTGGGGGGTGTTGAGGGGCGCATAACAAGAGACAAGCTGTGATGAAATATGTGATGGCCGAACACAAGGCAGATTCAACAGGGACCAGGCCGATGGTATCTGCTTGTATTTCATTGAGCTGCAAAACATAAATGACTAAAATTACTATTCACATAGTGTGTTTTTTCCCCTGATATCTATGTATATGTACACTATAGTTTGTTATATCGAGGTTGGGCTCAGAAACACTTCTTGGATTGTGTTCAAGACAGATTTCCAGCACAGAAATAGAGCTCTGCTACCCAAGCAGATGTTGTCGGGCGTGGGCTGGGGTATAGCTTTGGTAATTTTCAGATGTAATTTGTTGAGAAATGTGTCTCTTTCTGTGTCTGTCTGTGCTCGATGAGGTTCAATGCCACATAATTACTTCTTCCTAGGCTCTGTGGTGCCCGGACTGGGAACTTATCTTTCGTAAATTAAAACGCTAAATAACCACCACAACTCAAAAAAGACAAATTATGCCGTATTACTGTCTTGGTTTTTATTTATTTGAACATAACACGTTATTATTTATCCTTTGGATGTTTGACTTGAAGATGTTTTATTGATGATGTCTTTGGGAGTGATATGATGTCAATGACCCAATCACCTGGACCCCTCTGTGGTGTTTTGTTTAAGGACCACACCAGAGTGCGTGACCGGCCTTTTTATTGTTTTATCCTCCTTATAATGAACAAAACTTGAATTGTGTGTGCATACACAATGCCAGTAGGCTTATTCCAATAAAAGTCAAGATAAAGAAAAAAAATCCAATCTGTAGTCTCTCAAATTTGGCAGTACCAGTTGTAT